>NC_040090.1:57256024-57559054 GCF_003369695.1 Bos indicus x Bos taurus | reverse complement strand
CGATGAAGAAATTCTCCTGGCCTCTCAGCCTCCCCTGCCTACAAGAGGAAGGGGGCTGAGAGGCAGCAGGTGCCTGGATGCGGGTCTGCTCAGCCGCATCACTCACACAGCCTCTGCTAAGAAAGCAGGAGGACCAAAACCCAGATCTCAGGTGGCCCGAACCTCTGACAGTCACCTCGGTCTCCCGGAAATGGTGCCAAGGGGAAGCTCTAAATCACGTGCGGATTATAGTCGTTCTGTTTGCCTTTTTCCGCAGTAGATCCGATGATTTAAATTAGGTCTCGATTCTTGTTTAAATTATAGTTTACTGTTCTGCACCCCGCTCAGAAGTGAATTACCTTAAGCAGCGGTATTAATAACATGGTTATAATTAAGCCTCATTACTGCAGGCAGTTTGCTGAAACAAATTGCTTCTTCATTATTATTATAGCACCTTTGGTAAAAAGACATTTCCCCAGAATGCGACCTTGATGCTTTATATAGTAAAAGTCGAGATATGATAGAGATGTAAGGATGAATTAGCATCCTTTCCTTCTCTATTCGGCTCGTTAGAAGGAAAGGAACGCAAGTCAAATCCAAACAGCCTTGATGGCAATTTTAATCTGTATGAAATGGATAATGAATAGTTTTGAACTTTCTGCGACATTTTTGTAATAGTGTTTTATTTATATGATGCTACTATTAAAATGAATAAATAAAGAAAGAAATACAAGCCAAGGAGTAGAGACAAGTATAGCCAGGAAGGTCTCACCAGACAGCCAATGGCATTGAACTTGAGCTTGTTATCATCAATTGGTTTGAGAGTTTCTGGCCCAGAGCCTGTTACACTGGGGGAGAAAAAAAAGGGAAGGCTGGTCCGTCTATTTATTCTAATTCTGCTGCCTTACCCTGGCCTCGAGGCCTGGGAAAGAAAGGAGCCTGGAAGGAATGACCTAGAAATTCAGCAAACCACGTTTTAAAGGCAGGCAGACTTGAGAGGATGTGTGGTGCCTCAGGAAAGCTGTGATGCCCACTGGGGCTCTGAGAGCTTTAGCGCCACACGGCCCCTGCGGGGTCCCCCATGCTCCCCACCCAAGTGGTGCTGAGAAGCAAAGCAGATCTTTGAGAACTGAGGGACTCAGCAGGGTCATTTCCTGTTTCGCTTATTAATTACTCTTTCTGGTGATAATTAAGACTCTGAAAACTAATTTTGTTTGGTGATTTACTCTTTTTTTTTCTAATTAGATGCGGTGATTAGAAAGCGCTTTGTATCGCATTAGTGCTTTCTTAGAAAGAGGCAAACAGAGGCTCACGTGCGTGCTCAGGCACCCCCACACACAATGAGCAGTCCCCTCCGGAGGGGACAGACACTGCCACCAAGACAGGCCAAGCCCCCACCCCGCCCATCCCACCTCCCAAGGACAAGGGGGCTGAGCTGAGCCCCTGGCTGCCTACCTCCTTTCTCCGCTGGCCGAGATCCTGACAGGATCTAATTCTTCTCTCCTGACTTTATCTCCAGCTCGAGACTCTGTAGTCCCTGTAGCCAGCGGTGCCATTAAGACACTCTTTATTGGCATGCCATGTTTCTGTCACACAGACTGCCCCCCAAAGAATGTGTGGCATAATCAGCAGAATAAATCCTCCCTCTCTCTCCCACTCTCTCCCCCATGTGCACACACACACACACACATGCGCACACATGCACTCACACGCACACACACTCACACACACACATGCACACACACACACTCACACGCACACATCAGATACCCAAACAGTGAGAGCAGCCTTCATAAACAAAATGCATATTCACAGCCCTGGGACCAACGTCTAGGTGACAAAGTCTTCCTAAGGAACAGGCAGAGCTGAATGGATACTGTGCCACCAGAGACTGTAAAACGTAATTGATGAGAACGTGGACTCTGGGGTCAGAGAGATCTGGGTCCAAACTCTAGCTCCCTGACTTGCTAGCTGTGTGGTCTCAGGCAAGTTACTTAAGCACTCTGAGTGTCCTGTTCTTACCCTTCCTAAGTCACCATGGTGCTGTGGGTGTAAATGGGAGAGTTACCTGAAGTGCTGAGCTAAGTGTCTGGCACACAGAAGTGCCCATCAAGTGGAAGCTATTACCATGCTTTTTACTCTTTCTCTAGGGAAGCTTAGCTTGTGCTAAGTATGAGGCGATAACTCAGCCTTCAGGAGGCCTGGGGAAAGGTCAGCAGGACAGTCAGGGGACTCTCTTTATGACACGGAAAGCCCCCAAGAATAGCTGGACCCATTTGGAAAGGGCCTCTGGGCCTCCCGCTCTCAGTGGCAGGCCTGCTGAGCTCAGTGTGGCACATGAATAATGTTCATGAAAGAAAAGAGGCAGCTAGCTCCTTACTGCTCCTCTAGCACCTTGCCCTTTCTGGGGCGCATTCGTGGTTCATTACCGCTCACCTCCAACGAGGGTTTGCTGCGTCACCAAGCACCGGGGTCTTGCTCTAAGCCTGGCTCTGAACTGGGCGCAAGGATGCTACCAAATGACTTTTACATCATTCTTGGCCTCCACCGGCTTACAGCCTCTTAAGTGTGGCTGTGTCTCCAGCGAAGTTTAGAAGGAGCCAGCAATGCTCAACTGAGATCAGGGATGGCTTCACCTGGCACTTGGACCCTGGGCAGAATGTGGATGGGCAAAGAAGAGAAGACAAATGTAGGGAAGGTCACAGCAGCCAAGGAGGATGGCACAACAGCACAGCACACTCAGAGTGGCAGAGTGTGGGGTGGCTGGGGCTCCAGGTGTGTGGAGGGACATAACAGGAGCCAAGATTTGAAAGGTATGTTGAGCCCAGTTCTTAGATGAGTTTAGAAGCAAATCAAAGAGTTTGAACTTATTTTGCAGGCTTTCGAGACTTCCTGAAGGATCTGGGGAAGGTGACATGGCTCCGATTATGTTTTACAAAGGTTGCAGTGACAGCAGTGAGAGACAGCATGGAGGCAGGGAGGGCTGTGAAGGAGCTCGGGCAGGCCCCGCATCACAGCACAAGCCACCGAAGATAGGGATTTGCTCTGTGTTCCCCCAGGGATGTCTCTCAGCTCAGCCTGTTTCCCAGGCTGATGCCGTAAGGACCCTGCCATCTGCTTGCCTTGCTATTTTCAGACTTAATGCTCAGGAGGAAGCCTGACACTTTCCATCCTGCTCTCCATTTCTGTTCTGTCTTATGTGGACCTGTCGCAGGCTCCTCACCCTCTCCTACCTGCCCAGAGTCAACCCCTCAGTTGAAGGCATCCCCCACACCCGGACATAGACTGATGGCTGTTTGGGTTCTAATGCCCTTCTGTGGCAGCTGGGCATTGGGTCCATCCTCAGGGGGCCCTCCCATCCTTCTTCCCTCCTTGCCACAGCTCTGATCCCCAGCACCTCCACTATCAGGGCATTTAGACTTTGCAGCCATGGTGGCATGCTCCTACAGCAGGGGCCTGGGTGGCATTTGAGGCAAAAAGCCATAAAGTCAAGCCCTGAACTTTCACAGCCCTTCAGTCTCTTGTCACTTCCATCCTCTGTAAGAATTGAGTCTCGCTGAAGGACTCCGTGTGTGCAATTAGATCAAAGGTTACTGCAGAGAAGAATCTCTGCCATTGTTAAGTAAGATATAGGCCAGCCAGGGCCCCTTGGTAACTTTTCCTTGGGAGTTTAATGCCTCATGAACCAAACTGTGTAGAAGGCTGGAAGATGCACCTCAGAGATGGGGAAAAGCCTCTCCCAGGGAAGCACCAGGACCACCAACCTCCCTGACTGCCTGTCCCACCAGCCTCCAGGAGCACCACCCACACCAGGGGAGAGGGAAGGGAGGGAGAAGGGTCGTCTGACTTGCAGGAACCCCTGGACCTTCCTTTCTCATTTGTGGGGCAAAGGCCAAGCTGTGTGGTTGTGGGGAAGGGAGAAGAGGAGGTGGTGAGGAACTGGACCGTCTAGTTGGCTTCCTGTGGGCAGCTCTGCCCCACGGTAAGGACAGGGGGCAGGTAGAGTGATGATAATAGGTAGAGAATGATAGCAACTGAAAACCCTGGCTTTCCCAACATAGCTCTAATTGCAAGCAATGGTAGTGTTAAGTATAAATATAATGTTATATATATATATATATATAATGTTATAATGTTAAATATAAATAAAATGCCATTTAATATGCATCTCATTGCATTTACACATCAGAAAAGAGAGATCATGTGTTATAATGAATTATACCACTCTGCACACTCTTGGGGGTAGTATTTGTTTATGACTGTCTTCCTCCCTAGACTCTGAGCTAGTAAAAATCAGAAACTATTATATCCATCTTTTATTCCCAGCATCCAGCGTGGTACTGGTATACATGGTAAGCTCCTAATTAATATTTACAGTATCAATAAATAAATCAAACAGGTTTATCTGTACCATTTTTTTTTTTAGATAAATGGTACAGATGAAGCTTTTTGCAGGGCAGGAATAGAGATACAGATGTAGGGAGCAGACATGTGGACACAGGGTGGCGGAGGGGGTGGGATGGACTGGGAGAATGGAATTGATATATGTGCACTGCCGTGTGTAAAAGAGATAGATAGTGGGAACTTCCTGTGTAGTTCAGGGAGCTACGCTCAGTGGTGACCTAGAGAGGTGGGATGGTGGTGGGGAGGAAGGGAGGGGATATACGTATACATATAGGTGATTCACTTCATTATACACCAGAAACTAACACAGCATTGTAAAGCAACTATACCACAATAAAAAATACTAAATAAATAAATAGAAGGGCAAGGGAGAAGGAAAACAGACTAACATTTTTGTGCATTTATTCTGTACCAGGTGGAAGCAGAGACATTTATTCATTCATGAATCTTACACCAACTCTGTCAACTAGAGAGCATCATCTTGTTACTCTCAGGAGGGAAATGAAGCTCCAAGACATTTAAGACATTTGCCCAAATCATATGTGTATTTGAACCAGTAGTGATAGGCTTCAAAGTCTGTTTTTGCTTTGTCTGTCCCACATAAAAATCGCAATGAATGTTTTTCTGAGTATCAGTTCCCTGTTTTTCAGGAAAAATACTCCATATTTTTTTTTTCAAGAGACACTCTTCTGAATTCTCATTCTGTATACTGGAAAGGAATCTACTCAACTCCCAGCTTTAGAGGTCTTGCGACTCAGGTGGATCCTTAGAACATGGCAGATCCAGGCCCAGTGCTTTGCTGGGGATGCTCACCTCATCCAGCCAGAGCCAACAAAACACAATTAATCATAGCAAGAGAATTATGGAGAGAGGGGCTATTTGTTGATACCTCACTTTTCTGGTGGCTCAGATAGTAAAGAATCTGTCTATAATGCAGGGGTCCCGGGTTTGACCCCTGGATCAGGAAGATCTGGAGAAGGGAATGGCTACCCGCTCCTGTGTTTTTACCTGGAGATTTCCATGGACAGAGGAGCCTGGTGGGCTATAGTCCATGGAGTCGCAAAGAGTCACACATGACAGAGCAACTAACACACACACACACACACACACACACACGCACAGTTACCTTTCTCAGCTCCTTACTGGTCCATAGAACCAAAAGTCAGGAGATTCTTTTTCCCAGACTCCCTCACCAGGCTGATCTTTAAAAGCTCACCAGTGAGAGTCATGTGTACAGGATGTAGAAGGTGAAGAGAAGAAGGAGCCACGTTTTTCTCCAGCTGTGTGGAGTTTTGCAGGCTTCCAGGCATCTCAGGCGGCACAGTGGTAGAGAACCTGCCTTCCAATGCAGGAGATGTAAGAGTCACTGGTTCGATCCCTGGTTTGAGACGATCCCCTAGAGTAGGAAATGGCAACCCACTCCAGTAGTCTGGAAAATCCCATGGACAGAAGAGCCTGGTGGGTTACAGTCCAGGGAGTTGCAAAGAGCGACTGAGCATTCACGCTCCCTTTATGAATCACTTATTTGTGTGCAAACAGACTTAACACCTTGAGAGCAGCCTCTCCAAGGTCCTGCATTCCAGGTCTCCTGGAGGGCAGTAGCTGTCTCCATGACCTTTGTTCCCCAGTAGTTCCAATGGTTGTATAAGTTTTACTTCCTGTATTGAAAGCATTGTGCTTGCCTAAAGGGGCTCTGGTTTCCTGACCAAACTCTCACTGACATGTGCAGGGATACTCCCCTGCTATCACCGGTCTGCAGGTGTAATGACCATTTGATCCTGGCCTTTTTGGTAGGTGTCCTGGGGAACATGAGAATGGAGCACAGATCTGAGAGACGAAGATGAAATGAGACTGTGATGACATCATTTGAGCCCCTAGCTCCAGCTCTGCCTGAAGCCAGTGCTAGCCCAGGGCTTCTCAAGTGTTTAGTCTAACAAGATTCCTTTTGCAGTGACTTAAACCCATTTCCTCTTGCATTTGACCAGCTAAAGATTCAGACCGAATCACCCCTCACCCTTCCAGCACCTTCTTCAGTCTTCCTCAGTAGATGCCTGCTCCAGCTTCAAGCTACCTCTTGAGTGCCTTCCTAGACCTGTGATTATTAAAATCTTCTCCAACTCCAGAGGCCCAAGCACAGCAATTCTTTATCTAGAACCCTTCAGGGGTTCGCAAAACCCACTTCCTCAGCCCCTTCTTTTCCTGGTTGAGATTTCATCCTTCGAAATCAGTTTAGAACAAGGAGAGTTTATGCTTATGTGTCAGGATTTCGAAACGGTCAGATTTTTTTTCCCTCCCTGTTAGACTTTCACCCTGCCCCTTCCCCTTCCCCAACTCACTCCCTCTTCCTGCTCACTTCTACCCCTACGATTTGACCATTAGATATTCCTAGTTTTCGTGTGAACTCAGGACCTCTCGTCACCATTAAAACACAGTCCCTTGGGAGAGGCAACACAAGCTCTAGCGATAGCGAGAATTCTAGACTTCTGTGCTGAAAGTTTGTTGTTTTTTAATGTTTCTTTGTTTTTGCTGCACGGGGTCTTTATTGTGGTGAACAGGCTTCTCTAGTCGTGGAGGTTGGATTTGGGCAGTATGTGGGATCTCAGTTCCCCAGTCAGGGATCAAATCCTTATCCCCTGCATTGGAGGGTGGATTCTTAACCACTGGACCATCAGGGAAGTCCCCATGCTAAAGGTTTGACTCCCACCTCTCTTTAGCTGTCTTGGGCTAATTTCTCAGAGTCTCAGCTTCTTCAAGGGGCTTCACAGTAGGCACAATAGGGGCTGAAGACCTCTTTTCACAGGATCTTGTGAGGGTTGTGTCAGGCAGTGCCTTTGCTCACTGTCACATGGGCTTACTGTGTGCTAGACTGTAAACGCTTTCATGTGGTATGTCATTTCATTCTGGCCAATCCCTATGCTTGGGTGCTAGAATTGTCTGCATATAACAAATAAGGAGACAACAGCTCCGAGAGGTTTGCTACTTTACTAAATAGAAGAGAAGACAGTATTTGAATCCTGGCAGGCTGATACAAAGCCCACACTGCATATGGTGCACTGGTCAAATATCAATATTTTATTAAAATATTTTTTGTTTTTTAGAAGGCAAAAAATAAGTGGTCTTTGGGAACCAGAGAAGGAGACTTAGCTGGGAGAGAGGGGCTAGGAAGATAAGCTACCTCAGTGCTACCTCCTAATCCCCTCTTAACCAGCCCAATGGACTTGTATATTCCTTTTTTGATTTCAACTAAGTGGAAGTTTGTTGAACAATTACTGCCCTACATTTTTGTGGGAGACATACATGAAAGTCGCTCAATTGTGTCTGACTCTTTGCAACCCCGTAGACTGTACAACCCATGGAATTCTCCATGCCAGAATACTGGAGTGGGTAGCCTTTCCCTTCTCCATGGGATCATCCCAACCTAGGGATCAAACCCAGTTCTTCTGCATTGCAGGCAAATCCTTTACCAGCTGAGCCACAAGGGAAGCTCAAGAATACTGGAGTGGGTAGCCTGTTCCTTCTCCAAAGGATCTTCCCAACCCAAGAATTGAACCAGGATCTCCTGCATCGCAGGCAGATTCTTTACCCACTGAGCTATCAGAAATATACATATGGCCACATAACGGAAAAGGAAGTTTAATAATATTTTTAGAAGAAGGAAATGTATCTATCATACATGTTTAATAGTTCCTAATTTATTTTTCAGTCTGTCTCTGTGTGTGAGCAATCTCATAAAGTACATATACATGGACAATCTTTGCAGTTTTGACCAGAGGGGCAGCCTCCAGAGGAGAAGGGTCACATAGGAAGGAGAAATCCTGGAGATGCTGCTGGCTTTGGGCCCGGGCAGACCAGTCTCCATGTCCTACTTCTGGTTCAGCCTTCCCAGGGCAGGTCTGGGGCTAGCACGGGAGGATGGGAGGATGAAGGGAAGCTGCTCCCTGCATTCATTTCTGGGCCAGCAATGGTTTCAGGCCTCTTCATTTACATTCGTAATTGACAGCTCCTTAGCAGCTCATTAGGAAAGTAGGGCTTTGTGACCAACAAAAAAGAGGAATGAATCCCTGGGGTTGGGATTTGAGAACCTGTTTAAGAATCTCTAAAAGGCAACGACAGATTCCCAGGGAGCAGGAACACAAGGAGCTTAGCAATCATCAGTGGCAATGAGCTTCAGCATTTCAGCACTCTGCAGTGAGCCTAGAACCCGTGTCTGCACCTGCTGTGGAGGCGAGAGAAGCCGGGACAATGGACTGAGGCAGGCAGGCCAGTGCCAACACTCAGGGGTCAGCTAGTGACCGCTCCCTGCCTCCCCTGGACTCAGACTGGGCTCCCAGATCCTCATGGCATCAGCAAGCAAGGGGTAGCCCCTTAAGGTATCCGAACCCAAATGCTGGGGAGGCAGGGCAAGAGAAAACCATGCGTGCTACAACCATTAATCAGGCACCACCTGTTTGTGAACCGTATCCCATATAGCAGGTTGTTTTAGTCCTCACAATGGAATTCTAACAGGATAATCACCTGCATTTATTTTACAAAAAAGGAGTCTGTAGAACAAAAAAGGCTTCTTGATACGTTAAAATTCACACAAGCCAGATATTATGAGTCTGGGAATCATTTCCCCACAGCAGCAAAGTGGACAACCCAAGGACCATGTGCCAAGAGTGAAAGGAGATGCATGCACAACAAATTCTACAGGAATTCAAGGGAGATAGAGGCCCTCCTGAACTAGAAGAGCCAGGGTAGGCTGCCAGGCAGGTGGCCCTTGAGCCGGGTCTCAAAGGCTGAAGTTGGGTTTAGAAAGACAGGAGGGAGAAGAGCCATGGGGTAAGGGTGGAAGGCAAAGGATGCGCCATGCAGCAGTTCCATGCAAGAAGTCTCTGCTTATTCTGGGAGCAGATAAAGACTGGCACACGTGTAGCACAGGAAGTAGGTGGGTAAAAGCAGACGGCGTGGCCTCAAAGCTGTGCTAGGACCAGAGCCTGGACAACAGCAAACCAGATTAAGGAATGAGGAGCACAGCCTCTGGAAATTGGGAGCCATTAAAGATGCTTGAGGTGCTTCAGGAAGAGATAGTTACAGAGTTTGGGACAGATATGTACACACTGCTATATTTAAAATGGATAACTAACAAGGACCTACTGCAGAGCACATGGACCACTGCTAACTGGTATGTGGCAGCCTGGATGGGAGGGTGGCTGGGGGAGAATGGATACATGTATATCAATGGCTGAATCCCTTGACTTTCACCTGAAACTATCACAACACTGTTAACCAGCTATGAAAGTGAAAGTGAAGTCGCTCAGTCATGTCCGACTCTTTGTGACCCCATGGACTGTAGCCTGCTAGGATCCTCCGTCCATGGGAATTTCCAGGTAAAAGTACTGGAGTGGGTTGCCATTTCCTTCTCCAGGGGATCTTCCTGACCCAGGAATCGAACCTGGGTCTGTAGGCAGATGCTTTACCATGCCCCAGTAAAAAAATAAAAAGTTCAAAAGGAAAGAAAAATATGGTGCTTCAGAAAAATGACTCTCTATAAGGAGGGGAACTTCAAACCCTGGGCAGCCTGACCAGGACTGGGACTGGGCCTGAAGCTGCCCCTGGGATGTTGCAATAAATTCTCTCTCCTCTCAGACTCCTGCCTGCTTAGGCCTCCTTGCCTGGTGGTGCACCCTCTTCTACCTACCACCCTGAGACAGGAGGGAAGGGGGCAGGGCACAATCATTAAAATCATGACACAACCATTGAGGATACACAAAAACTGGTTAAAACCAACTAAGCCCAAGATGACACATCCATAGACCTTGAGCCTTATTATTTGCTCATTGTAATACATTAGCATATGTTAAATGACACACCCACCAGCCCCAGGACAGCTCTGAGGCTGACCATAAAAGATCAAAATGCAGGCAATGGCTCAGTTCCTGGAAATCCTCACCTTTCCCCCAAATAGTTGGAATAATCTTCCCACTTACTAGCCTATAAAATTACCCAGCCCATAAAAACTAGCCATCCCATATTTTGGGCCACTTTCACCTTCTGAGATGGACCCCATTCTGCCTACGAGGTGTTTGTGTGTGCTCTGTCGTGTCCAAATCTTTGTGATCCCATAGGCTGTAGTCTGCCAGGCTCCTCTGTCCAGGCTTCTCTGTCCAAGAATACTGGAGTGGGTTACCATTTCCTCCTCTAGAGGATCTTCCTGACTCAATGATTGAACCCCCATCTCCTGTGGCTCCTGCATTGGCAGGCGGATTCTTTACCACTGAGCCACCTGGAAAGTCCACTGGAGAGTGTCTCTCTCCAAATAAGCCTGCTTTCAGTTTACTATGGCTCACTCTTGAATTTATCACGTCCGATTCTTTGTGACCCCATGGACCGTAGCCTGCCAGGCTCTTCTGTCCATGGAATTTTCCAGACCAGAATGCTGGAACGGGTAGCCGTTCCCTTCTCCAGGGGATCTTCCCAACCCAGGGATTGACCCAGGTCTCCTGCGTTGCAGGCAGATTCTTTACTGTCTGACACACCTGCTGCTGCTAAGTCGCTTCAGTCGTGTCCGACTCTGTGCGACTCCATGACGGCAGCCCACCAGGCTCCCCCGTCCCTGGGATTCTCCAGGCAAGAACACTGGAGCAGGTTGCCATTTCCTTCTCCAATGCATGAAAGTGAAAAGTGAAAGTGAAGTCACTCAGTCGTGTCCGACTCCTAGCGACCCCATGGACTGGAGCCTACCAGGCTCCTCCGTCCATGGGATTTTCCAGGCAAGAATACTGGAGTGGGGTGCCATTGCCTTCTCCGTCTGACACACCAGGGAAGCCCAAATTCTCTCTTACTTGAAGTCAAAGACCCTCACTTGGCGGCCTGTCCCTGTGGCTTACCCGAGACCTGGGACATGTCCATTCTCTCATGCCCCATTCTCCTGCCACAATTCCACCCTTCCTTTCAGACATGCAGTTTCCAGCATGGCACCCAGACACACCCACCCCAGGCCAGAGTCTGGCTTCACATACCACGCGCCCTCCCAGATATGCTTCTCTGCCCACCCCTGATGGATGGAGCAGGTTGCTACTCTTCTCTCCACAAATATTGCCCCCTCCCTCCAGGTTCCAGGTCCCCTCCCTGCAGCCCTGGGCATCACCATTCCTGAAGGTGGATTTTTCTTTCTTCCTCCACCAGAATTTGTGACTCTCTCCACATTTCCTGACAGATTTATTGTTTTAAGTTAGTCCATCATCTTTCATGTGTATCTTCCCTCACTGAGTGGTGATCAGCCTGGTGTAAGCAGAGGCAGAATCTTCCCTTTTCCCTGCCAAGCCTTTTCCAACACCCCCTTCCACAAGCATCTTCCTCAGAACCTCACCTGTTGTTCTCATACTGAAGCTAGCTTGCACAGTATTTTTTTCCTATTCATTCCTTCACTCATGGATTCAGTGGGCATGCATCTCACCATCTTGAGCAGATCACTGGACAACTCCAGACTGCAGTTGTGTCCCGTGTAGGATCAGGGTGATAAGGACAAATCTTGCAGGGAATTGTATAGACAGTACAATAATGTTTGGAAACTCATCTAGCACAGACCCAGGTGTCTGGAGCCAGCAGATAAGTGTCCAGTGATTGTGAATTAGCGAATTCACCTAACGAGCATTCTTTGAGAATCCACGAGGCTGATAGACTCATAAACTCTCATCATGTAACTAAGCAGGACACTAGGACCCTGCCAGGACAGATCCCCTCCCCCATAGTCTCTAGTTCCTCTCTGAAATACCTAGATAATAGTGTCTGATGCACATTTCCTGAGTTGTTTTACAGATGCTAAAATCACCACCTAATGAAAGACTTTAACTCCTTAATGACCATGAGCATGTAGCCCCCAGACCTACTGTCACCCAAGGATTGATAATGTTAACCTCTGTGACACCATCCTGTTACCTCATCAACAACCAATCAGAGAATTGTGCACCATCTGATCATATAACCTGGGATGCCCCTCCCTCACCTAGTCTTTAAAAGTACTTTTCTGAAACACACTGGGAAGTTTAGGCTGTTTTTTGAGCACTAACTGTCCTGAATTATTTGCTCAATTCCCTACAATAAACATTGCACTTTGTTTTATCACAACTCGGTGTCAGTAGATTCCTTTTACTGCACACAGGCCAGTGGACCTAAATTTGGTTCAGTGATGATCATATCTGTTCTTCCTTTTGTTCTCTTTGCCCCCTCACTCCCTTTCTTGCCTGCTGGACTTAGCACAATTTTGGGTACAGGGTAAGCTTCAGTAGACATCAGCCAACTTCATGGAAGTGAATTTGCATTCTCAAGACGGCTTCCGGGGCACTCGATTTATGTTAGTATCAGTTGCGGCAGGGGAGGCACCGGAAGTCCTGACCCAGTTCTCCCTCTTAACGGTCAGTCCCACTCCCTGACACCTGTTATCACAGGACAGGAAATGGTCACAGGCAGGCAGTGACAGATCAGCTTGCCTGGATCCCTATTAGCATTGTCAGCTTCAGTGGCCTGGAGACAATAGGAACATCCCAACCCTTCAACGAGGCAGCAGTGTTGACACTCGGGCTCTAACCAAACATCTCCACATCGGATGGCCTTACAACCAGGCCTAATCCTCCTCCTATGGCTTACACAAGTCTAGCAAGCTGAGGCCTTTCTCCCTGTGTCCCCAAGAAGCTGGTTGTGTCCAAGCCACTTGGCAGCCTCAGCCAGGAAACTAGTTCCCAAAGCCCAGCCCAGGAATCTAAAATTAATCCTGGTGGTGGTAGTGTGTTAGGAGGCGGAGAAGACAGCACAGAACAGGGATGCCCAACACCTGGGCTCCACGCCCCATTCTACTGATAATGAGCTGAGCAACTGTAGACGAGTTACTTCCCTTACCAGGTCTCCCTCTTTTCCTCAAGGTACAGAGTTGTACCAACTGCCTCTGATCTTTTTTCCAAGTTCAAAGATGATCTGTCCCAAGATCAACAAGACTTTTTCTCAACCAGCTTCCAGTCAAAAAAGTATTCCCCTATAAATAACCTCAAGACTTCCTCTTTCGAATTCAACAGCTTCTCTTGGCAGGCCTGTGTCCCCTCTGGAAACCCTAGGAAATCATTCATTTCCTTTCCTTTATATGGAAACCATTTGTATTCCTTGGCTTATGGAACCTTCCTCCATCTTCAAGCCTGCAATGTAGCATCCTCAAATCTCTCTCTGAGTATCATCCTTATTTCCATTGTCAGATTCTGACCCTCTTGCGTCCACCTTGTAAGTACATTTGTGATTACGTCAATTAATTAAAAGCAACTCAAACGGGCATTCATGTTAGAATTAGTACACAAAAATATTAAACCAGTTATTATGACTATATTACATATGTTGAGAAACTAAACAGAGATATGGAAGACACAAAAGAAGGATCCCAACTGAACTTGTAGGAATAAACACTCTAATTGTGTTGTTGTTTAGTCACTTAGTCCTGTCTGACTCTTTGTGAGCCCATGAACTGTAGCCTACCAGGCCCTTCTGTCCATGGAATGTTGAGAAACTAAACAGAGATATGGAAGATACAAAAAACATACCAATTGAACTTGTAGGAATAAAAAATCCAATAAGTAAAATAAAAAATACACCAGATAGGATTCAGTTCAATTCAGTTCAGTTGCTCAGTCGTGTCCGACTCTTTGCAACCCCATGAATCCCATCACGCCAGGCCTCCCTGTCCATCACCAACTCCCGGAGTTCACCCAGACTCCCATCCATCGAGTCAGTGATGCCATCCAGCCATCTCATCCTCTGTTGTCCCCTTCTCCTCCTGCCCCAATCCCTCCCAGCATCAGAGTCTTTTCCAATGAGTCAACTCTTCGCATGAGGTGGTTAGTGCCAGATTAAACACTGCAGAAGAAAAGAATAGTGAATTTGAAGACATAGCAATATAAACTAACCAAAATAAATTTTAAAAATAACAGAGCATCAGTAAGCTATAGGAGAACTTCAAACACCCTAATATATATGTAATCAGAGTTTCCAAGGAGGAGTGGCAGTAAAAAGTATTTGAATAATGACAAGTAATTTTCACTATTTAATGAAAACTACAAAACTACATCGGAGAAGGCAATGGCATCCCACTCCAGTACTCTTGCCTGGAAAATCCCATGGATGGAGGAGCCTGGTAGGCTGCAGTCCATGGGGTCACGAAGAATCGGACATGACTGAGAGACTTCACTTTCACTTTTCACTTTCATGCATTGGAGAAGGAAATGGCAACCCACTCCAGTGTTCTTGCCTGGAGAATCCCAGGGACGGGGGAGCCTGGTGGGCTGCCGTCTATGGGGTCGCACAGAGTCGGACATGACTGAAGCGACTTAGCAGCAGCAGCAGCACAAAACTACATATTGACAGATTCAAGAAGCTCAATGAACCCCAGCACAAGAGACATGAAGAAAACTACAGCATGCCTCATCATAACCAAATTGTTTGAATTATTAGCAGAAGCTACAGAAAAAAGGCAAGTTATATATAAAGAAACGAAGATCAGAATGACAGGAGATTTCTTATTAGAACCAAGACAAGTGAGAAAATGGTAGAACAACATCATTAAAGTACTAAAAGAAAATACTGGCAAGAGAGAATTCTATGCCCAGTGAAAATATCTTTCAAAAACCAAAATATTACTAGAAAGTAAACTGTGGTGAGAAAAAGATATCTAAACCCTAAAGTAATCAATACAAAAATAAAATAAACTTACAGTTAAAGACACAAGGGAAATAAAATGGAATTTTAAAATACATTCAATTTATTCAAAGGACAGTAAAAAGGAGAAATATAGATGGGACAAATAGAAAACAAAGTGCAATATGATCGATTTAAACCTAACCATATCAATACCATCACTAAGTAGAAGATATAAATAATAACCAAAGGGACATTTATGAACAGAAAAACACAAAAACTAAAACAAAACTCAATGAATGAACTCAACAGCAGAACAGGAAAGAAAAAAGATCTATAAACTCTAAGATAGAACAATAGAAATGACTCAGTCTGAAGAACTGAGAGAAGATCAACTGAAAGAAAAGGACAAAACAAACAAAAAGCAGCAGAGCCTCATGAATATGGGAGATAGAAACGAAAGACGTGTGTCTGTGTTATCAGGGTTCCAGAAGAAAGGAGCAGGGCAGGAAAAGTACTCCAAGAAGTCATGACTGAAACTTACCAGATAATGTCAAACAATATAAATCTGTAGAGTCAAAGAGCTAAGAAAATCCTGAACATGATAAACCCAGAGAAATCTGTGAGAAGACATCATAATTAAACTACTGAAAAATAAAGACAAAGAAAAGTTCCTGAAAGCAGCCAGAGGAAAATTACACATTGTTTATTGTAGAGAAACAATTCTAATCACAGCATGTTTCTCATCAGAAACTGTCAAGACCAGAAGGCAGTGGCACTTTATTATTCACGTGTTGAGAGAGAATTACTATCAATTCAGAGTCCCATTGGCCAACTATATATCCCATATCTGACAAAACTATCCTTTATTTATGAAAGGAAAATAAAGGTATTCTCAAAAGGAAGAAAACTGTTTGTCAGAAGGCCTAACCTAAAAGAGTGGTTAAAGAAAGTTCACTAAACAGAAAGTGAATGATTAAGAAAAAAAATTTTTTTGAAACATCAGGAAGAACACAGTAAGCAAAAATATGAATAAATTCAAGAGGTTTTCTTTCTCTAAAATGTTCTAAAACATGATTAGCAGTTAAAGCAAAAATTATAACATTATCTGATTTGGTCCTAAATGTATGCAGAGAAACTATTTAAGTCAATTATCTTACAAATAGGGGAAAGTAAAAGCATGTAAAGGGGGGAAAGATTTCTATATTTCACTCAAACTTGAAAATAATGACATCATAGTTGGTATTTATGTGTATGTAACAATTACTAAAAATGCTATAGAGATAGATACATTGAAAAACACTATTAATAAATCAAAATGAAATTCTAAAAATAAAAGAAGCTCAGGCAGCTCAGATGAAAGCAGGAAAAAGAAAACAGAGACAAAACAAAAAAGAGACCAAACATAAAACAAAAAAATAAAACAAAATAACAGATCAATAAATGTAAATGGTATAAATATATAAATTAAAAGAGTGGACGAGACTGACCAAACTAAGCACTGTCTATAAGAAATTCACATTCAGTATAATGATTTAGGGAGGGTGAAAGTAAAAGAATAAAAAATTACATAAATGCAAACATTAACATCTATTCAAAGCAAGAATAACTGTATTAATATCAGATAGAATAGACTTCAGGATAAGGAAAATTACCAGAGACAACAAGAGACACTCTGTAATGATAGAAGAATCAATCTACTAAGAAGACATAGCAATCCTAGGTTATGACCCAAACAAACAGGGCTGAAATATAATGAAGCCAAACATGGAGTACTCAAAGGAGAAACAGAGAAAAAAGAACACACACACAATTATAGCTGAGGATTTCAACACTCTATTCTCAGCAGATGATAGAACGACTAGATAGAGACCCAGCAAGGATATTGAAGAACTTAGTAACACCATCAAATACAATGACCTAATGGGCATTTATAGAACACTCCACTCAACAAGAATAAAATACACTTTTTTTTTTAAGTGCCCTTGCAACATATACCAAATAGACTGTGTCCTAGGATATAAAACAAACCTCAGCAAATTTAAAATAACTAAAATCATACAAACTGTATCTCTTAACAACAATGGAATGAAAAAATCAATCAACATCAATAATAGAAATAGAAACCTCTCTACAGAGTTGGAAATCAAACAACACATTTCCAAATAATCCATGGGTTAAAGAGGAAGTCTCAAGGGAAATCTCTAAAAAGTATATAGAACTGAGGGAAAATTAAAATACAGCAAATCAAAATTTGTGGGACACAGCTAAAGCAATGCTGATAGGGAAATGTATAGCCCTATATGCATACATTAGAGAGGAGAAAAAGTCTCAAATTAATAATCTAACTTTCCATTTAAAAAATCTAGGGGAAAAAAAGCAAATTAAACTCAAAGAAAGCAGAAAGGAGGAAATAATAAAGAGCATAAATCAATGAAATTTAAAACAGAATGATGAAACAAAGAGCCTATACTTTGAATCGATCAGTATAATTGACAAACCCCTAGCAAAACTGACAGAGAGAGAGAGACGACACAAATAACACAAATAAAAAGAATGTAACAGAGGGTATCATTATATACTCTGCAGACATTGAACGTATAGTAAAGGGTTACAAACATGTATTTGACAACTTAGATGGAATGGACCAATACATCAGAACAAAGACTATCACAAATATAAGGAATAACAATGAATAATCTACAAACATGTATTTGAACCTAGATAAAATGGACAAATACCTCAGAACACAGACTACCACAACTCATCTAATATAAAATAGATCATTTGAATAACCCAGAATGGGCTTCCCAGGTGGCGCTAATGGTAAACAACGTGTCTGCCAATTCATGAGATACCTGAGACAAGGGTTCAATCTCTTGGTTGGGAAGAGCCCCTGGAGAAGAGCATGGCAATTCACTGCAGTATTCTTGCCTGAAGAATCCCATAGACAGAGGAGCCTGGTGGGCTACAGTCCATAGAGTTGCAGAGAGTCAGAAATGACTGAAGCAACTTAGTACAGCATACACCATTTACACCCTTTAAACACAAAAAATCCTTAGATGTAAACCTAACAAAACATGTACAGTGCTTATATGCTGAAAACTACTTAATGTTGATAAAGGTAATCAATACAATCTAAATAAATGGAGAGACACTGGTATTTGTGGGCTGAAAGACTCAACAAAGATAATAAAGGTGTTAATTCTTCCCAAATCAATATACAGGTTTAATGGAACTCTTATCAAAATCTCAGACAATTTTTTTGTAGATATGACAAGATTATTTTGAAATTTAAATAGAAAGACATAGGAACTAGAATTTCTAAACAATTTTGAAAAAAATAATATAGTGAGGGGAATCAGCCTACTTGATATCAAGACATGTAGTTACAGTAATCAAAGCTGTGTAGTATTGGCAGAGGAATAGAGATACAAAAATAAATGAAACAGAATAGATAATCCAGAAATAGACATCCACAAATATGACTAATTGCTTTATGACAAAAGTGAAAAAGCAGTTCAAGGGAGGAAAAATAGCCTTTTCAACGAACAGCACTGGAGCAACTGGACACTGATAGGGTAAGACAAGAACAGCAATAACAAAATAAAGCAAAAGATAATCAACAGAAAGCCAACAGCTTCATATCATAACTTATACATAAATCTTACAGCTGTACAAAAAGTAACTCAAAATGGAGTACAAACTTACATGTAAAACTATGAAACATTTAGGAAAAGATAGGAGAAAATCTAGGGCTGGGCAAAAATTTTGTAGAGCTGACACCAAAGTAAGACTGAAAAAGGAAACTTTGATAAAAATAAGACTTCATTAAAATTGAAAGTTTTTTCTCAATAAAAGACCTTTAAAAAGTTTGAAAAGACAAGCTATAGAGTGGGAAAAAATATTTTGTTAACTACACGTCCGGAAAATGACTATATCTAGAATATGTAAATAACCCTCAAAACTCAACTGTTAAAAAAAAATCAAATTAAAAAGTGGGCAAAAGACATGGAGAAGCATTTCACCAATGAGGATATATAGATGAAAAATAGCACATAAAAAGTTACCCAACAGCATTAGCCTTTAGGGAAATACAAATTCAAACTGCAGAGAAAGATCACTACACACATATCAAAATGGCTAAAATTTAAAATATTAAAATGCCAAATGCTGGTGATGATGTGGAGAAACTGGATCACGTTCACGTTCCTAAAGAGAGTGGCAATGATATAGACACGCTAGAAAATTGTCTGACACTTTCTTGAATAACTAAACTTGCAACTACAATATAATGTAGTAATTGTACTCCTGGGCATTTATCCCAGAGAAATGAAGACTAATGTTCACATAAAAACCTGTACAAAATAAGTACTAGGGATGTAATGTACAATATAATGACTATAGTTAATACTGCTGTATGATATATGGGAAAGTTGTTAAGAGAATATATCCAAAGAGTTCTTATCACAGAAGAATTTTTTTTTCTTTTCATTGTATCCATATGAGATTGCAGATGTTAATTAAACCTACAGAGGTAATCATTTCATAACATACGTAAATCAAACTATCATGCTGTACACTTTAAACTTATACCACATTGTACATCAATTATTTCTCAATACATTTTTACCTAAATGCTTATAGCAACCTTTAACAATGGCCCAGAACTAGAAACAACCAAGATGTCCTTCAATGCATGAATGGTTAAACGAACTGTGGTGCATCTTATCTTGCAATACTACTTAGCAATAAAAAGGAACAAATTCGTTCCTACATACAACAACCTACATGCACATCTAGAGAATTATGGTGAGTAAAAAAATCCAGTCCCTCTGCCAACCATACATACTGCCTGATTCCATTCATACAATACTTTTGAAATGACAAAATTGCAGGAATGGAGAACAGATTGGTGGTTGCCGAAAGTTAAGGAAGAAGTGGGGATGGGAGGGAAGTTGGTATGACTATAAATGGGCAACATGTGGGATCCTTGTAGTGATAGAAATGTTCTATATCCTGCGTCAATATACATGTCTTCATTGTGATAGTGTACTACAATTTTTTATGATGGGAGACTGCATGAACTCTATACTACTTACAATTGCATGTGATCTACCATTATCACAAAATAAAAATATTAATTAACTTCTATGCAAAAATCGCATAGTGTACAATTCTATTTATATGGAATATCCAGAATAAGGAAATCTATAAGAAGTGAAAACAGTAGCCTAAGTCCCTTGGACTGCAAGGAAATCCAACCAGTCCATCCTAAAGGAAACCAGTTCTGGGTGTTCATTGGAAGGACTGATGCTGAGGCTGAAACTCCAGTACTTTGGCCACCTCTTGCGAAGAGTTGACTCATTGGAAAAGACCCTGATGCTGGGAGGGATTGGAGGCAGGAGGAGAAGGGGACGACAGAGGATGAGATGGCTGGATGGCATCACCAACTTGATGCACATGAGTTTGGGTGAACTCCGGGAGTTGGTGATGGACAGGAGGCCTGGGCGTGCTGTGATTCATGGGGTTGCAGAGTTGGACACGACTGAGCAACTGAACTGAACTGAAGGCTAAGAGAGCAGAACAGAATGTGGGTAAGTGGTAATGGGTATGAGT
Organism: Bos indicus x Bos taurus; assembly: GCF_003369695.1. Lineage (NCBI taxonomy): Eukaryota > Metazoa > Chordata > Mammalia > Artiodactyla > Bovidae > Bos > Bos indicus x Bos taurus. The sequence goes on along the minus strand of NC_040090.1, from coordinate 57,538,399 downwards.
TTTCTTTTGGTTAATAAAATGTTCTAAAATTAAATTGTGGTGATAGGAAACCTGCAAATATGCGAAAAACTGTTGAGTTGTACTTTTCACATGTGTAAATTTTTGTTGTTTAGCTTACATCTCAATAAAGCTATAAAAAAAGAAAAAAGAAAGCTAGAATGGCTATATTAATGTCATACAAAGTACATTTCATTCAAAAATGAAATAGTAGATATATTTTAAGTTATTTCATGATGGAAAAGGAGTCAATTCATCAAGACAACATAATCAAAACATTTATGTACCTAATGACAGAGTTTCAAATGATATGAAGCAAAAGCTGATAGAACTTTAAAGCAAAATGGGGCAAATCCTCAGTTACAGTCAGATATTAAAAAACTCCTTTCTTCTAATGGATAGAAGAAATAGAAAATTATTAAAGAGAAGATATGAACAGCACCATCAAAAATTGACCTAATTAACACCATAGAACACTTCACTCAACAATGGGAGAATGCAATTTTTTTCAAGTACGCAAAGAACATTTCACAATATGGAACATATTCTGTACCACAAATAAATGTAAAGAGGTCAAGTTATACAAAATATGTTTCTTCAATTTTCTTTGATTAAGTTGGAGAGTAATAACAGAAATATCTCTGGAAAATCCTCAAATATTTGGAAGCAACACACTTTTAAATAACTTGTGAATCAGAGAAGAAATTGTTGTTCAGTCATTAAATTGTGTCCGACTCTTTGCAACCCCATGGATTGCAGCACACCAAGCTTCCCTGTCCTTCACTATCTCCCGGAGTTTGCTCAAAATCATGTCCATTCAGTCAGTGATATATCCGACCATCTCATCCTCTGTCACCCCCTTCTCCTCCTGCCTTCAATCTTTCCCAGTATGAGTCTTTTCCAAAGAACAGACACTTTGCATCAGGTGGGCAAAACATTGGTGCTTCAGCAGCAGTCCTTTCAATGAATATTCAGGGTTGATTTCCTTTAGGATTGACTGGTTTGAGCTCCTTAAAATCTAAGGGACTCTAAAGAGAAGAAATAAGAAAGGAAATGAGAAAATATTTTCAAACAAGGAAATATGAATCACAACCTTATCAAAATCGGGTAAGGCCACAAAGCAGTATTGGGCTGGTGAGATGCTGGGAGGGAGATTTAGAACACTGAGTGCCTATCTTAGAAAATAAGGAACAAGGAGTGTATCAAATCAAAGACCTAAGCTTTACCTTAAAAAACTTGAAAACAAAGAGCAAATTAAATCTAGAATAGAAGGTTGGAATAGAACCTGATAAAGGTTAGAATAGAAATCAGTGAAATTGAAAACAGAAGACAAAACAGAGAAATCAATGAAACCAAAGTTGGTTTTTTGAGGGTATCAATAAAATTGATAAAATTGAACATTTAGCCAGGCTGATCACTAAAAATGGGGAAAAGACACAAATTACCAATATAAATAATATGAGGTATGGCAAGTCTACAGAGTACACATATATTAATGAATAATAAGTGAATATTATAAACAACTGTATGTCAATAGATCCATCTTAGAAAAAAATCAATACACTGAAAGATACAAATTACCAACTCTCTCTAAAGAAGAAATAGAGAACCTGAATAGATTTATATCTACTTAAAGGAACTAAATTTGAAATTAAAATCTTCTGATAAATAAAACTTCAGGCCCATAAATTTTCACTGGAGAATGCTACCATCACTCATAATCAATAAGCAAATTATCAATTGTTTTTGCATATATACTAACAATGAATATTAATAAATAGAAATTAAGAAAGCACAATATCACATCTAATAGTGTTAAAAATATGAAATACTTAGGGGTAAATGTGCAAAGGTTGTGAAAGACAAGTACACCAAAAAACATAAAATGTTGCTGGAAGAAAATTTTAAATATCTAGATAAATGGAAATATATACTGTGTTCATGAGTTGGAAGAGTCACTATTATTAAAATATCAATTTTAATTAATAATTTTTAATTATTATTAATAATAATAATTATTATTAATTATTTTAATAATAATTTAATTATTTAAATTAAATAATTTAAATTATTTATTTAATTAATTTAAATTATTTTAATTAAATTAATTTAATTAAATTTAAATTAATTTAAATTATTAAATTTAATAATTTAAATTAATAATTTAATAATTATTTTAATAATAATTTAATAATCACATTATTAAAATGTCAATTCTATCCAAATTCATTGATAGATTCAGGGCAATCCCAATCAACATGGTAATACTGTTTTTAGTAGAAATTGACAAACTGAGTCTAAAATTTCTATGGAAATCCAAAGGACCTAGAATACCCAAAACAACTATGGAAAAGAAGCACAAAGTTGGAGGATAAGCAGTATCTGATTTTAACAGTTATTAAAGAGTTACAGTAACCAAGTTTGTGTGGTATTGATGTAAAAACAAAACAAAACAAACTCAATGTAACAGAATAGAATACAGAAATAGACCCAAATATATAAATATGTACATATATATGTATGTATGTATATGAAGACCTACAAGACCTTTTAGAACTAATACCCAAAAAAGATGTTCTTTCCATTATAGGGGACTGGAATGCAAAAGTAGGAAGTCAAGAAACACCTGGAGTAACAGGCAAATTTGGCCTTGGAGTACAGAATGAAGGAGGGCAAAGGCTAACAGATTTTTTTCAAGAGAACACACTGGTCATAGCAAACACCCTCTTCCAACAACACAAGATTCTACACATGGACATCACCAGATGGCCAACACCGAAATCAGATTGACTATATTCTTTGCAGCCAAAGATGGAGAAGCTTTATACAATTAGCAAAAACAAGACCAGGAGCTGACTGTGGCTTAGATCATGAACTCCTTATTGCCAAATTCAGACTTAAATTGAAGAAAGTAGGGAAAACCACTAGACCATTCAGGTATGACCTAAATCAAATCCCTATTGATTATACAGTGGAAGTGAGAAATAGATTTAAGGGACTAGATCTGATAGACAGAGTGCCTGAAGAACTATGGATGGAGGTTCGTGACATTGTACAGGAGACAGGGATCAAGACCATCTCCAAGAAAAAGAAATGCAAAAAAGCAAAATGGCTCTCTGGGGAGACCTTACAAATATCTGTGAAAAGAAGAGAAGAGAAAAGAAAGATATACCCATTTGAATGCAGAGTTTCAAAGAATAGCAAAGACCCTTCCTTAGTGATCAGTGCAAAGAAATACAGAAAAACAATAGAATGGGAAAGACTAGAGATCTCTTTAAGAAAATAGAGATACCAAGGGAACATTTCATGCAAAGATGGGGCCCAATATAGGACAGAAATGGTATGGACCTAACAGAAGCAGAAGATATTAAGAAGAGGTGGCAAGAAAACACAGAAGAACTGTATAAAAGAGATCTTCACAACCCAGATAACCACAATGGTGTGATCACTCACCTAGAGCCAGACATCCTGGAATGTGAAGTCAAGTGGGCCTTAGGAAGCATCACTACGAACAAAGCTAGTGGATGTGATGGAATTCCAGTTGAGCTATTTCAACTCCTAAAAGATGATGCTGTGAAAGTGCTGCGCTCAATATGCCAGCAAATTTGGAAAACTCAGCAGTGGCCACAGGACTGGAAAAGGTCAGTTTTCATTCTAATCCCAAAGAAAGGCAATGCCAAAGAATGCTCAAACTACTGCACAATTGCACTCATCTCACATGCTAGTAAAGTAATGCTCAAAATTCTCCAAGCTAGGCTTCAGTAATACGTGAACTGTGAACTTCCAGATGTTCAAGCTGGTTTTAGAAAAGGCAGAGGAACCAGAGATAAAATTGTCAACATCCACTGGATCATCAAAAAAGCAAGAGAATTCCGGAAAAATGTGTACTTCTGCTTTATTGACTATGCCAAAGCCTTTGACTGTGTGGATCACAATAAACTGTGGAAAATTCTGAAAGAGATGGGAATACCAGACCACCTGACCTGCCTCTTGAGAAATCTATATGCAGGTCAGGAAGCAAGAGTTAGAACTAGACATGGAACAACAGACTGGTTCCAAATAGGAAAAGGAGTCCGTCAAGGCTGTATATTGTCACCCTGCTTATTTAACTAATCTGCAGAGTACATCATGAGAAATGCTGGACTGGAAGAAGCATAAGCTGGAATCAAGACTGCTGGGAGAACTATCAATAACCTCAGATATGCAGATGACACCACCCTTATGGCAGAAAATGAAGGAGAACTAAAGAGCCTCTTGATGAAAGTGAAAGAGGAGAGTGAAAAAGTTGGCTTAAAGCTCAACATTCAGAAAATGAAGATCATGGCATCCAGTCCCATCATTTCATGGCAAATATATGGGGAAACAGTGGCTGACTTTATTTTTTGGGGCTCCAAAATCACTGCAGATGGCGATTGCAGCCATGAAATTAAAAGACGCTTACCCCTTGGAAGGAAAGTTATGACCAACCTAGACAGCATATTAAAAAGCAGAGGCATTACTTCGCCAACAAAGGTCCGTCTAGTCAAGGCTATGGTTTTTCCAGTAGTCATGTATGGACGTGAGAGTTGGACTATAAAGAAAGCTGAGTGCCAAAGAATTGATGCTTTTGAACTGTGGAGTTGGAGAAGACTCTTGAGAGTCCCTTGGATGGAAAGGAGAGCCAGCCAATCCATCCTAAAGGAGATCAGTCCTGAGTGTTCATTGGAAGGACTGATGTTGAAGCTGAAACTCCAATACTTTGGCCACCTGATGTGAAGAGCTGACTCATTGGAAAAGACCCTGATGCTGGGAAAGATTGAAGGCGGGAGGAGAAGGGGATGACAGAGGATGAGATGGTTAGGTTGCGTTGCCAACTCAATGGACATGCATTTGGGTAAACTCGGAGTTGGTGACGGACAGGGAGGCCTGGCATGCTGCGGTCCATGAGGTCGCAAAAAGTCGGACACGACTGAGCGACTGAACTAAACTGAACTGAATGTGTATGTGTGTGTGTGTGTGTGTGTGTGTGTATAAATGGAAAGTGAAAGTGTTATTTGCTCAGTCATAGCCGACTCCTTGCGACCCCATGGATGACACCAGGCTCCTCTGTCCATGGACTTTTCCAGGCAAGCATACTGGCATCAGTAGCCATTTACTTCTCTAGGACAGGTTCCTGAGCCAGGGATCAAACCCAGGTCTCCTGCACTGCAGGCAGATTCTTTACCTTCTGAGCCAGCAGGGAAGCCCATACTAATGGAAGTTAGTATCTTCTGAGCCACCAGGGAAGCCCATACTAATGGAAGTAAGTCAAAATAGAAAGACAAATACCATATATCACTTATATATGGAATCTAAAATACAGCACAAATGAATCTCTCTACAAATCAGAGACAGACATAGGGAACAGACTTGTGGTTGCCAAGGGAAAGGGCGTGGGGAGGGGTGGACTGGGCATTTAGGGGTAGTAAATACAAACTATCACAAATAGAATAAACAACAGGATAGAATGGATATAGAGTGGATAAACAACAAGGTCCTACTGTATAGCACAGAGAACTGTATTCAATATCCTAGGGTACACTGTAATGGAGAAAGGATGTTTATATGTGTATAACTGAGTCACTTTGCTCTACAGAAGAAATCAACCCAAACATGTACTGAGAACTGATTTTTGACAGATTTGTAAAGGCAGTTCAACAGAGGAAGCATAATATTTTAAACTACTAGTACTTGAAATAACTGGATACCTGCATGAAAAATAGGAACTTTGATCCATTCTTTGTACCATATGTAAAAATTAACTCAAAAAGTAATATTCAGTTCAGCTCAGTCACTCAGTCATGTCCAACTCTTTGTGACCCCATGAATCGCAGCACGCCAGGCCTCCCTGTTCATCACCAACTCCCAGAGTACACTCAGACTCACATCCATCGAGTCGGTGATGCCATCCAGCCATCTCATCCTCTGTTGTCCCCTTCTCCTCCTGCCCCCAATCCCTCCCAGCATCAGAGTCTTTTCCAATGAGTCAACTCTTCGCATGAGGTGGCCAAAGTACTGGAGTTTCAGCTTTAGCATCAGTACTTCCAAAGAAATCCCTAAAGGACTGAACTCCTTTAGGATGGACTGGTTGGCTCTCCTTGCAGTCCAAGGGACTCTCAAGAGTCATTTCCAACACCACAGTTCAAAAGCATCAATTCTTCAGCACTCAGCTTTCTTCATAGTCCAGCTCTCACATCCATACATGACCACTGGCCCAAATATAAAAACTAAAATTTTAAAAAGTCTAGGAGAGAACCTTTATGACCTTGGGTTCAGCAAAGATTTCTTAGATACAACCACATAAAAGAACAAATTGGTAAACTGGGCTTCATCAAAATTAAAAACTGCTCCTCAAAGAAACCATTAGGAGAATGAAAAGATGAACTATAGACCCCAAGAGAAAATCGCAAATCATATATTTGCTGAAGAAGTTGTATTCATGGATATGTAAATAACTGTCAAATTCAATAATAAGAACATAACCCTATTTAAAAATGAGCAAAAGAGTTGGCTTCACTTAAGAAGATATACAGATAGGAAAGAAATATATGAAAAGACCTTCAATGTCATTAGTCATTAGGGAAATGCAAATTAAAACCACAAGGAGATACCCCTGTACCTCGATTGGAATGGCTAAAATTAAGAAGCTTACCATACCAAGTGTTGCCAAGGAAATGAGGCAACTGGGATTCTTATACACTTCTCAAGGGTGGGGGATGAGGAATATAAAATAGTGCAACTAATTTAGAAAACAGCATGGCAGTGTCTCAAAAATTTAAACATCCACTTACTATATGGTCTAGTCATTCCTCTCTTATTTGTCCACAGGAAATGAATGTATATTTCCATACCAAGACTTTTACATAAATGTTCCCAGCAGTATGATATGGAATAGCCCCAAATTGGAAAAAGCCCAAATATCCATTAATCAGTGAACAGGTAAACTGTGGTGTATTCATTTAATGAAATACCATCAGGAAAGAAAAGGAATAAACTATTGATATATACTACAACACAGATGGATCTCAAAATAATTATGCTGAGTGAAAGAAGGCAAGCCAAAAAAGAGTGCATACTGTATACTTCCATTTATATAATTCTAGGAAATGCAAATGAATCTATAGTGACAGAAGATCAGTGGTTGCCTGGGGATTGGGGGTGGGGGGAGGGTACGGAAGACAGAGATTATAAAGGACACAATGAAACTTTGGGGGATGATGGATATATTCATTATCTTTAATATGCATATGTCAAAACTCATCAAATTGTACACTTTAAATATGTTCAGTTTATTGTAAGTCAATTATATTTTGATAAAGCTGAAAAAGAAAAGGATCCATAAAGAAGTACAAGAGCAGTAAGGAAGATGATTGTTTTGTCTCTTCCCTTCCCGATCCTAATTTCTCAGTCAGGGCCTGGAGATGATGGAAAGAGACAGAGAGGGTAAATGAAAGGGATGTCTGGGCTTGGACCAGTAACAGGGCACCTAATGTGCCCCTTTACCTCGTACCCTCCCCTGCTGTCTTCCACACTCTCTTTCTTAAATTGACTTTGAGAGTTGGTGGCGACCTAAGAGATGATACACAAGAGTCAGCAAATATTTACTGAACACTGTTTTCAGGTTCTCTGGAGAAACAGAACCAGGAGTATACATATACATATATATACACAATGTGTGTGATATATATGGAGAGAGAGATTGGCTGATTTTTAAGGAATTGACTCACATGATTCCAGAAGCTGAGATGTCCCAAATCTGTAGTCAGTCAACTGGAGACCTAAGAGAGGAAATGGTATAAATTCCATAATGAAGCTGTCAGGCAAGAAAAGAGAACTTGTAGGAAAGCCTTTTGGCTCAATTCAGATCTTTTTCTGATTAGATGAGGCCCACCTCCGTCGGTGTTGTTCTTTTTCTGTTTAATCACTAACTCATGTCTGATTCTTTTGCAACCCCATGGACTGTAGCCCACCAGGCTCCTCTGTCTCTGGGATTTCCCAGGCAGGAATACTGGAGTGGGTTGTCATTTCCTTTTCTAGGGGATCTTCCTGACCCAGGGACTGAACCCATATCTCCTGCACTGGTAGGTGGATTCTTTACTACTGAGCCACAAGGGAAGCCCACCTACATTAGACAGGACAACCTGTTCCACCCAGCCCATGATTCAAATGCTCATCTCATCCAGAAACACATTCACAGACACATCCAGAATATGCTTGACCCAATGCCTGGGCATGCCATGGCTCAGTCCAGTGGACACATAAAATTAACTGTCACAAACTCCTACTGTATTTTAGATAGCAGAAGCAAAGCAACAACCGAGACAAACTTTGAGTCTCTGCCCCGCTGGGGCATTCATAGAGAGACATTCAGAACATTGTTATAATAACTTGCTGTGGTCAAATGAATTCTAGGACAGCCCCCATGATCTTTCTCCCTCGGTGCTATGCCTTGTATATCCTCTCCTCTTTTGAGTGTGGACAGAACTGATGAACTGCAAAAGTGATGGGATTTCACTCCCTTGATCATATTACTTCAAATAACAAAAGTGAAGAGATTTTTTTTTGCAGATGTAATTAAGGTCCCAAATCAGTTGGTTTTTCATTAATGAAAAGACAGATTATCCTAAATGGGCCTGGCTTAATCTGAAAAAAACCCTTAAAAGAGAAGTTGGGCCCTTCTGGAAAAGGACACTTTCCTAATGGCCTTGAGGAACAAACAAGCCTGTTGTGAACTGTCTATGGTGAGGGACAGCCTCTAGCGGATGTACAGCCTCAGTCTTACTGCGGCAGGAACTGAGTCCTGCCGACAACATGAGTGAAGCTGAAAGAGCCCCCTGAGCTCCAGATAAGAATGCGAGATGGCCAGCCCTTTGATTGCAGCTTTGAGAGACTCAAGCAGAAAACCCAGTTAACTCCATCATGTGGACTTCTGATCCACAGGCTATGGGTGTTGTTCTAGGGTACTAAAATTGTAGAGAGTTGTTACGGAAAAATAGAAAAATACCAGATGCACTCACTCCAGAAGTGTTTTAGAGAAGAGATCCCTGAGGCCCAGAAGAGTAAAGTGACTTTCCTAAGGCCACACAGCTGGCTACTGACAAAGTGGTAACCAGTTCAGTTCAGTTCAGTCACTCGGCCGTGTCCGACTCTTTGCGACCCCATGGACTGCAGCACACCAGGCTTCCCTGTCCATCACCAACTCCTGGAGCTTGCTCAGACTCATGTCCATCAAGTCGATGATGCCATCCAACCATCTCATCAGGGTAATAACTAGCATTTCCTAAAGATTTATACTGTGCCACTGCTGCTCTTGTTCAGTCACTCTTTAGTGTCCGATTCTTTACAACTTCATGGACTACAGCACACCAGGCTTCCTTGTCCTTCACTGTCTCCCTGAGTTTGCTCAAACCCCATTGAGTTTGTTCAAATGTCCACTGAATCAGTGATGTATCCAACCATCTCATCCTCTGTCCTCCCCTTCTCCTCCTGCCCTCCCTCAATCTTTCCTAACATAGAGTCCTTTTCAAGAATCGGCTCTTCGCATCAGGTGGCCTAAGAACCGGAGCTTCAGCTTCAGCATCAGGCCTTCCAATGAATATTCAGGATTGATTTCCTTTAGGATTGACTGGTTTGATCTCCTTGCTGTCTGAGAGACTCTCAAGCGTCTTCTCCAGCACATGTACTGTGCCAAGATCTCAGGTAGCCTGAGTGACAGTGCAGTGCTGTGCACATAGATGACTATATATATAGGCATCCCTTTTTACAGGTGAGACTCTGAGGCTTAAGGAGGTAAGAGAGCTGTCAAATGCCATGTGGGTAAGAAAAAGAGGAGCTGGGATCTGGGCCCAGACCGTCTGGCCACAAAGTCTGAGCTCCTGACTTCTCTCCCTCCTGCTCTAAATGTGAGCTAAGGGGCAGGGAAGAACCGGTGTGGCCGTGTGGCTAACTTCATCCCTCACTAACTGTTTATTGGATGACAGTTCCCAGAGATTATTATTGAAGATGTGCTGAGAGCTGAACTCACATACCTGAGGGTCATGTCCCCAAGCTCTACCTCAGGGAACAAACAGAAAACGCAATGCTCAGGAGAACACAACTGCAACATTTGTCAGGTCTCAAAATTGTAGAGCACTTGGCAGTTTACAAAGCACCTTGACAGAGCCTCCCAATGGCCCAGGGAGGCGGGCAGGGCAGGTACAGATCGAGAGCTGCTGCCAGCAAGCTGGAGAACCAGGTAGAAGTTCCCAGCGGAGAAGCACGGGCTCAAGACCAGAAACAGCCGATGTTCCTGGTTCAGTCTGAAGCCAGGAAAGGACCAACGTCCCAGCTTCAAGGCCCTCAGGCAGGACGAGTTTCCCTCCACTCGAGGAGGGGCAACACTTTTGCCCTGGTCGGATCTTCAACCGATTGGGTGGAGCCCACCCACACTAAGGGAGGGACATGGCTTCACTCAGTGTGTGTTCAAATGTTCATCTCATCCAGAAACATCCTCACAGACACACCCAGAGGAAGCTTTGGCCAAAGGTCTGGGCACCTGTGGCCCAGTCATGCTGACATGTAAAAGTAACTGTCATGTCCACTGAGGGGACTCTTTGCGAAGATGTGGGCAGTGTTAAGGGAAACTGACAAGGAAAAGTGACATACCTCAGTGCTAGAAAGAGCAGAGAGCATTGACACTCCTGGCCTGAGGGGAGCTGAGAGGGAGCAGTGACCAGACCTGGATTCAGTAGCTATAGGAGAGGAACAGGAGACAGGTGGTGAGCTTTGAGAGAAGGATGCAGGTGCCCCATGGCCCAGCAGGGCAGAGTAAGGTTAGTAAGTCTCTGCTCCTCAGCCTCCTCCTGCCTCCAGTCTTTGTTCTGGAGCCTCCAATCAGCCGCAAAGGAGATGAAGGGGGCCCGTCAATGCCGTGCATACAGACCAGCCCCCAGGGTAGAGAAAGGTAGCGCATGTCTCCAGGGGCCAGAGTGTGCCCACTGCAGGTGAGGATGTGAAGCTTCAGAGCAGAGAGTTTCCTAAGGAACAGTTAACAGAGCCAGAACCAGACTGCTTTTTCTGACGCTGAGTCCGCGAGTCTCCTCCGTTCTTCTTGCAGACAGGTTTGCTCTGCTCCCTCAGGGGTGGGGCGTGGGCTTCTTTAAGACACAAAGCCTGGATATTGAAGGGCCTGCGCCTCTGTGAATATGATCGAGACCCCAGGCTCTGCATCTCCTGCTCAAGGTGACTGCCTGTTGCCCCAAGATCCACGTGTGATGCTCACCTACGTCACCAAACTCACCTCATGTCTCCCTTAGTCCAGCCACTTACCTGCTTTCAGTTCCTCAAAGGCGCCAGTATTTTTCCTGGCCCTGAGCCTTTGAACCTGTGCTTTCCTCTGCCATTAATGCGCATCTTCACCCAGTTCACTCCTTTACTTCTGCCTTTGCTTTCCTCCCAACCATTTAAATTCAGGTCCCCTATGGTTCTCTCTCATTGCCGCCTGCGCCTTTCCTTTCTAACCCTTATTTAGCATGTAACTATGTATTAATTGGTACCATGTGTTTAATAATTGTCCCTCCCACTAGCTTTTAAGTTCCTGCTCCCTGGCAGCTCAGCTGGTACAGAATCCGCCTGCCATGCAGGAGACCCTGATTCAATTCCAGGGTCAGGAAGATCCACTGGACAAGGGATAGGCTACCCACTCTAGTATTCTTGGGCTTCCCTGGTGGCTCAACTGGTAAAGAATCCACCTGCAATGTGGGAAACCAGGGTTCAATCCCTGGCTTGGGAAGATCCCCTGGAGAAGGGAATGGCTACCCACTCCAGCATTCTGGCCTGGAGAACTCCAAGGACTGCATATCCATGGGGTTGCAAAGAGTCAGATACGACTGAGCGACTTTCACTTGCACTTTTCAGGGCAGGAACAGTGCTCTTGGGCCCACAATGTAAACCCAATGAATGTCACAAATCCTGGCATACAGTAGGTGCTCAGGAAATCTGTGTCAAATGATGAAGCAGCTGGCTCTGTGATAGAGCTTGAATCTGAAATGGACAGTGATGAGAGGCACCAATCATCAGGGTGAATCCCCAGACCCAGCGGTTCTGCAAAGAAGCCATCGCTTTCCAGGTGAGATTTTAGGAGTACCTCTGCTTTATCATAGGCTTACAAGATAACTTCCATTAAAGAACCAAACCTTTAGTTTAAGAGTAATCAAGCTTTTTATCCCCTTTAGAAAATGAAAGTCGACTCAAGAGAAGTAGAATTTTTAAACTCATCAGTCATTAACACCTCAGGGTGAATGGGTTTCTTGGATCCTTGAACAGAAAGCAGGAGACGAAGGGTGACCAAGAGGATGGGGAGGAAGGAAAAGAGAGAATGGAGAGTGAGGAGGCAAGGAAAGGCCCTTACCTGGACTCACTGCAGCCAGCCTTGAGGGTTCCTGTCACCACGGGTAGAGTATAAATGATGTGGCAGACACATAGCTGACGCCTTGCACACGTTACTCCTGATGCCCACAAGCCCCAAGCAGGACAGAAATACTCCCCCCATCTTATCCGAGAGGCACTCAAGGTCCCATGAAGGTAAAGTTGTTGCTGGTATATTTGAGGTTCTTCCTTCATTGTGAAAGAATTTGGAGACAAAGTGATAGGTAAGAAGTAGATTTATTTAGAGACCCAAAATACAGAGTGGTTTTTATGGGCTGGGTAATTTCATAGGCTAATAAGTGGAAGGGTTATTCCAACTATTTGGGGGAAGAGGCAAGGATTTCTAGGAATTGGGCCACTGCCCACTTTCTGGTCTTTTATGGTAGGCCTTGGAACTGCCATGGTGCTGGTGGGTTTTTCATTTAGATGCCAATGTGTTACAATGTATGTATGAGGATCAAAGCCTATTGGGATTCAAATCTTCAGCCATCTTGGACCTAGTCGGTTCTCAGCCATTTTTGTCATGTTTTTTTGGCCATGTCAGAGAAGGTGATGGCACCCCACTCCAGTACTCTTGCCTGGAAAATCCCTGGACGGAGGAGCCTGGTAGGCTGCAGTCCATGGGGTCGCTGAGGGTCAGACACGACTGAGCGACTTCACTTTCACTTTTCACTTTCATGCGTTGGAGAAGGAAATGGCAACCCACTCCAGTGTTCTTACCTGGAGAATCCCAGGGACGGGGGAGCATGGTGGGCTGCCATCTATGGGGTCGCACAGAGTCGGACACGACTGAAGCAACTTAGCAGCAGCAGCAGCATGGCCGTCATTCTTTTAAAGATTGTGTCTGCCCCCTTCCCTCCTGTTTCAAAGTGACTTGCCCAAGACCACACAGTAAGTAAGCAGCAGTACTGGGATTTGAACCTTGGTCTTACTGCCTCCAAAATGTTAGGTGGTTTTTCCTCCCAATGCAATGATTCCTTCCCAAAATTATGGAATAATTTATGGATGAAGTCATAAATTTAACCCTCCTCACTGCAAAGGGCAGGATGGAGTCAATCAGAGAGTTCCATCAAGATCAGGGACAACCACAGCCAGAAGTCTAACACACCTAAAACTGTCAACATATATAGTAATGGTAATAACAACAGTAATAGCAGCTACTTGCAAAGCACTATGGCTAGGATCACATTAAACACTTTATACAGATCCCCTCATGCATTCTTCACCTCAGTCCTAGGAGAGTGGGGCTTTTATTATCCTCATTTGATAGAGAAGGGAGCTGAGGTGTAATGATGTTAAGTACATCCCCTCAAATTACACAGCGAGTGAGCTAGGAGGCAGACTCCAGAGTTCAAGCTCTCACTCTCGTCCACCTATCTGTGGAGTCCAGCTTCTGAACTTGCTATGGGCACGCTGCTCCTTCTCTGAGTGGGGCGAGCTTCCTCCTTCTTCCCCAAACAGCTGCCCATTACCTGGGGTACAGCACGGCCCCTGCCCCACTTCTCTGCACCACCCCGCCGGCCACGTGGGCAAACACCCTGCCTCTCCCCAGGCAGGGGACGCCCGATTTGCATAACTTAATTAAATTCTGCATTCTCGTTTTCGAAGGAGCAGGCCTATGAAGGATGCTGAGTGCACGGTCTTAAGGCAAATCAACGTAGATGATGAAAGAGCCTATTTCGGTTAAGCAAATTATGAGGAGGCGGGCGATGTCCTCACTCTAATAATTTCCCGTGAATTATTTATATGGAAACTGCAATTACATCGGGCAAAACAGTGTTGTGTGCATAAAGCTCACTTAATTACCCAACCACCTGTTGGGACACTGGGTTCTCCACGAGCCCATTTCTTCACCCAATAGGTCCTACTACTGGGAGGGCAGGGGACTTGGGGGCCTGAGGAAGGCGGGGCTGGGAGGAAAACCTTGGCTGCCGGCAGAAGAGATGGAACCTGGGGTCTCGACTCAGACTGAGTCCCCATCCTGGCTCCTCTGGTCCAGCCTGGAGCTAGAAGCCCATTCTCCAGGCCCTGGGCAGAGCCTGGCCCATCTCTGCCTCCACTTCATCCCTGAAAAGGAAACAGTGAGGAGTAAGAAAGCGGCTGAGAGAAGAAGGAAGAAACCAGCCCCACACCCCTCCCAACAAACCCTTTAACCAAAGCAAACCAGACTCCTTTCATCAGGGCCCGGTTGTTTAACTGGAAATGAGGGTTGCCATGGCAACCATCCTGTCACATAGTACTTCTTACCATTTGCCAGCGGGAGAGGCGTTGATGTGTAGAGTAGAACCCTGGCTGGGTGGGGAAGGTCGGGGAGGTGGGGGTGCGTCGTTGGTGATCCATTTGTTGAAACACAAGTCACATAGGCCTGTCCCTAACCCAGGGTATTTCAAGTTCATCTCTCTCTTTTCCAGATCATGGGGTGGGGTGTGGAGGTGAACCTCTCCTTCTACTCACCCCCACCCTCCCTGGGAGAAAAACATTGTAAATGTCAGAAATCTGATGGCACTGTCAAAAAATACATGAAATTGGCTATAGAAGAAATCGCGAGACATACGTTCTCCTTTGTTCTGTGACTGTAAAAATCATGAAATTTCTTCAAGAGAGGGTAAAAATAAAGAAGAATGATGACCATTGGGAGAGGTTGGACAGGGGGCTTGGGAGTCTGTCCCAAGACTGGGGGAAGTGGCACTCCCTTCACAACAGTGTTTTAACCACGTTGGCCCAGGGCCCAAGCCACAGACAGAGGTCTGGTGAAGAGGTGAGTAGATAAAGAGGGTCAAGGAAGCTCTAGATGTGGGATGGGGAGGAGCGATGGATGCCAAGAGCTGCCTAGTTAGCGGGGGACCGAGAATCCAGGCTTCTCACTCCGTCTGTCACTTAGTACTGGGTAACCTTGAGAAACTGATTAACAGAAAAAAACAGTAGCTGTGAAGTTCAATATGATGATTGTAACACCCTGATTTATTCCACTATTAATGAGAGAAATAATGAATGAATTTATTCCACTTGAAAGTGAAAGTTGCTCAGTCGTGTCTGACTCTCTGCAACCCCATGGACTACACAGTCCATGGAATTCTCCAGGCCAGAATACTGGAGTGGGTTGCCTTTCCCTTCTCCAGGGGATATTCCCAACCCAGGAATCAAAACCAGGTCTCCTGCATTGCAGGCGGATTCTTTACCAGCTGAGCTATCAGTCTATCAGGGAGTTGGTAAAGAATCCACATGCAATGCGAGAGACCTCGGTTTGATTCCTGGGTTGGGAAGACCTGCTGGAGAAGAGATAGGCTACTCACTCCAATATTCTTGGGCTTCCCTTGCGGCTCAGCTGGTAAAGAATCAGCCTGCAATACGGGAGATCTGGGTTCAACCCCTGGGTTGGGAAGATCCCCGAGAGAAGGGAGAAGGGAAGATTCCCTGAAGAAGGGAAATTCTACCCACTCCAGTATTCTGGCCTGGAGAATTCCATGGACTGCGTCCATGTGGTCACAAAGAGTCAGACATGACTGAACGACTTTCACTTCACGTAGTGAGTGAATACAATAACAGTTGTATTTAATAGTTCCAAACAACAAGATAGCTCGCATATTTGGTTGTTTTTGTTCAGTCACTAAGTCGTGTCTGACTCTTTGAGACCCGCATGGACTGCAGCACGCCAGGCTCTTCTGTCCTTCACTATCTCCCAGAGTTTGCCCACCTTCATGTCCATTGATTCAGTGATGCTATCTAACCATCTCATCCTCTGTTGCCCTCTTCTCCTTTTGCCTTCAATATTTCCAAGCATCAGGGTCTTTTCCAATGAGTGGAGCATGTGTGGAGCCTTGACTACATGCCAGCCAGTATGTTGAGCTTTATACACATTTATCACAACTCCCATTTCACAGACAAAGAAACTGAGGCTGAGAGCGTAAGTAAGTTGTCCCAGCTACAAAGCTAGAAGTGACAAAGTCAGCATTCAAACCCAGATCTTTCTGACTCAAAACTCGTGCTCTTACCACTGGAAAAAAGTTTGGAGGATCAAAATTCAAGTTGCCTGAGAGTCCAGAGTCCAGCTGACGTCACCAATGCCATCCTTCCCCATCTGGTCTAGAACTGGCTGCTAAGCAGGGAAGAAATGAAGTGTTTTTTCTCCGTTAAAGATTTACCATGTATAAATGTATGAGAATATTAAAGGCAACAATTAACTTTATTGGAAACCTTATATTCTCCAGCCTCATTAGAGCTGCCAACAAGATCTATTATTAGTATTACTATGCAGATACTGTAATAAAAAGGGTATTTAAAGTGGATAGTTTGGCAATGAAATAAAATAGCTTTTCTCTCTCTTTCTTTTCCTTTTTAAGATATATGTGTGTATCAGAGAGGGTCTGGAGCAAGGCAAAAGCCTCATGGGATGCAAGGACTGAAGAGCTCATAAAATGTCCCTCTACAACCATCGCAGATGCTGAGAGAAGGTGGGGGCCCCCTGAAGGTCACTGGAGCCCTGTCCACCTCAGTGGGATTGACCCTAACACTGTGCAGAAGAGGAGTTCTGCGGGGGAGAAGCCCCCGCTTGTTGGAATGGTCACGTGTGATTGGACCCAGCTGCCACCTTTGAGATTGTGAGTGTTTCCCCAAATTCCTCATGGGAGCTTCAGCCTCTTCCATCTCATCCTCTCTTCTCAATGATGGCTTAAACTCAGAGAATGACCCCACCCCCTTCCTCCATCCTCCCCACACCCCTGCCTTGGGTTATGGAAAGAACAGAAATAAGAGGAGCCTGCCTCCCTGCCTTCTTATTCTGGCTTGTGTACCCTCATCAGCCTGCCCTTCTCAGCCACTGTCTCAATGCAGAAGGCTCCCTGGATGGGGGGAGGATTTCTCCTGGGTCTGTTCCAGAAACAAATGGAACATGGGGGGTGCTTAGACTTTCTCGTTCCTGGGCTGGCTTGCTCTTGTAGCACAGGGAAGTCACTGCCCTCCCTCCCAACGCCACCTACCTGTTCCCCGTCTCTACACCAAGCCCAGGATAGGTAAGCCAGGAGGGGCAGGAGACTCCCAATTCCTGACTCACTGGAAGCATCCTTGGATCTGTTAAATGGAAAATTCTCTGCTTAATTAAAGCCTTAGCCCTCCTGTGAGGGCCTAGCTGTGTAAGCCCTCATGCTTATGATTATTACTCCTTTTATTACTACTAATAGTCACCATTTTATTGTATGCTATGTGTCTACTCATTTAATCTTCACAATCAGCCTGTAAGGCAGATGATGTTGCTATCTTCATGTTGTGAGAAAACAGGTTCAGGGAGCTGGTGGAACTCACCCAGCCATCATCCTTGCCAATCCAGACCTTTGCAATAACCTTCTAACCAGTCTCCCAAGTTCCACTCTCGATCCCCTGCAATTTGCTCTACATGGAGCAACAAGTTATAAACCTGGGGCACAAGTCATCCTTCCTTGTGCCCCAGGGCCTTTGCACTGGCTGTTTCCTGCCTCAGTAGAATGTTCTTGCTCCAGATTTCCTCTTTATCATCATTCAGATTTCAACTCAAAGAGGTCTTACCCGACTACTCTTCTAGACACACACCTTCTTGTCCTCTTCTATACTACTACATGCCTAGAACAGTACCTGAAACACAGCAGGTACTATTAAATACATAGTAAACATTTCTTGGAAACAGATGGTTCTTGGTCAGCTTTTAAATGAGTCACACAGCTATGTGTGAGCAGCTCAAGGAGAACTTGGCTGAAGGTCATCCACTTTGCCAAGGGCACTTGGGATATTGGTGAAAAAAAATGAATCTGAAGTCAACTTGTGCCTTATAGATAAGCATGCTGCTGCTAAGTTGCTTCAGTCATATCCGACTCTGCGAGACCCCATAGACGGCAGCCCACCAGGCTCCCCCGTCCCTGGGCTTCTCCAGGCAAGAGTACTGGAGTGGGGTGCCATTGCCTTCTCCAATGCATGAAAGTGAAAAGTGAAAGTGAAGTCGCTCAGTCGTGTCCGACTCTTAGCGACCCCATGGACTGCAGCCCACCAGGCTCCTCCATCCATGGGATTTTCCAGGCAAGAGTACTGGAGTGGGGTGCCATTGCCTTCTCCGATAGATAAGCATAGTCAAAAATAAAATTTCTGGGACTTTCCTGGAAGTCTGGTGGTTAGAGCTTCATGCTTCCAGTGCAGGGGGCCACAGGTGTGATCCCTGGTCAGGGACCTAAGATCCCACAAGCTGCTCAGCATGGCCAAAAAAAAAAAAGAGAGAGAGACAGAGACATCTTATAGAACTCAAGCCTTACCAGTAAACATTCCTTGGAAAAATGTTAGCAAATTTGTTTAAGGCTTCATGTTCTGAGTTGTAGCAGGAAGTCAAATTCAGGTCTGCTACTGCTGCTAAGTCACTTCAGTCATGTCCGACTCTGTGTGACCCCATAGACGGCAGCCCACTGGGCTCCTCCGTCCCTGGGATTCTCCAGGCAAGAACACTGGAGTAGGTTGCCATTTCCTTCTCCAATGCATGAAAGTGAAAAGGGAAAGTGAAGTGGCTCAGTCGTGTCTGACTCTTCGAGATCCCATGGGCTGCAGCCTACCAGGATCCTCCACCCATGAGATTTTCCACATGAGAGTACTGGAGTGGGTTGCCATTGCCTTCTCTGAAATTCAGGTCTGTCTGACCCTTAATAATGTAGCAGGTATATGTGTGGTTCAGATGTTCAGGTGAAGGACGAGTGGGCTGCAGGCTGCCCAGGACTCTCATGGACAACTCATCAGGAGTCCAAATATAAATCCTTCACAGGACCTGACTGGCAATCCCAGCAATGAGAAGGCCAGGTAAGGAACAATCTACAACCTAAGGGGAGGAGCAGCTCCCAGAAAGGAGAGGGGAAGGGTCAAGTGTAAGTCCCAGGGTGCTGGGAATGTGGTTAAGACACGGCACTTCCAAAGCAGGGGGTGTGGTTTCTATCCCTAGTTGGGAGACTAAGATCCCTCATGCCATGCAGGGTGACCAAAAATTTTTTAAGAAAAGAGTGAGTCCTGGGTGCTGCAAAACGTAGCCTGGAGCCCAGGGCCACCTGAGCGAGCGCTGCTTGGCTGTTTGAACCCCTCTCCAGGCTCCCAGGACCCACTGATCCCAGACGCCATTCATTGACTTGTTTCTCTCTCCCACAGAGATCCCTGGATGGGACTGTCTGGCAAACTTCAGTTGTGGGGGGATGGGGGGTGGGGGCTCAGGACCTGTTCTCATCAGCTGTGTACCTGAGGTCAGTTCGGGACTTCCCTGGAGCAACCTCTTACCCTAAAACAACAGAGGTCAGGCTACATGGGGCTTGCTGTGCTAAGCCTCAGTGCCCGTAAGATTTCACACACTTAGCTCCCAGAAGACCTGACAGAGGTCAACTGTGCCTTCCATCCACAACCAGGGCAGGCGGTCCCAGCCCTCACTTTTAGTATACATGAAAATATCTGGCATGCTGGCAATTGAGTACTTACTACTGAGCCCAGGCCTGAATTGCGGGGAGGTGGAAAGAATGCAGAAAACACAGGCCTCTTCCTTGAACACTGGACAGCTAACCAAGAGAGAGGGCCTGCCTGTGCATGCGCACGCGCGCACACACACATACACACACACACACTGCTTCACAGGCTACAAGTGTGGGCTGCATCAGACCAACAGGCTCACGTCCAAATCCTGACTCAGCTACTTGCAATTTGGGTGATTATTTCAAACCATCTAAGTCCCGAGTTTCCCATGTGCAATGCACAATAATGCGCGCACACCCCACAGTACTGTTGTGAGAGTGAAGAGCAAAGCCCATCGCAAGGGGCCAGGCACCTGCACGCTCGTAAAGACAACAGGAGCAGCAGTTGCAGTCACAGTAGCTGTTACGGGAAACAGCCCACAGGCCACATTTTAAGAAGTACAAATTAACTAATTAATTTCAGACTAAAGCAGGTCATAAACGCTAAGACGACCGTGATGGTGATACACCTTTGAATGATGTAGGAGCAGACTTCTCAGAAGAGGTGCATTTTGAAGCTTGGAGATGACTCAGAATATTAGAGATATTATCCCAGCAGACTTCGGAGTTGATTTCTTACCTTTGTACATCACGGCACACAGGGAAATAGTAACATTTGTTCTGCATGCTGGAGCATACAGCTTCGGCTATTCCCAGCTGAAAGAGAGCCGGCCAGGGTCCCAGGGGCCATCCCGGGCCATCCCCACCCACCCAGGCATTTCAGGGCCTAGGGAATCCCCCTTTCAACACATGGGTTACCTGTTTGAGCCCCCCACCCTGCATCGTGTACCACAACACATCTGGGAAACTCAGTTTCAGAATAAGCTCCTCCACTGACAGATGAGAAAACAGATTTGAGGAGCAAAAGTGACTTGGCTGAGGTCACACACTTGGGCCAGCACCAAGTGGAAAACTAAGGTCCCTGGACTATATTGTCTGCTCTTGAAAGATGGGAGGACATCAGGTCACGGGAGGAGGTCAGGGAGCTCATTTCAGGGCAAGGGAGTTAACCTACACTAACAGAGGAGATCTGACCCAATAAATAATGAGGATGGCAGTGGTGAGGCTGAGCATCTGCAGCATCGTGGGCATGCTCACCATCCAGCACCTCATCCAGTGCTGGTACCCTGAGACGGCACTGTGATGGCCTATGAGAGGGCAGGTCAACCAGGTTGTACACCACAGTGGATGAAAGCCTGGAGAGGTCCATCTCCAGAGCTATGCCCACCACACTCACCTGGAGCAGGAAGCAGGCGACCCTATGGCCTTGGACCTCCACAGCCAGGGCCAGAGAAGAGGGCCCCCTAGGAAGGAATGACAGACTCGGGCCCATTGAACTGAAGGAAGCCCTCAGTCCTCATTCTCCTCTCCCATCTCCCATCCTTGCTGTGTGCAGGGGAGCAACCTTTGAACCTAGCCCTGCCACCTGTCCACAGGTATCTTCTACAGCCCATCTCCCAGGTAAACAGTGTGTCAGTATTGCCAACACCCCACCTGTTAGTTAGAATTACCAGTCAGGACAGTCAGGGGCACCAGCACATACAGGATAGTGATTTACAGATCTACAGCTCAATCCCAGCCGAAGGCCCAAGTCTGGCCTCTTCCAATAGGAGCTCTCGGTCCTCAGATGCCCCTAGCTCTTTCCAGCTAAACTGGCCTCCCACGGCCCCTGACAGCCTCCTGTGCCAGCCTCAAGGGCCCTCCTCCAGGACCTCTTTCCTTGTGCCCTTGGGAACGGAATTCAGAAGCAGCTCCCATCAGCAAAACAATTTTACTGAATGGAGCTTGAAATGCAGGCAGCCTTGAGACTGGGAGGCCAAGGACAGAGCCCCTGAGGCCCCTGTGGGCCTTGTTGGGGTCCAAAGTTGGGGCCTGTAGGAAGAGCCAACCCCAAGGCCTTCGTCCCATTCAACAGAGTCGCATTCAACTGGACTTCCATTCAGCAGAGCTCAGCACCTCGTGGAGAAAACACCCTAGGATTTGGGAGAGGCACAGCATTTACCATCATAAAAAAGAAGCTATTTAATCTGTATTTTAAATTTTTAAATGACTCCTCC
Source organism: Bos indicus x Bos taurus (assembly GCF_003369695.1). NCBI lineage: Eukaryota > Metazoa > Chordata > Mammalia > Artiodactyla > Bovidae > Bos > Bos indicus x Bos taurus. The sequence continues at coordinate 57,516,429 of NC_040090.1, read as the reverse complement.
TGAGACTAATTGTCCCTCTCATCTCCCAATCCAGCATTCAATTCCTTCATTCAAATTTCATTTCTGTTCCCTGGAGCCTGAGTCCATTGCTGGGAGTCCTCCATGTTTATTTCATTTGGGGGCTCTCTCTCTCCATCTCTGCAAAGTTTCTTGGCTCAAAGGCAGCTCTGAATGTGGTATGCTGGGATACCACATTCAGTGTCTGGTAGGGATACTTGGCACTCAATAGGTCAGCTCTCAACCCTGATAAAGCATCTAAGGGCCTTGGAAGCTCTCAGGGCTCCCCAGTCTGAGGTCCCCATTGACCTTGGGTGGCAGATGCACCTTTTGTCTCCTCTTTCTGCAGCCTGACTCTAGGGATCCCTTTATCATCCTGAAGTGTGGGGCAGACACTAGCTGTGAGGTGTGTGCTAAGCCTAGAGCCCCACGTCATATCACAAACAAGGCTTCTTCCACCTTTCTTCTTCAACACATGATCCTGAACAGCTGCGATGGTTCCTTTGGGTGGTTTTGCCGCCCATCATCTTAGATAGTTTTGACTCTTCAAAGATTGGGCTTAGTGGTAAAGAATCTGCCTGCCAATGCTGAAGATGTGGGTTTGATCCCTGGGTCAGGAAAATCCCCTGGAGAAGGGAATGGCAACCCACTCCAGTATTCTTGCCTGGAGAATGCCATGGACAGAGGAGTCTGGTGGGCTACATTTCATGGGGTCACAAAAAATTGGACATGACTAAGCACGCAGGCACTCATGCCTACGCATGCTTCAAAGATCTCTCCTTTTTTCTATATTCAGTTCCCACAGCACCCCAAGCAGCTATTCTGCTGTGGCCCCAAGGCCTGGGACCAGATGTTAAGGGTCTGATTCTGCCCCTACTTTCCCCCAAGACCTGACAGGTCACAACCCCTGCTCCCTCCTCTGTAGAATAAGGAAGTTGGGCTAGATCTCTAGGTTCTGATATTCTAGAGAGGCAGAGTAGATTTCAATAATCCCATTTTACAGATGATGAAATTGAGGTTCAAATCTCAAAATCAATGTACCTGAGATTCCAGATGATTGGCTGAAAAACTAAGCTTGAAATTCCTCTCCAGAATCCTTTTCTTAAGTTGTTTCCATGAGACCCCATGTCGCTGGTGGCTACCGCAGCAGACAGCTCAGGTACAGAACATTTCCATGACAACAGAAAGTTCTTTTGGCAGTGCTAGTTTGGAAAGTTTCTTTATCTGCATTTCTCTCTCAGTTAAACTGATTGCCTCAAAGACAGAGGATCAGTATCTGCATCTTTGTTTCTCCGGTACCTGGCACTGTGCATATGTGTGCTCAGTCGAAAGAGTCGTGTCCAACTCTTCACGATTCCATGGACTGTAGCCCTGCAGGCTCCTCTGTCCATGGGATTCTCCAGGTAAGAATACTAGAGCGGGTTACCATGCCCTCCTCCAGGGCACCTTCCTGACCCAGGGATCGAACCTGGGTCTCCGTGTCTCCTGCATTGCAAGTGGATTCTTTACTGCTGAGCCACCAGGGATACTTGTCATCAGAAGTGTTCAAATATCCATCAGATGGATTTGTTTGCTGACAGAAAACTTACCACCCAACTAGGGCCTGGGCTCGAAGTTCAGGCTGGAGAAGTTGTGATGGAGAGTGGGACCTGTGTAGGATGGGGAGATCCCGTCCTCAAACCGGGAGGCCAGGAGCCCCGCTGCTGGGACAGAAAGTCTCACTAATCCATCTGTGCTCTGTGGGGACAGGTGAGGGGAGTACCTAGCACCAGTGGGAAAGGATGTGGACCAGAAGGAGCAGACACTGCCCAGGGGTGGAGCCAACAGAGGGTGCCTACTTGCCCACCACCAAAGAGAATTCCAGCTGGGCCGCTTCCTCCTAGGCACCAGGAGGAAATTCTGCTAATTATCAAACCCAAACTTGGGATATGCATTTTTATGAAATGCTCATGCAGGAGGCAAATCATTTTCCTTAAAAAAAAAAAAAATCAAGATGGATAGGGGGAGAAAAGGCTCATACCAGTACCTACTAATTCAATCTAATCTTGGTCATTTCAGTTTCCATAAGAAAGTGCTTTCATAAAGCTACAAAGCTAACATCCATAACTCTCCAGTTTCCCCAGACAGGATACCTCTGCATTAAGTTTCCCATTTATCTTCGGAGATGGCAAATCATCCATTTATAATGGGATCTAATAAAGCAAGCTCCCATCGCAGTCCCAGCTGCTGGAATGCACCTCTGATCCAGGGACATTACTCTGGGGCCCGAGACTGTCTCAGTCTTTGTGGTGGCCCCTTGACTAGGTTTGTCCGGGTGCATAGTGCCCGGGGCATCATCACACAACACGGTTGTGGAGGCACGTGTGGTAAGGGGAAGGGGTGTGGCAGTCAGAGAGGCAGGTACCCTACGCCCACCAGCCTGATCACACACATCCCTTCTTGGAGGAGCTGAGATGAAGCAGTAAGAAAGGAGCTGAACCTGGCTCAGTCTTTAAGGTAGCTAGAGCTTGCTGTAGAGATGACAATTTGGGAAGGAACAGGGTGTAGCAGACCGATTCTAGAGGCTCAGTTAGGCAGGCAGGGATCAGGTTCCACTGTCATGGGGTGGATTCCTTGGGAAGCAACCGCTTGAGATTGAGTGTAGCCAGCAGGGTGTTTACTAAGGAGAGCCCACAGGGCCCACACCAGTGGGGAAGAGAAATAGAAAGCAGAGAGAGGAACGCAGCTTTTATGCAGGCCAGCAGCAGCCGTGGCCAACCCCACAAGGAGTCCTGGAACACAGAATGGTCCTCTGGAGCTGTCCCCGGTCCAGCCGAGATGGCCAGGCCTTCTATCCCTCATCAATCTGTCACTGGATGTGGGCCACCTCCAAAGGGAGGTATCTTAGGCAGGAAGCTTTCTGCAGCTGAAACAATCTCTGATGGGGCCCAGTTACTGAAGTCTGTCTGCTCATCACCTCCCCAGCAGCTAGGTCTAGTCCTTCACTGAAGGCAGATCTGGGAGGCACACTAGGCTGTCTACCACACCTACCATCGCTCTCCCCTCTCCACCAGAAACTATGCTTTAATCACACTGCCCCTGGGCCTTTGGCGCCCAGGACCTGTGGGGGAAAAGGCAACGAGCCCCACTACCTGCCTGCTCAGGCATAGGCCTAGTTTCTCTCAGGCTAAGTGACCTAGAAAAGACTGTTCCCGTCAATTCCTTGGCACTTCCCAGCTTGCTGAGTGGGCAGCACAGTAGATTCTGGGGGGTCAAAGAAACCGTCAGGCAGACAAACACAGGTGTTGACAGGCAGACGTCTTCCAGTGTGAACCCAAGAGGTAAGGGAAGGGGGTATAGGCAGGCACCTCTGGGGTCTGCTGCACCCCTCTTCTGTATCCCCATATATGCCCAGGGAGCCTCTGCTCAAACTTTTCCAGTGGCGGGGAGCTCATTACCTAATATGGTAGCACACTGCATAGTCAGGCAGGTCTAGTCCTCAGAAAGTTATTTCTTAGATTAAGCTAAAGTCTGACCATTGCCCAGTCTTGGTTCAGTACATTCCACTAGGACAGGGGCAGGGAAGTTTGTACATTTCGTGGCTATACCCTCAACACCTAGTAAGAACATGTGGTACATGTTAAGCTCAGTATTTCTTGAATGAATGAATGCATGCGGGCTTCCCCAGTGGCTCAGGAGTAGAGAGTCCACCTGTAACGCAGGAACCGCAGGAGACCAACCGCGGGTTGGATCTCTGCGTCTCCTGGGAAGATCCCCAGGAGGAGGAAATGACAACCCACTGCAGTATTCTTGCCTGGAAAATCCCCTGGACAGAGGCGCTTGCAGGGCTACAGTCCATGGGGTCACAAAGAGTAGGACATGACTAAAGCAACTTAGCATGCACGGATGCATGCATGGCCCATGCCGCCAAGGAGTTTACATCCTGCTTCTGTTTCCAACCTGCTTTCCCACGTATAACCTACGTGATCGGATTCTCATGGGTTTAAGGGCATAACCCCGTGCCCGGAACAAAACTGAGCTGAAGTGCTAGTACTCATTCACTCAAGGAGCCCGCAATGAATTCCTAATGCATGTCAGAATCTCTCTAGGTGCTCTGGGCTCTGGTCTTCGGAAGCAGAAAGTGTTAAGATGGTGGGAGAGGGCAAAAAATTACCAACGGTGAGGATGATTTTAGAAAAAGTGTCTAGGTGTTTCATCAGGCAGAGTGGACAAACACACACACATTCCTACTCAAAACTCATCCTTCCCTTCAACAGAGCCAGCCCTCCCAATACAGACCTTGAAACCTGGCCGGGAAACAAGACCCTCAGGGAAACCCAGCTCCCTCACACACCCCTCTGCAGGAAACGGGACATGTCACAGCCCCAGCACACCGTTCCTGCTGCCCCTCAGGCCTGGAGGATCTGGGTTCCCACCACCCCTCCCTCTGCCATTTGTATTTCCTTTGAAATGCTTCTGTGTGTGAGTGGGGAGGGGGAGCAGATTAGCTTCCCTTCCTGAAACACCGCTCTGATGCCAGGAAGAGTGAGCTGGAATCAGCAAGGCGAGTTAAGCTTTCTGACTGCAGCCCCGGGCTTAGCGGGGCCGATTACAACAGCAGGTGATGAGCCACATTACCGCCGCTGTGGAGCCTGTGAAAATCCTGTTACAGGGCAAAGGCGTTTTAGCTACAGCTCCAAATTTCAAAGAATGATTGAGCTGGAACGTGGCAGGCAGTAGGCAACCGGGGACCTAAGTTATTTGACTTAAACTGAGAACAAGGCCCAAGGAGGCTGCAGGGGGTAGAGAATTCCAGACAGGGACCCTAACCTCCCCCACCACCCCTCCCCCAAAGAGCCTTTCCCCACCCCCACCGTGTCTGCACACCCTCCCTCCCACCATCCTCCCCTCCCTTCTCCAGCCCGTCTTTAAGCAGAAGGAGCTTCCATCTGCCTTGAATCCTGTCTTCCTCACCAATCTGTAAGCTCCTGGAGATCAGAGTGTGAGGTTTCTTCAACCCCACGGGGTTTAGCACAGCGCCTGGCTCATATAAATGCTCAATAAAGTTTGCTGAATGATGCATTGGTTACGGCCTCAAAGTCACTTCTTCCTTGCCTTGTTCTGCCTGATTTCTAGATCCACCCAGCCCCTCTCCAACCACTACCACACACACACATACACTTACTCCCACTGAGTGCTTCTGGAAACCCCCATCTTTTATGCAGCCCTCCCTGGTTCCTTGGAAAAGAAGTAGCGCCTGGCTAGCAGATCCAAATCTGACTGCAAATGAGACACTTAGGCAGAGGGAAAGACTTTAAAAAACACCCAGGAAAAGGAAGACCCGTGAGTATTTGCTTTGCCCTACTAGATGGGAAGGGCTTCCCAGGTGGCACTAATGGTAAATAACCCACCTGTCAATTCTGGAGATGTAAAGAGACGCAGGTTTGATCCCTGGGGTCAGGAAGATCCCTGGAGGAGGATATGGCAACTCACTTCTGTATTCTTGCCTAGAGAATCCCTGGGACAGAGGAGCCGGGTGGTTTACATACCGTCCATAGCGTCGTGCAGAGTTGGACACGACTGAAGTGACTTAGCACACATTAGATGGGAAAGAGTAAAATCATAAGATAGAGAGTCTATCCTGGAGCCTTCAGATCCAACATCCCCCCACCACACTTAACCACCTCCTCAAATTGGTGCTCATTTGCATTTAATGGGAAGAAGCCTGGAAGAAACAAGGGACCTAGAAAAGCCATTAAGGGGTCTGGGTTCAAAACCTAGTTTTTCAAGTCTCTCAAGATTTCAGACCCTCTGTGGTAAACGACCCACCTCATAAGCTATAGTACCAACACAGCCTATGTAAGGAACGTCTCAATGGCAACACACAGTAGAAATTAATCAAATAATAATGGTGTCATCAATGTGAAAATCAAGATGCCCCATATGCTAGACCTGAGCATTGTCCGTCATGACTAAGGAAACCCAGTGAGGTCCTTGATCTGATGTGATCTTCACAACAGCCCTAAAGTGAGTGGTTATATGCTCCTTGTTGTTTAGTCACTAGGTCATGTCCAGCTATTTGTGACCCCAGGGATTGTAGCCCACCAGGCTCCTCTTTCCTTGGGATTTACCAGGCAAGAATACTGGAGTGGGTTGCCATTTCTTTCTCCAGGGGATCTTCCTGACCCAGGGACTGAACTCGCGTCTCCTGCTTTGGTAGTCGGATGCTTCACCACTGAGCTACCAGGGGAGCCCATGCATCTTGTACAGAGAGGAAACTGGGGCCCAGGAGAGTAACTTGTCCAGGGTTGCCTGGCTGGGAAACACAAAGGCTGGAACTAGAGTCCAGGTACTGAGACCAGAACCTGAAGCTGTTCCCCACAGCAGGCTACCTGCCCCCCATCCCACCAGACAGGAACAACCAGTTGTCATCAGGATGCACATTCATTGTCCAGCCAGACAAAAAAGATGGGGGCAAAGCTCTCTCTCCTCCCTCCCTCCCTCCACTCCCTCCCCTCCTCCCTCCCTTCCTTCCTTCCACCACGAAGTGATTAAATACTCTCCATATGCTCAACCCTCCAGTAGTGAATATGTGGGATAAAAAAAAGACAAGCTGTCCCTACAGAAGGCAGCTTATAGTCCAGCCAAAGAGACAAAATGACCGTCACAGGAAGTAATCTCAGAGTGCGGGCCACATTCCCATGGGGACGCAAAGCCTCTCCAAGCAAAATACGCATGTGTGATCAGAGGACATGCAAGTGCAGAGTAGATGGGGGAGACCCCAGAATGATGAACGGAAGCTACCAGGAGACAGAGTTCCCAGGCAGGAGCTGGGCAAAGATGAAAAGAGCTGCCCTGGAAGTAGGTGTTCAAGGGGTATCTGGGTGATTGACTTCAAGCCCCACCCCAGCCCCAAGATTCTCCAAATTAATGATCATTCCTTCTAGAGTCCACTGTAAGAGAAGCAAGGGGATCCCAAGAGGTCAGCGTGCGTCCTCTCCAGAGAAACTGGAGCTTCCCGGAGCAGGGAGCGGATCAAGCGCTCCCCAGCTCAGCCTAACATGGCCTCAGGCTTCTCATCTCACATAAGCCATTCCCCCTCCAGCTCCTCATGCCTCGTTTTCCAGGCCAAGATTTAGAGTACCCGTGGCAGCTGCCTCTCCCTTCAGGAGAAAACAAAGTAGAAAGCATGCAAAGACCATCTGAAAATCCCTTGTTTGCTCTCTGCTTCCGAGTCACTGCAGAACACGGGCTGGCAGTGTCCCAGACAAACACGGGAAACCAGGCTCTGCCTCTGCTCAGCCCTTTGCAATGGCTCCTATCCATGTCTCCTCCCTCAGCAAGGCCCTGCTCTCACACAACAGGAAAAGGGACAGAGACCCGAGGCTTGCGTGCACCCAGCGTTCCTCCATCTGGCACTGTCCTCAGGGCCACCAAAATGAAGAGAACTCCAGGCTGCCTGCTCTGGAGGATCCTTCTTGTCAGGGGAAAGCCTTTTATCCTTAGGATCCCAGAACTGGAGAAGGTAGTCCTTAGTGGTCATCTCCAGCCTCCTCATTTACTGTCTACTGCAGATGACACTGCACCGCAATGTCAGACCTATAGTAAATCCCTTTGCGCAGCTCCCTGATGGCTGAGCTGCCTGGGGACCTGGGCAGAACTACATCACTATTGTGGGACTTCTATAAACTGAGTATTGTCTCGCATCTGTTAGGCAGTATTCCTTACGGGGCCTGCTGCTGCTGCTGCGGAGTCACTTCAGTCGTGTCCAACTCTGTGCAATCCCATAGACTGAAGCCCACCAGGCTCCTCTGTCCCTGGGATTTTCCAGGCAAGAACACTGGAGTGGGTTGCCATTTCCTTCTTCAATGCATGAAAATGAAAAGTGAAAGTGAAGTTGCTCAGTCGTGTCCGACTCCCGGCAACCCCATGGACTGTAGCCCACCAGGCTCCTCCATCAGCACATAACATCCTAAGATGTGGCAGAAAGAGGAGGTTTTGAAACCCTCCAAAGCAGGATTCAAATCCTGGCTCCTGCAGTTGGCAGCTATGTGACTCTGAGCTGGTGACATAAAGTCCCCATGTATCAGTTTCCCTGTGGCTAAAATAGAGATGAGATTTGCCTGTGCTGAGTTTTTATGCAGCTTCAAGGATGCAAGGCATGTTAAAGCCTTCAGCATTAAGCAGTAGCTCCCTGCTCCTTCCTCCTTAAGATCCCTGGTTGTGGGGGGACAGAGGTGGAAATGAGCTTTCTTACTTCCTCTCTGCAAAGATTGGTAACAGCATATAGTTCCTATTAGCCCCAGACACCACTGCCCATGATTCAGCCACAAGCTAAGAGGGATGAGGCTGGGAGGGGCACGGAGACAGGCACAGGCATGGCAGTTGTGACTTTTGGCCCAGTGAGGCAAGAGGAACTGGCCACTCCACCGTAGGGAGAGGCAATCTAGTGGGAATAAGAGGCATCTTCCAGGTAGGGGTACCCAGGGCCCTTCCCAGGAGCAGTCGACTGGGTTGAACACTCTGAATCCCACTGAGGGGCTGTCCCCTTCCCTCTAAGACCAGATAAGGAGGACTGAGTTAAGGAGGAATGGTAGAAAGAAAGTGTGATGATTAATTTTATATGATCATTTGACTGGGCCACCAAGTGCCAAGACATTTGGCCAAGCATTATTCTGAATGTTTTTCTGAGGGTGTTTCTGACGGAGATTAACATTTGAATCAATAGATGGAGTAAAGCAGATTGCTCTCCCCACGAGGGTAGGCCTCCTCCAATCAGTTAAAGGGCTGGATAGAACAAAAAGGCTGACATTCCATGAGTAACAGAGAGTATCTCCTGCCTTTGGATTAATATATTGGCTTTTTTATGCTTTTGAACTCAAACCAAAATATTGGCATTTCTTGAGTCATGAGCCTTTGGACTGGAACTATACCATTGGTTCTGCAAGTTGCTCACTGACCCTGGAGATTTTAGGACTTATTAGCCTCTATAATTGCATGAGCCAATTCCTTCTAATAAATCCCCTTCCATATATATGTGTGTGTGTGTGTGTGTAAATATATTTTTATATATGTATGCTCCTGGAATATGAATGTGGAAATGTATATTCACATATATATGGAAACTATAAGTGTATATGGAAATATATATATGTATACACAGGCACACACACACACTTTCTATTAGCTTTGTTTCTCTGGGGAGCCCTAATATAGCAGAAATCCTACTCATCACTAGAGAAAATGTTCTAACACTCTGAGCTGCCAACCCCTGGATGTATGAAAGCAGAGCCCCACTCAGCATCCACACTCTCAGTAGGAACATGAGTTTGACACGTTCCAAAGACCCTTCTGTCTCTCAAAGTCTGTGATTTTAAGGTAGAAATGGGGAGGGCGTCATGCAGCCATTTTTCTCCCCAGAAGTTGGCCAGGGCAGGCGCAAGTGGGATGAAAGGGACCACATGAAATCTGTCTCCCCTGTGAGCTTCTCCTTTGAGCCCCCAACACCCCCTGAACCACTTAGATCACACAGTGAGTAAAGCGAGTTCTTCTCACTCCCAGCCCTGTGTTCTCCCTTCACTGTGATGCTGAGAGGGGTGTGGAGATGCTGAGGAGGGAGGCAGAGAAGCAACCCAGGAGAGACCCAGGGCTCATCAGGCATGGGAAGGGGTGAGAGCATGTGGTCAGCTTAAGGGGACGGGAGAGGAGCCCCAGCTCCCTGACCGAGGCCCCAGCTCAGAAATTCAGGATCACAGAATCATAGCATAGCCTGGGGGCCTCTTGTCTGCCTTCTCTACCTTCAGAAGGAAATAATCGGAGAACAATAAAGGTATAAAGAATACTTAATCTAGAAAATTCTAATCTTTGTGTACTTTAAATGCAGATTTAAAAGAAAACAGCATTTCTCTTGCTTGAAATGTTTTTGCGATAATCCTATTATGAGGACAAAGTGTGGGGAAAAGGTTTTCTACATGGCTGTGACAGCGAGTTTGGAAGGAAAGAGAATCTAATTCCCACTTCTCTCTTGTCTTACTCCACTTCTCCTCTATTTCTCTGATCCTTCCAAAATACCCCATCCCCACATCCTCTTCAGATAGGCTCCCTCTAACTCTCTGGCTGATTCAGCCCACATATCCCGAAGGAGACTGAAATGGCCACCTGGATGCTGTGGTTTCTCACCTCCTGCTGACCCAGAGCTGAGTCAGCCAGGGTGGTGAGCTGACATCTGGGGACCAGCAGCTGTGAGCAGAGCCGGTGACCATGAGGCGGGGCCGCTGGGCAGAGCCTGGGGCGCCCTAGGTGTCAGCCTCAGAAAAGGGAGCCGATGAGGGTGCTATACTCATCTCCTGGCCCTAGAAAAGGCAGGGGAACTTTCTTGAGGAGCCATCCGTCTTTTCTGGGATGGACTTCAGAGTGGGAGAGAGAGTTGAGTGGAGTCCGAGTATCAGATTGGATTGTGTCCCTTGGAAGTCCTGACCCCCCAGGACCTCAGAATGTGACCTTATTTAGCAACCAAGTCTTTACAGGCTAAGTCACTTCAGTTGTGTCCTACTCTTTGCAGCCCTATGGACTATAGCCCGCCAGGTTCCTCTGCCATGGGATTCTCTAGGCAAGAATACTGGAGTGGGTTGCCATGCCCTTCTCCAGGGGATCTTCCCAAGCCAGGGATCAAACAGCCATCTCTTGTGTCTCCTGCATTGGCAGGTGGGTTCTTTACCACTAGTGCCACCTGGGAAGCCCTCAGTAATCAAAGATAGCTTCTCAGAATGGGGCCTAAACCTATATGCTTGGGGATTGATCTGCCTCCCCTCAAAATTCGTAGATTTAAACTCCAACCTTGACTCAAACGGCAAAGAATTCACCTGCAATGCAGGAGACCTACTTTCAATCCCTGGGTTGAGAAGATCCCCCTGGAGAAGGGAATGGTTACCCACTCCAGTATTCTTGCCTGAAGAATTCCATGGACAGAGGAGCCTGGTGGGCTACAGTCCATGGGGTCGCAAAGAGTCAGACACGACTGAGCGATAAACACTCCAATGTGAGCGTATTTGGAGATCAGGCCTGTGAGAAGGTAGCTAGGAGAAGTAAAGCAGAGGCACTCATCTGATAGGGCCGTGTCCTCATAAGAAGAGACATCAGAGCTCTCCACCTCCACCGCGGCAGAATGCAGTGAGAGGAGGTGTCTGCAAGCCAAGAAAAGGGTTCTCCCCAGAAACCAGATCTGCCACGTCTAGATATTGAGTTTCCCAGCCTGCAGAATTGTGAGAAAATTAATTTCTGTCATTTAAATCATAGCATCCGTGCTATTTCATTACAGCAGCCTCACCTGAGCAACACAACTAGTGTCTTCATAAAAAGGGAAATTGGGGTGGGGAGCGGGGTCCTCCTCTCGTGGTCCAGCAGTTAAGACTGTGTTTCCAGGACAGATGGCTCCGGTTACATCCTTGGTCGGAGAACTAGAACAGGCCACAACTAAGAGTTCGCATGCCAAAACAAAACTAAAGATCCCACATGCCACCACTAGAACTGGAGCAGCCACATAAATAAATAAACATAAATTTTTTTGTTAAAAAAAAAAGGAAAATTTGAGCCCTGAGACACTCACAGGGTGAAGATGATACAAAGACAACCAGGAGAATATGGCCATCTACAAGCCACACAGAGACACCTGCAACAGGTCTCCCTCAGGGCCCGTGGAAGGATCCAGCCCCTGTGACACCTTGATTTTAGACTTCCAGCCTCCAGAACTCTGAGAAAGTACATTTTTAAATTTTAGTTACTTATTTTAATTGGAAAATAGTTACTTTACCATATCGTGATGGTTTTTGCCAGACATCAGTATGAATCGGCCACAGGCACACGTGTGGGTCCTCCATCCTGAACCCTCCTCCCACCTCCCCATCCACCCGATCCGTCCAGGTTGTCACAGAGCGCCAGTGTCCTGGGTCATACATCAGACTCGCACTGGTTGTCTATTTCGCATATGGTAATATATATGTCTCAATGCTCTTCTCTCAAATCATCCCACCCTCTCCTTCTCCCACTGAGTCTGCAAGTCTGTTCTTTACATGAGTTCTTTACATTTCTGTTGTTCAAGTCAGCCAGCCTGTGGTGCTTTATCACAGCAGCCATAGCAGATGAACAGACCGGGCTAGATAGGTCACCACAGGTCTGAGGCTGGGAGGGTCAGGTCTGCCTTCCACGCAGCCCTCTGCTCTGGAATCTCCTCTCAGCCTGGAGCGGGGATAGATTCTCAGACCCCGAGTCCTTCTTTCCTACTGACTGTGTTCTGGATCCCCGGAGCTCCCACTTTCCATTGCATTTAGGGGATGGACTTGACACAAAACCCTGTTCTGCTTTGCAGGAAGGAATCATTTTTCATCAGGCAACAGTGACGCTCCGAGAGAAATCCATGGAGACAGAGCAGGCGCAGTGCCAGAGGGAAGGCCAGTTGCCAGAGCCCAGTTCCCCGCTTGAATTCCAAGGTTCTTGGGGGAGGGCCTCTCTGCCCTGCTGAAGGGTAGGAGAAAGACAGGGGTACCAATCAGCAGAAGAATATACCCTCCCAGAGGCCTGGTAGGTGCCCTTCTCTAGCTGGGCTACCCTGGTGTGATGTGACGCTGGGCTGGAAGGAACTAGAGGCAAAGGAAAGCGGAGGCAAAAGAAGATGCCTCACTTCAGAGAGGAAAGGTAGTGGCCTGGCACCAACAGACAAGTTGTCTCCGGCCATCTCATCAGCCGCTCCCACAGCTCACAGGCAAGGAGTCCCTGCTATGCAGTTGCAGAGAGAGATGAGAGACAGGACACGGGAGGAATCTGGTGGGCATCCAAAGAAGGTTGGCATGAGAACAAGGCACAGAGACAGGAGTGAAACACACACATGCAAAGCGGCCTCCAAAGGCTGCAGAGACGCTTCAGAAAGCAGATCAGACTAGCTTTTCAGTCTTGTCCAGACTGCACCACCAGCCCCTCGGGGATTCTCTCATCACTAGAAATTAGCGACAGCGCAGCAGTCTGTAGCCTGGGCCATCTGCCCCTGCCAGGCTGAAACATTCCTCCAGGCAGCCCTGACTGTGGTCGGTGTAAAAGCAGGAGACAAGAGCCCCTTCCCCAGAATGAGGAGTGAAATGAAGGGGCCACAGCACACATGGATCCCCAAATCAGAGAATGAAAGCTTAAACCATCACGTGGATGTGGGATCCCGGCAGTCAAGCCAATCTGCAAATAAGAAGGTGCGAGGGCAGCTTGACAAAAAAAGTTTGAACCCAGAGAGATTCACCTTGAAAACAGTTGCTTCCCACAACAGGCTCTCTTAAGAGAGCTTTGAATTCTCAGTAATGAATCCAGAAGACAAATCGCCGTCTCAGTCAGCAGCGGCGGCAGCCCATGTGTTCTCAAATCAGGCATGTCATGTTCAGATCAACAAGCACGCAGAAGAATTTGAAGCTTGGCATGGTCCTTCTAAGTCATTGTAGGAGGCAGATGAATCTTGGATCAGACAGAGCTGGTTTGGACCCTAGCTCCATCTCTTCCTAGCTGGGTGGCATGGACCAGTTCGATGAATCTCTGAACTTGCTTTCTGTATTCTCAAAATAGGAGTAAGAATGTCTACCTCATGCGTTTTGGTGAGTGGGTTAAATGAGATTATACTGAGTTGGGAACACAGTAAATGCTCAATAAATATTCTTACCACCCCTACCCTTCTTCCATACTAAATACAGCAAACTCCTAGATTGGACTCACCAGGGAAAGGTTCCCAGGCTCTGTTTGAAAATATCCAGTGATGAAAACTCACCCCTTGGGCACAGAGGGCCCTTCCATTTGGACAGCTCTCATGGTCAGATGCTATGTTGCTTATAGCATGGGAAATCAAAATTAGCCTGGCAGTAATGCCTCAATGGTCCTTATTTGGTCCTGCACCCCGTCATAAATGAGACATAAAAAGAGGAGGCTGATGCTCCTCCTGTAGTAACAGGTCCTGTCATCATCTGTACCTTATCCATTCATCCATCACTCACCCATTCACTGGTTCCTTCAAGACACAGCAGCAGGATACAGAGACAAGAGCCTTGAGTTTAATCTGAACCACCAGCTGATCAATATCTCAGCGTAACTCTGTCAACCCTTTTTTGTTTGTTTGTTTCCCCTCAGAGAAAATACAAAAAGGAAGGAAAGGAAAGAACTGGCTTTGGGAATGCCTCTGGATGGGAGGTCATGTCCTTGGAGCCTCCAGGGAATCTGAGGATGGAGGCCAAGGAAGCAAGGTGATCCTAATTCCTAGTTCCCAACAGGACCTAAATCCTCCATCCAAGGCCGGAAGCCACTCTTTACTTTGAGATGATCCAGCTCAGTCTTATTTGCAAAGCTGTCCCCAAAGCCTCCACAGGAAGTATAATATCACCATAAAGAATTGTTATCTTCCCAGGTGGCTACTTCTCTCTCTTTAAAGAAATAGTCTTGAGTTTGCAGTGAGCAAGATTTCCACTCCCTCCCCCTCCTTTACCTGATATAATTTTGGTTCCTGATAATTACATTAGGTATAGAAAGTGACTTTATGGTGCTAATAATTATACATGCTTACAAAACAGATGGGTCTGGGGATCTGGAGGGGGAGCGTTTATGGACTCGGAAATGAGACATTTTGTTGTAGGAAATGGATAGTTATTTCCAGGTTTTATTGCTGTGTTTTGTAGGACTCTTCTTAAATCTTGTGGATAATGCTTTGCCTGAATTACCTTCGGTTTGCATTTTCTAAGACTTAGCTCACTGGTCCCGCATGTGCTGGGAAGATGACATGAGCTACCCAGAGCAGGAGGGGAAGCTGGAAACCACAGGGGACCAGTGGGTGCCACTGGGCAGAAGAGTACCACACAGGCGATGGGAATTCCACAGAATACTGGAATCAGAAAGAACCTGAGAAATCATCTAGTCAAGCAGTTCTCAAAGTGGGCTCCCCAGACCAGCAGTATTCAATTTCCAATTTCCCTGGTGGCTCAGATGGTAAAGAATCTGCCTGCAATACGGGAGACCTGGGTTTGATCCCTGGGTTAGGAAGATCCCCTGGAGGAGGGCATGGCAACCCACACCAGTATTCTTGCTTGGAGAATCCCCATGGACAGAGGAGCCTGGTGGGCTAGAGTCCATGGGGTTGCAAAGGGTCAGACATGACTGAGCAACTAAGCACACACGTAGAGCACGGGAACCTCTTAGAAATGCATTTGGGATGTCCCTGGCAGTCCAGGGACTTCCCTGGCAGTCCAATGATTAAGACCGCCTTCCAACGCAAGGGGTGCAAGTTCGATTCCTGCTCGGGGAGCTAAGATCCCACATGCCTCTCGGCCAAAAAATGAAAACATAAAACAGAAGAAATTTTGTGACAAATTCAATAAAGACTTTTAAAAATAATGGTCCACATCAAAAAAAAAGAAAAAAAAAACTCCTAAAAAATGCAAATTCTCGTGACTTCCCTGATGGTCCAGTGGTTAAGACTCGGAGGTCCCAATGCAGGGTGGGTGGATTCGATCCCTGGTTAGAGAACTAAGATCCCACATGCAGTGCAGTGCAGCCAAAAGAAAAGAAATGCACATTTTCAGGCCCTACACAGAAACTCAGGGTGGCACCCAGGAATCAGCCTTTTCTCCTCAGTGCCCCTGATGATAGTTAAAGTTTAAGTCACTGATCTGCTTCAATCTTTCATATTAAATGTGAGTAACTATATAAGATAAACAACAAGGACCTACTGCATAGGACATGGAACTATATACAATGTCTTATAATAATCTAATGGAAAAGAATCTGAAAAAGATTATATATATGTATGTATAGCTGAATCACTTTGCTATATACCTGAAACTAACACAACACTCCATCTAGTCAAGGCTATGGTTTTTCCTGTGGTCATGTATGGATGTGAGAGTTGGACTGTGAAGAAAGGTGAGTGCCAAAGAATTGATGCTTTTCAACTGTGTTGGAGAAGACTCTTGAGAGTCCCTTGGACTGCAAGGAGATCCAACCAGTCCATTCTAAAGGAGATCAGCCCTGGGATTTCTTTGGAAGGAATGATGCTAAAGCTGAAACTCCAGTACTTTGGCCACCTCATGTGAAGAGTTGACTCATTGGAAAAGACTCTGATGCTGGGAGGGATTGGGGGCAAAAGGAGAAGGGGACAACAGAGGATGAGATGGCTGGATGGCATCACTGACTCTATGGACGTGAGTCTGAGTGAACTCCGGGAGTTGGTGATGGACAGGGAGGCCTGGCGTGCTGTGATTCATGGGGTCGCAAAGAGTCGGACACGACTGAGCGACTGAACTGAACTGAACTGAACACAACACTGTACATCAACTATAGTTCAACCAAAAGAAAAAAAAAAAAAGGAGTAAACTAAGCGCAGAAGGGTCTTAAGTGATTTTCCCCAAGTCCCTCAGTCAGTTAATGGAGAGTCATCACGAGAACTTCTAATCCACCACACCCTCTCTAAAATACCATGTGGTCCCTTAAGTATTAGGCACGTGATGTACTGACTTGCTCTTAAATTTGGTATGTCTAGAAATCACATGGGGATCTTGCTAAAATGCATATTTGGATTCAGTAGTTCTGGGGTACCGCCTGAAATTCTACATTTCTAACAAGGTCCTGGGTGATAGGATGCTGCTGGCCCAGGGGTCACACCTTGAGCAGCACAATTCTGCTGCTGGTTGTGGGATTCTAGACAAGTCAGCCCCCACTTCCCCTTTCTCCATCTGGGCAGCAGGAAGGGCTGAGGAGAGGTACTAACTCTTGATGTTCTTCTTGGGGGACAAATCTAAGCAGCAGTGACTCTGCACCCTTCTGCTCACCGCCTCTTATTCTCCCTGGAGCTTGGTCAGCGGGCCACCACCCTGCTGGCCCTTTGCCATCTCTGCCCTGTTGACTTCTCCCCTCTGCAGTCTGCCACACCATCATCTTGGGGAGAGGTAGTCTTCTCTCATTTTCTCCAAAACTTGATGTGATAGACAGACCATGGGATCCAGGAAAAAATAAATTATGTCTCCCTTTCTTTCAAGGAACTCCTGGGTAAAAATCCCAGAACCTTTCTAAGTCTTTCTGGCTTCTATTTACTCATTGGCAATGGGATCCTAACACTATCCCTCTGGCTGCCATAAAAGTCATTTATTTATTCACTCAACAAGCACTTTTTGAGTGCTTCTTAAGTGCAAGCACCAGCATAGACATTAGATAAATGGGCTTCATCCATTCCTTACCTTCCCCACCCCCCACCCACATCATTTGTAGCTTAAAGAGAATGAGTTCCCAGGCTAAAAATCCCACAAGGACCACTTGTCGGGCACATTTACTGAATTTCTTCTCACTCCATTTGTCTCACTTCTTGCCCTATCCAACCAGGTAGACATGCCTCATCCTCCTAATTGGGAACACCCCCTTCCCCAACCCCCAAGCACGCCTCTCTGTTAGCTGCCCGCGAGCCTGGCCCTGCCGCTTTCATATCCCGTCCCTCTCGGAATTTCATTCGCTCCCTGCCGGTCCCTCTCGCAGACAAACATTGATAATGAATAAATCTCTTTCAGGGAAGGGAGTGGGCTGGTGTGTCCGTGGGGATGGCCCTGCAGACACAGGCAGGATGGATGGCTGGTGGGAGCAATGCCTTTGGTTCTAATTAACGTATTGTTCTCTGGGCTCTAGCAGGATTATGGATGAGCTCCACAAAGCGGCCCACTTAACCTGAGCACCCTGCTTCCAATCTATTACTTTCTCCACTGGCTTCAGCCTACAGTTTGGCCTGGTGCGGAAGGGCCGAGTGTGGGCAGAGAGCCAAAAGAGCTCAATTTGAGATGCTCCCCGAATGCACATGCCCAGCTCACTTCTACCTGATGGGTCAGCCTGTTTGGAGGACTGGTCTTATCCTTCCCCAGACTAGCGGGAGGAGAAATTCAACCCAAAGTGCCCCAAGTCTCTGGTCTGAGGTCCCACCCATAGACTCTTGCAGATAAATCTAAATAGGTTACTAGCTCACCAAGCTGTGGGAGCTGCCCCTAAATCCCTGGCTGGTGGAAAACAGCCTGAACAACTTCGGTGATGGCTCCTAAGCTAAGCCTTTCATTTGCACATTCCTGAAAGTCTTTGCTATCTTTTGATTATTTTTTTCATGCATAAACTATTGTCCAAGAGCTGTTAAAAGCAAGAGGACAAAATGTACAAGACTTAGTTCTCACTCTGAGAAGGCTCACAATCTGGTGAAGATAAGACGCATTCTCAGAAGACAAAGGCATCAAGGGTACCTCCGCACACAGCATTGTCTGAGGGCACAGATCTGATGATGTAACAGTGAAGATTAGATGCGCTGATTTAGGTGGTGTGAGGGGTAAAGAATCCATCTGCCAATGCAGGAGAGTCAGGAGATGCAGTATTGATCCCTGGATTGAGAAGATCCCCTGGAGGAAGAAATGGCATCCCATTTTGAAATGGCAGCTCCAGTATTCTTGCCTGAAAAACTGCATGGACAGAGGAGTCTGGTGGGCTACATATAGACCAAGGGATCACAAAGAGTTAGACATGACTGAGCAACTGAGCGCATGGAGAAGGGAGATATGTTAGAAGTGGCAACAGGTAGGCTGGCCATGAAGGTCACCCAGAGAAGGAGATTCAGAGGGAGGGAAAGGGCAGAGTGGCAGAAGCATTGGAGATATTTAGGGTTGTCAAGTGTGCTCCATCTGGACCAGTAATTTCGGAACAGAGTGTAAAGAAATGTGAGGGCTGATTAAGGAGTTTGGACTTTATGGCAGTCAGAAAAGTTGCTGAGTAGAAAAAAGACATGCTGAAATGTGTGTGTGGCTAAGAAAGTTATTCTGTCAGGGATGTGCAGGAAGGATTTGAAGATAAACTATGTGGTGTTGTGGAAACCACTTAGGAGCCTTGACTTCCTGGAATAGTCTAGAAGGAGAGCGGTGGCTACAATCTTCAATTTGCAATGATTTCCTGGAATCATCTAGAAGGAGAGCAGTGGTTTCAACCTTCAATTTGTAAGCAAGGGAGGCTGTTCGTACTAAACCCGAGACTCTACATGAGATGCCCAAAGTAATACAGTTAACTATGGATAGGTTTCCCTATGAATGTCTTTGACTCCTAACCCACAACACTTTGCTGAAGATCATATAACCAGAATTCAATTCCCAGTGCCCCTACTATCTCCAGGCATACATTTATCAACTAAATTAAGCTACAAAAGCCCTGGCCCTCACATTTTTCTAGATGCTTCCCAGAGCAGAAAGGCAGCAAGAACTGTGCCCACTCCTGACACCATGTGCATCTTACTTAAGCTTCATCAGGGTGTCTGCTCTGCAGGATAAAGAAGGCTGACACTCTACCCACCCAACCTCCATGCCCGTGTCTGGTAGGAACAATAGCAGCATGGGAGGGAGATGGAAGACCAAGGTCAGAAAGCCTGAGACTCATGTTCTCACTCATATACAACCTCAGAGAAGCTGCTAGACTTCCCTGAGCTTCAGCGTGCTCAGTTAGAAGGTAGGGTTATACTATATACTTTATGGGGTGCTGATAAGGGTTAGAGGAGATATCATGTGTAATAGGACAGATAGGAATATATTGTCGTCATTATCATCATATTCTTATAAATGTAAGGACTTCTAGACCTAGAACAAGGACCAAGGAACAGTGCTCTGTTAGTAAAGCTTAATCCCTGAAAGTAAAATATTAGAAGGGACAAGCACAGCACTGGAATCAGGAGACCTCAGTCTAAGAACTGACTCCCCCATGGTTAGCTGTGTGATTCTGGGCGTGGTGACTGGCAGGGCGCACCAGTATCTGCATTCTCCTCTTCTTCCTGGATGCCCAGCTAGACTGCCTTCCCCATCGTTCCTGTTATTAGATGTAGCCATGGGACCGTGTTCTAGCCTATGGAGTGTGAGCAGAGGTGATGCATGCCACCTCCAGGCCTGGCCCATGAATAGCAGCCCACGTGAACCCTTCCTGGCTTTTTCTATCCACCTGCTCAATCAAGATACTCCAAGTACCTACAGGACAACAGAGCCTGGGTCTGACAAGGAGCCTGGGACCCAGAAATACTGCATTGATGCAATACTGTAAAGCAATTACCCTTCAATTTAAAACAAATTAAAAGAAATACTGCATCAAGCAGAGAATCCTTGCCAACTCTCAGTGAAGAGGGGCATTTTGAGAAACTCTGAGTTAATCCCCTGAGATCTGGGGGCTGTTTGTTATAGCAATGAGCCTAACCTGACTAACACACTATTCTAATCTCTCCTGGAGAAAAGTTTCAATCACTTTACCTGCATCCCCATGTCCACACTTCCCCACTTCAAACACATCCATACAGAGATTTCTTATCTCTGCTGCATGGACCCAGGGCAGGTGCCAGACTGAAGTTTCTACTGAAGTTATTGTACCCACAGACTGGGGGAAGCCACGCTCCCTTGATTGACTTTTGGGGCAAAAAAGCCACAAGGTGCTGTCACCCCCTGAATGGTATGTTTATTGGAAAAGTCGATAGGGGTACAGACCGTCAAGTGCCCCACATTTTCAGGTCAAGAAGTAGAAGCTGAGAGTGGACACGGGTGCTTGGAAAGGTCACTGGCGCAGCTCTAAAAAGTAGGCAAAGTGCATGTGCATCTGTGTGTGTGTGTGTGTGTGTGTCTGTCTGTCTGTCTGTCTGTCTGTCTGTGTTTAAGAGGAATGTGTATAGGCATCCATGTCTTGAGGCTGTGCACACATGGGTTTGCCTGTGTTTGTAGGGTGTGTTTGTTTGAAGGCTGATTGTGTGTATAGCTGTGTGGATATGTTTGAGGTGACCACACACACACATCCAGGTGTGCGTGTGGTGCATGTGTGTGTATATCCTTGTGGATGTGTTTGAGGCATGCATTATACATGTGTGTGTCTGAGGGGTGCACATCTGTGTTTGTTTCAGGACTGGGTGCAGGCATGCAGAGTGGGTGTGTTTGCAGTGCTCACACATGTGCAGATGTCCGTGTGTGTGCAACTACAGAACTGTGTGTCCCAGGATGGGAGGTGGCAGAGAAGAGGCAGAGGGACTGTCATTAGGTAAGTCCTCCCAGCCTCAGAGCTCAGTTGGTAAAGAATCCGCCTGCAATTCAGGAGACCCCAGTTCGATTGGGGTTGGGAGGATCCGCTGGAGAAGGGATAGGCTACCCAAGCCAGTATTCTTGGGCTTCCCTTGTGGTTAAGCTGGTAAAGAATCCACCTGCAATGTGGGAGACCTGGGATTGATCCCTGGGTTGGGAAGATCCCCTGGAGAAGGGAAAGGCTACCCTACCCACTCCAGTATTCTGGCCTGGAGAATTCCATGGACATCCATGGGGTTGCGAAGAGGCAGACACGACTGAGCAACTTTCACTTTTCACTTTCACCCAGCCTCATTGTGCTGGAGAATTGACTAGACTACAGGGAATGTCATTGTTAAAAACAGTCTTCATCTCCCCATCTGAAACCTTTTTCCTGAGCAATTTTTGCCCATGCCACATGGCTTGTAGTATCTCAGTTCCCCAATCAGGGTTCAAACCCAGGCCACAGCAGTGAAAGGGCCAAGGCCTCCCCAGTGGACCACCAGGGAATTCCCTTTCCTGGACCTCTCAGAAGGGAGACCTTTTTCCCTCCACACCCCGAAAGAGGCAGAATCATCTGTTGATTCGTCTGTTCCTTCCTGCATTTGTTAAACATTTGTTCTGCTCCTCTCTGCACCCGGGCCTGGGCTGGGCTCTGGGCTCCAGGACCCTGGGCCCCCTACCCCGGCCTGCCTCTCCTTTCCAGCCCTGACTGAGGGAACCATGTGCACGAGACTTCTCTGAGGAACAAAGAAGCCCAGGTCCGTGCAGAGTGAGGGAGGGAGGATGCCTGCAGCCTTCTGGGAAGGGAGAGGGAGAGAGCCGAGGGTGGCAGGGCCTAGATTGGGGAGAACGGCAGGGGAGGCTCTCAATTCTCAGCCCCGCGGGGCGCCAGGGAGAAGCAGCTCCCAGAGCGTCTGGGCTGCCGGGTTAGGAACAGCCCCTGACACAAGGGGTTCGCACAGCCGCACAAATGAAAGAAAATCAGAGAAGATGAAACCATACAAATTTCGGGTAATAGAAAGAGAGGAAAAAGATGTGCGTGTGGCCTGGGTCTCGGCTCAGAAAGGTCGATTCCAAGAAGACGCTGCCCAACTTTATATTACTTTTCAGAAAGCCAGTGAGCTGAAAAATAACTCTCACCTTTTTTTTATATATGATTATTCGTTTCTTCAGAGTTTCTTCTTCACATTGTTTTGTGCATCTCGGTGGTTCCTTTCTCCCCGGCCTGATTTCATTTGGAGATTTGGCCTGGAGCCTGGAGGGAAAGATGGTCCTTCTTCTTCTTAAAATTGTGTTAATTTCAAATCCTCCACAGCCCCTCTTGGGGGTGGGGGTGGTGGGGATGGGGTAAGGGCACTCCCGCTCCCCTAGTTCACAGATGTATGCGTGTTGCTCTTGGGCAGGCACCTGTGTGCTTACATGTGTGTGAGGAAGCACGAGGGTTGGTGAAGGGGTACACGTGTCACTCTGCACGTGTTGGGGATGTACACAGGTGGGTGTGTGCCAAAGCACATGGGGCCCAGAGCCCCGTCTGGGTGGGTGGGACCTGTGGGGCTGGGTTATTCTCTTTCACGTGAATCTGCCGCAGCAGTGACTAGCTCCCTCACCTTTCGCCGGGCTCGTCAAGGCGCAGATGTTGTTTGAACCAAGGAAAATGTCAGCCCCCAGGAGGAGCCCGGCTGTAACTTAAAGTGAGCCCCCAGGAAGCGGGGCAGTGCATTCTGGGTGTTGTGCTTCCAATCCATTTGCATTTGCTCTTTTCAGTAACTAAGGTCTGGTGGGTGGGTGTGAAGGGAGGGGGGACTCTGCCTCAGTGCCCGCTGCCCACCCCCCTCCCCACCAGCTTTCCAGGGCTCCTGGTAAGGCTGGCACCAAAGACAGCAACAGCGAAGGGAGAGCAGATGCCCTCCTCAAGCCCCGGCTTCTCCTCCATTACCCTGGCTGCCTGGAAAGATTCTTCTGGCCTGAAGAGCTGACTCCTGGGTTTCAGGTGGGGACAACCTCACCGCAGAGGCTGGGTGCTCAGGTGTTCATCCTGGCCCTGGGCAGGCGCCTCCAGAAACAGCCCCTGGGGTTTAGACTGCATACTCCCCTGGGGTGGGGGCAGGGGGAGGGTGGGGGAGGGAGACTCTGAGCTTTGCTGGAGCCAGAAAAGTGAAGGATACACATGTCCTTCCCTCCTTCATTGCCAGCAGGAGCCTTCACCAAGCCCCAGAGGTAGGGGCTCTGTGTGCTGCCTTTGCCTCCCCAGGAAGAGCCCAAGTGGCCAAGCATAAGACACAGCACTCCTAAGGCCCATCCCCCCGGGGCCATGGCTGGCGAGGGCCGCCCCTCCATTTAGGGAGATGGGGAAACATCACCTCAGAGGGGTTAAGGGACTTGTCCAGGGCACACAGCCAGCAAGACAAAGAGCTGAGTCCTCTCCCCCAGCACACGGGCACCTGGCATGCCAGGCTCACTACTGGACAGACCCTGGGAGGAGACAGAATCCAGAGTGAAAAAGAAGAAATGCTTCAAGCTTGAGTTCCACCAGGTCACAAGCAGACCCGGGTCCTGCCCCAGGGAAGCCGAGTGGCCCGTGAAATGGGACCTTCTTGGGAGTTGGGGTCACTGATGCCTAGGCCTCCAGAGGGCCCAGGGAGCTGCTTTCCTTATATTTCAGATATACACGGTTGTGTCATCCAGCTACACCCCGGAGAGCCAAGGGAGGCAGCGGGGTGTGGTGAGAAGGTTCTGTGCTGCCACGTTCAGGTCACTCAGACGATGATGCAGACGGCTGCCTGATGCACAGGGCTGGTGTGAAGTCTGATTAGACCAACAGGTGTGGAAAGACCCCCTGTGTTGCCTGGCACGTGGCAGTGTTCAGATTGGGTCCATTTCCTTTCACTTCAACTGGCCAGAGTCACTTGAAAAGCTTCCCCAGGTGTCCATAGGGGCCTCAGCTCATGGTCACCCCTCTGTTCAGCCCTTGTAAACGTTAAAACGCCTCCACCACCTCCACCATGGGAAGCTAGGGTGTGGCAGCCGTGGAGATGATCCCCAGACCTAAGGTGGGTCACTTTCCCTGCCTTTCCGTGTGCAGTCTGTTAGGTTGTAGGATGAGACAACTTCCACCCTCCCTCTCCACCTTGTTCAGGACCAGGAGTAACTGACTGGCTATAGCAGAGAGGTTCTGGTTTGCCCTAGAGAAGACCTTTGAGAGAGGACAGCCTAGGAACCCTACCTTTTCCTTTGCACCCTGGGTCTCCAACTCACTGAATATGCGTTTCCCCTTTGGCAGAAATCCCAAAAATTCATGGATAATAATAACTAACATTTTCAAGCCCTTTGCAGTTGAAAAGCATCTTTGCAGCCTAGCAGGATGATAAGAAGTGTGGACTTGGTGGCAGAGAACCTGGGCTAGGACTTGCTGCTAGGTTCTGCATAAAGCACATGCAATGATACCAACCCAGAAGGAAGTAATAGGATGATATGAGGTAATAGATGAGTTCAAGTGACCCAGTAGCCTAATTAGCCTAAAGTGAACATAATAGCTCTAGCTATATGACCTTGTGCAAATTGCTTAAACCTTATGTGTCTCAGTTTCCTTATCTGCAAAATGAGGTTCATAACAGGATCTACCTCTTAGGGTTAAATGAGTATTAAGTGAGGATTAATGGAGGATTAAGTGAGTTAATATTAATAACATATTTAGAGCAGTACCTGCCACATGATGAGTGCTCAGTGAATTATAATTGTAAATCCTTATACTAAGATTATTTTGCCATCATGATTCCCTTTTAAAGTCAGGAGTAGTGTTATTCCATTTCATAGATGAGAAAACTGAGGTCAAAAGGGCAAGATCACTGGCCCAAGGCTTGAACTCCAGGCTTTCTGGTTCCAAGTGAGATTTCCTTGCAGTCCTCTGCCCCCAGCATCTTTGATGGCTTTTCATCTATGGAAAGACTGTCTAGGAGGACTCTGTCCCCCTCAGTGGCCCTTTCAGCTAGCACAAGACAGCCTCTCCCTCCTGATGGAGCCACCACCTTCCAGAGGCTGGGAGCTTTCCCTCCAGGAGAAGGGACATCTGCCTTCTCCCTAAAGGAGCAGCCTCAGGAGAAAGAGGCCATCAGGCTGGGAAAAGACTCTTGAGAGTCCCTTGAACTTCAAGATCAAACCAGTCAATCCTAAAGGAAATCAAACCTGAATATTCATTGGAAGAACTGATGCTGACGCTGAAGTTTCTTTGGCCACCTGATGCCAAGAACCAACTCAACTGGGAAAGATCCTGATGCTGGGTAAGATTGAGGGCAAGAGGAGAAGGGGACAACAGAGGATGAGATGGGTGGATGGCATCTTCGACTCAATGGACATGAGTTTGAGCAAACTCCGGGAGATAGTGAAGGACAGGAAAGCCTGGTGTGCTGCAGTCCATGGGGTTGCAAAGAGTCAAACATGACTTAGCAAGTGAACAACAGGTCCTGCTCGGGTGTTCCAAAAATTCTGCTGTCAGGGGTCCTCCCTGAGTCTCCAAGGATCTCTGCAGATCTGTGTGGCTCTGTGTCAGACACTGTGAAGTCATAGATGTCACGTGTGATGGGTGGGGAGGTGGGAAGTGGGGGGCTCTCTTCCCAAACCAGCCCCCAGGCACCCAGTGGTCACCAGAGCCACATCGAGGATCTAAATGACAAGGTACTTTTCAGAGGTGCCTCCTGACCAACCTGGGCCCCTTTCAGAGGCCCCTTCCCGCACATGCCCCCCCCTCCCCCAACATGCCCCCTCCCCCCACCCCTCCCAACAAACACGCATGTGCAAGCACACAGCCCTACTCAGAGGAAATGATCAAGTGCAGAGAACTCTCCTGTGCTACTTTATATGGCAAATAATTGAGCCATACCCTTGTGGTCTCAGTGAGAAGTTTCATCCATATTCATGCCTCGCATTTACTGTGGAAACGAACACGCGACATTCCAGCACGATGGCAGGAGCAAGAAATCTGAAGCACTAATTCGGTCTCTCCACTCCCCAGCCCGACTCCGGGGAGAGCAGATTTAGCTGGTGTCTAACCAGCCAGGAGGCAGCGTGCTTGCAAGTACGGCTTGTCCCTCTGTGTCTGTCCCATTCTCCCTTTCTCTGGCTTCATCTCATTCATCTTTCTTCTCCTCTCCTCTCCTCTTCCAACCTGTTGTCTTCTTTCCTGTCTTCCTCTCCATACCCATCACCTCCCCTCCGTCCTCCCCCCAACCCCAGCCTTTTCCCTCCCCCCTTGGTCCTTCCACCTGTCCCTGTCTTCAAAGCTTCATGTCCCCTTGCTGCCAAAGTTAAATTCTGTGCTTGGAGTTTCACTTTCCTCCTCTAGTTTGATGGGGGGCTGGAGTTGACGGGGGTGGCGCCTGGGTGCTGGGAAGCGGGTTGGGAGCATGTCTGTGAATACCAAGCATGTTAATAGGTTAAAGTAAATCTAAAGTAACATTTGAAAGCAGAGAGATGAAAGCAGATCACAGGCCAAAGATCAAACAATCTAGAGCCACTTCTAAGCCTTTTACAGCTGGAGATTATTAGCATTTGAAAGTGAAGAGCATTAGAGGGAGAGAGGGAAAAAAAAAGGTTGGAAGGAATTTTTGTTGTGGAGATAAAAACTGAAATAAATGACAGTGGAAAGGGAGAACTAGAGAGGCTGACTTATTTTTAAAACCACATTAAGACAGTGGGGGAGGGGGGACACCGCTGGCTGTATTTTTAGCTCATCAGCCAGCTTCTGGGCTGGATGCTGAGGTACGCCGCCCTCTCTGGCCTTCCTCCCCGCCTCCTTCCTCATTTCCTGGCCTTCTAGGGGAGGAGAGGGGTTTCCAGTCCTCCTCCTCGGCATTCCCTTCCCTCCAGCTGTGAGACACACCTCTGTTCTGGAAGGGGAGGGTGGGGGAGTGGGACTCATACTGGGACTGGAGCCAGTCACCCCAGACCCCTCAGGCACCCACCTCTAGGGGGTATCCACCCAGTCCTTATAATGCTAGAACATCTGAGTCAGTAGAACCAAGAGACCATTCACCTGCGATTCTTTGTTCTCCATCCCAATCACAGTTGATAACCCCCTAGTCCAATCAGCCTCCTGTTTTCCAGAGAAGACTGGGGATTCCCACCTCCAAGGCACTAGACCTTGTTATGTAAGAGAATATATAAAACCTTCCACCTTTCATACTTTTAATTTAGTCAGTATTTGTTTTCTAGGAATCTAGTTAGCTATGAACCTAGTTATGAGCTAGGCACTCTGCTAGGAATCTGAATCTTTCTGTTCAGTTCATCTCTCAGTTGTGTCCGACTCCTTGTGACCACATGGACTACAGCACACCAGGCTTCCCTGTCCATCACCAACTCCCGGAGCTTACTCAAACTCACGTCCATCGAGTTGGTGATGCGATCCAACCATCTCATCCTCTGTCGTCCCCTTCTCCTTTTGCCTTCAATCTTTTCCAGCACCGGGGTCTTTTCATTAAATTAAATTCTGCACACTGAACAGAGAGATCCTCAGCCTTCTTCCAACTGAGTTTTCAAAATGGTAGCAGCCAAGACATATCTCACCTCCCATCCCTCACCCCCCAACCCAGACTGGAAGCAGGAAAATTTTCCTCTGGGAAAACTGAATGGCCTAAGGGGATAAGGGGCAAACAGAATTTGGGGCAGAAGCTCCAAAAAAAAAAAAAAGCAACTCCCTGTCCATCCACCGTACTGTGAAGTCCACCAACCCAGAGAGACCCACCCATACTCAAACAGGGACAACCAGGTTTTTAAAAATGATTCACACTCTTAAATATAGGCAATAATGGATCACCAGACATTCTAGGAAAGCCTCCAACATTATGACCAGATAAGCAAATAGGAAGAAAGAAGAAATTCAGAAGAAATAGACACAGGTCGTGAAATTAAAAAAAAAAAAAAGAAAGAAAAATAATTTAAAAATAAGCATGGTTAATATCCTGAGATGTATAAAAGCAGATATTTTACCTAAAATAAGAGCAAATATAGATAGGTAGATAGACAGATATTAAAATATAGATTATCAGGAGCTTCCCTGATTGTACAGTGGTTAAAAATCCACCTTCCAGTGCAGGGGACATGGGTTTGATCCCTGGTCAGGGAACTAATGAGATGGTTGGATCGCATCATCAGTTCAGTGGACATGAGTCTGAGCAAACTCCAGAGATAGTGAAGATAGGGAAGCCTGACATGCAGTCCGTGAGGTCACTAAGAGTCAGACATGACTGAGCGACTGAATGACTGTGAACTAAGCCCAGCGTGACTCAGCATAACTAAGCCTGTGCCCAGCAACTACTGAGGCTGTGCTCTCTGGAGCCTCACAATTAGAGAGGAGCCCACGTGCCACAGTGAAGATCCCACATGCCGCAGCTAAGACCTGACACATTAAACACATAAATAGTGAGAGTGAAAGTCATTCAGTCGTGTCCGACTCTGCGACCCCATGGACTATACACTCCATGGAATTCTCCAGACCAGAACACTGGAGTGGGCAGCAGTTCCCTTCTCCAGGGGATCTTCCCAACCCAGGGACTGAACCCAGGTCTCCCACACTGCAGGATTCTTTACCAGCTGAGCCACCAGGGAAGCCCAAATACATAAATATTTTTTAAAATAAAAAAATAAAGATATAGATTGCCACATACAAAATCAAGGCATAAGGAAGAGCTCTTAGCTATTAAAAATGGTAGCAAAAATTCAATAAAAGTTCTGAAAGAGAAAATAGAAGAAATTTCCCCAAAAGTGGAATAGAATGAAAGAGAAATAGAGATAATGGGAGAGAAAATGAGAATATTAAAGAGCCAGCTCAGGAGGTCCACCATTTAACTGTTAGGAATTCTAGACAGATTCTGAGAAAATGGAGAGGATAATTAGCAAAGAAATAATAGAAGAAAATTTCCCAGAATTGAGTGGTTGGTTTTCAGATTGAAGGGTCATTAAAGGCCTAAGGCATATGATCATGATGTTTCAGACACCAGAAATTAGAGGTTCCTAAATGCTTCTAGGAAGGAAGCAGCAGAGGAGCCACCATCAATGGATTGCATGCAGTCTCCTGGGGAAGAAATTAAGTTATAGATTATTTGATACACTTGCTCATTTGACAAGTAATATTGATAGATGGTCTTCCACTCTGTTGAATCATAAAGAAAACTTATGAGAAGACCTTAGAAAAGAAGTAAAACCAAAAATGAAGAAAAGCATAAAGTTGCCCAGGAAAGGAAACCACCATCCTTGAGTCCCGTTGCAGGTGGGAATGTGTTTTACTTATTGTTGTGGAAATAGAAAATATTGATTTAATTTTCAAAGTTGATATAAGTACATTATGGGGAGGCAAAGCTATGGGCGAAGACATGCCATAATAGGAAGTCAGTAGACAAGATCAAAAATTGCTTTGTCAAAAAGCAGAGTTAAAAAAAGAGAAAGAAAAAACAGAAGCTGTCTGCCTTATGTGGCCCGCTGTTGGTATTTATCGCAAGGACGCCTAAGGGAACGCCCCAGGGGGACGGTGAAGTTCTTATTTGGGGTGGCAGTTTGGTTACATAGTCCCATGCATAGCTCTGAAGTCATGGACTGGTGTGCTGTAAAGCTTTTCTCAAAGGCAAAAAGAAAAGAACCACAAGCAAATCCTGAACTCTAATGATATGCATGGTGAAGTGTTTAGGGATGACTAAAGTGTACTCTTATCTACAACCTGCTTGGAAATGTACTAAAAGAGGGAGTGACAGATGGACAGAAGCATGGAAAATTAGAAAGTGATGTGATAGAGCAGTGTCACGAAATATTAATTGCAGAATTAGATGGTGGGCATATGAATGTCTGCTGTAAATCCAACTTTTTCATATATTAGAATTTTTTGCAATAAAATGTTATGAAAAGAGTGGGAGTATGAGTATGTTGCTTAGATGAAGGGATGTAAACACCAGGAGAAACAGCATAGGGTTGAAAGTGGTTGACGCTGGAGGATGGGAAAGGGTTGTGAGCAGAGCCTGCTGCTTTTCCTATAAAACCTCTTGATGTGATTTGATCTTTAACTTTTGTGTATCTGTCACTTTGGTCAAAGAAACTAATTTATAAAGGAAAGAAAGGACATAGTTACGGATAAGTATTTTTAAGATGAGAAGTACACAAAAGTTGCAGGGTGCGTGAAAGACAAGAACAGCGTGCTCTGACAGTAAGACAGGAGGGTGCTGGGGAGGTGGATGGTCATGAAGGCCTGGGGCAGAAACCCAGAGAAGGTCAGTGGGCCTAGGTGTGTGTGGGGGGTGGTGGGGGAGAGAACGGAGCGGAGGAAGAAGAGGAAGGAGACAAGGGGGAGGAAGAGGAAGGAGGAGGAGGGGCAGGTGGACAGAGAGAGGCAGGATGGGCTGCCCCACATTTGCAGCCTCAGGTAGAAAGCCCTGGCAACCTGGACCACCCGGGCCTCGGGCAGGAGAGGGCTCATAAACTGTTTGCTTGTTGCAGTTGCTGTTCTCTTGTCTCCCACCAGTTTTTTAATGGTCTGTTTTAGGGAAACCCAGGGAAGGTTTTCAGACCTTATATTTTCAGGTTACAAAGGTTGGAGACAGGGCCAATGAGACCTTGGTTATGGTACCTGGGGGAGGGGGCCCCCAGAGGAAGCCTCTTGTCTGCACCACAGCCCTGAGGTCTCCTCGACATTTCACCTTGGAGGGTTGGCTATTTGATGTCTGCTCGGGTGACTGTTGCCCCGCAAAGTTCCACCCACATAGTACAGACTCATCATCCAGGAGCATTAGTCAGAGAACCTGGGAACGTGTGCCCCCGCTACTCTTGAGCAAGACCAAGGTCCTCATCCCTAGCAGCACTTCACAGGTTCCCTCTCTCAACCCAGATGATACCCTGACGGTGGGGACAGGACATCCTAATCAGAGGGAAGAAGAATTAGAAAAGAGGAGTGTGGAGTACATGGGAAAAATCAGACTGAGTCATGCTGGAAACGCAGAATTTTCCCATCCGAAAAGTGGAGGGGACTGGGGCCCTCCTCGAGACAGGGAGAAGCTGGGACAAAGGCAAGGAGTCTCTTTGCCCCGCTGGGGAAGGAGCTCAGGGGTGCCTAGGTGGGCTGCAAGCTTGCTGAGAGAGCTGCTGTGGGAGCTCAGAGAGCAGGAGGTGCTCCGAGTCTGGGAGTCGGGCCTGAGAGACAGCCATGCACCTCTGGCTGGCAGGTGTCCACCCCTGGTGACAGTGAGTGGCACCAGGCAGGGATGCCCAGGGCTCTGGCACAGAGCCGGCAGCTGCCACGGCAAGGTTTTTATGCTAATGCCACTTGTCAGGCTGGCAGCACTCAGGGCAGCTGGACTTGACAGGAAAGCAGCTGGGTCCCCTGGGTTGCATTTCCCCAGAGCCTCTCCCAGGTCCCCAGAGATGCCCAGCAAGAGCTTGGCACCAACTCCAGGAGGCGGAGGGCCGGCAGCTGCAGAGGGGAGGGGGACCGTGGGGCTCCACGAGAGGAAATGCCACCTCCTCGGAATACTGCGCACTCTAAAATGGGGCCCCGATAGCTAGAATGGATGGCACAACTGGGTTTCCCCAGTGAGGAGGGAGCAGAGGGTCCATTCAGTTAGCCTGGCCCCAGGGAACCTGAGAGGAGGCACTGCTGTAGAGGAGAGAACACAGGGCACCGGAGAGAAAGACCTTGTCAGGGTCCTGTTGCTGTCACCCTGTGACTTTGGTCAAGTGATGGCACCTCCGTGTACTCCCCTTCCTCCTCTGTGAACGGCTGGTGAAGGACAAGCTTTAGATGCACTCATTAATTTAGCCTATAACCACTGAATACTGACTTCTTAGGTACCACGCCCTAAGCTATGTGATATAAAGATGAATAGTATATTCCTGACTTCAGATCGATTGGTGTTCTTATAGGGAGGGTGAGACATTCCTCAGATCTCATGGCCCAGGACTTGGGGGCCAGGTCTCTAGGGGATCCCAGGTGAGGGTGTACCTCATTGAACTTGAGCCCAGAATGGCCATCCTGACAGTAGATACTAGGTGCTTAACCTGGGCCTGAGGTCTATGAGATTCCTGAAAATCACCTTCAAAGCTAGTAAAGACTCATCATCAGGGGCTTTAGGCACAGAATCCTAACCGGCACGATCTGTGGGGGAAGCCTGCATTCTGCCTTTTTCCATGAGAGACCAGTCGTTCAGTCATTCAGTCATGTCCGACTGTTTGCAACCCCTTAGACTGCAGCATGACAGGCTTCCCTGTCCTTCACAGTCTCCTGGAGTTTGCCCAAACTCATGCTCATTGAGTCGATGATTTCATCCAACCATCTCATCCTCCTCTGTCGCTCTCTTCTTCTCCTGCCCTCAATCTTCCCCAGCATCAGGGTCTTTTCCAATGAGTTGGCTCTTTGCATCAGGTGGCCAAAGTATTGGAGCTTCAGCTTCAGCATCAGTCCTTCCATGAATATTCAGGGTTGATTTCCTTTAGGATGGACTGCTTTGCCAGTAGCCTTGGCAATCTGAAAAAGCACTGAACTTGGAGTTTGGAGAAGGAAATGGCAACCCACTCCAGTATTCTTACCTGGAAAATTCCATGGACAGAGGAGACTGGCGGGCTACAGTTCATAGGGTCACAAAGAGTCAGACACGAACGAACGACTAACACTTTCACTTTCTGGAGTGCAGAGACCCGTTTCCAGTTCCCAGAAGCAGTATGACTGCAGGCAAGAAGCACTCTTCCTGTCTCTGAGTTTCCATTTTTCCAGTGGTAAAATAAACCCCATCCATCTTAAGAATTCATTGCTCTCTAAATGCAGAGCATGCATCCTGACCCTTTCCGGGAAGTAATCCTGCCCCCAGGTCTGCCTGGCTCCTAAGGACAGAGCCAGCCAGCAAGCCACCAGCAGGTGGGACTCTCAGGAACACCTGATGGGTACAAATATATGCTTACTCATCACCCACCCAGCCATCTACAGCATCCTCAAGACACGTGGGGCAGTTTCCTGTAATTGTTTTATGGATGGTTCTCTCAGCATTGTGTCTGGCCATAAAATATACTCCCTTAATAATCTCCAAGGAACTGCCAGGCCTTCCAGGCTATAACTCCGAACCCCCGGCCCCTCCTGCCTAGCCTGACACCTTGTTTGGTGAATCTGATTTGATTTTGATCTTAAATCTGTTCTAACTGCCTCAGAGCAGTAGCCACAGGGAGGGGGGTGGGTGTGGGGGAGAGGAGGATGGTTGCTGAGAATTATGACTCAAGCCCATTAGGAAGCGATGACCGCTCAGCACAGCGCCTTCTAAATCATGCCCGAGGAGACTGTCACAGAATCCAGAGGAGGCCTGCAGTTGGCAGGCAGGGAAAGTGGCCGGGAGGTGGCAAGGCTGGGGACTGACTCAGCCTGGCCTGGCTCCCCTCCATCCTTAGGGGCCCCCACATTCTGCTTAGGCCTTCCAGTGACTTCTGTGTCCTAGACACTCTCTTTCTCAGCCTTATCTAACAATTTTTCCTCCCTTGCGGAATTTCAAGACGTGTGTGTGTATGCTCAGTCGTGTCTGACTCCTTGTGACCCTATGGACTGTAGGCCCCAGGCTCCTCTGCCCAGGGGATTCTCCAGGCAAGAATACTGGAGAGGGCTGCCATGCCCTCTTCCAGGGAGTCTTCCCCACCCAGGGATGGAACCCATATCTTCTGCACTGCAGGCAGATTCTTTACTGCTGAGCCACTGGGGAAGCTGGAATTCCAAGGAGTTGGTAGCAAAAGGTCAAGAGTTACAGGGGACGAGTATGACAAGGACACAGACTCTAGTCCCTCTGTGAGAAGTTAAGAGTCACTGGCTGCTCCTCTGTGACCTCACCTCCTTTTCTTCGATGAAATAGTTGCTGAAGAAAGATGGCGAGTGGAAACGCTGCTGGCTCTTCTTCTCAACTGTTGGCTAGTGCTGAGGGCCCTGGTCACTCCCTGCTCTGGGAGCTCTTATTCATCCTCTCTGCCTCTCCTATAGCAGCCCCTCCTTTAGCGGACCCTTCCCTGTCCTCCTGGGGAAAAGTGATCCTTCCGTCCCCATCTCTTTTCTCTTAGGCCAAAAGAAAGCTTGGTGCAGTTGGCCGAGGGCCTAAACTCTGAAATCAGCGTGCCTAGATTTGAATCAAGATTCTACCATGAGTGACCTTGGATGGTGACCTCACCTCCCTGTGCCTCTGTGTCCTTCACTCTTAAGTTCCAAGATAATGAAAGTGCATGTCTCCTAGGATCATTGTGAGAATTAATCACATATAGCTCTCAGAGCAGAGCCTGGTACATAGTAGGAGCTTAATAAGTGTTAGCTGCTGCTCTTGTCATGTATTAATATTTCCTGGGGTGGGTAGGGGGGTGGGAGTTCATGGGCCTAGGAAGTATGCCGCATGTTCAATTTCCACCAGATGGTGTCTTTCCATGTGCTGTCCAAGGACTGCGAGGGAAAGAGAAGTGGGGAGGGAAGGAGGGTGGGAAGGTCATTGAGCATGGGGTTATGAGAGACGCAAAGACCCCAAAGCAGCCTGCTGCACGGAGCTTCCATTCTGGCTGGGTAGCCAGGACAGCCTTCACAGGGAGAATGTTCAAGTCAAGCCGCAGAAACTTAAAGACTGGATCCTGGGGGGCAGGGGCAGGGAGGTGGCTCACCAGCATCTGGAGTTCTAAGAGGTAGTAACAAGAGATTAGGGAGGGCCCAGACACCCCCAGACACCACTGTAGGGAGTGCTTGTGGTCCAAAGAGCTATTAATGCAAAGGACTATGTAGTTCACAATTCACTGCATTTACCCTAAACTAATCTTCCCAAGCTCTGACTCATACTTAAGATTTCCTAGGTGACTTTGGTCCCTGAGTATTAACCCATCTTTTAGTGTTAGTGTCTAGAGGTTTGAAAAAGTCACAAAGTTTTTTTTTTTTTCTTTTTCCCTTAGACCAGGAAGAGCCTTAGGAACCAACTCATTTACCCTGTTATCTTATAGAAAGGGAAAAGTTTGGAGAGTTGAAATGGCTTCCCTATGTCCACCGAGCTTCTCTCCAAATGTGTCCCTGTGTCTCTTGCCCTTGAATCCTTATCCCCACGTTGGTGGGGGGATGTGGAAACCATTCTTCCTGTTTTGGGAAATGGAAAGGAAGCATTGAGACCCAGATGGGTGAAGTGGTTTACCCCAAAGCACAAAACAGTCAGCCACAGTACAACCTGAAACAGGGGTTCTGACCCCCTCCACCAGGCCTTTCCCTTCCCCTCTCACCCAAACCCAACCAGCCGCACTGTCAAAAAACAAAAAACACCTCTGACTGTGTGCAGCTGTGACTTCCCAGAGTGGAGTCGGGCATGGTGCAGCCCAAGATGCTCCGCACTCCTGGGATGGAGAGGGATCGGAGGCATCCCTCCCCACCTCCACCATGCACCAGGCAGAGGAGCTGGCCTTCCACACCACCCTCTGTCAGCTGCTCCTCTAAGCAGAACACTCCGCAGCCCGAGAAGGAGCCTCTTGTGCCAGGGAGGCTCCAAGCCTGTATCAGGAGGATTTTCATAAACACAACTGTCTGTGTCTGGGCAGCCATGTGGAAAGTTGCAATATAACCCACTGATGTCATGTGGCAGGGGAAACAAGATTTCCAGAGGAGCCGCGCTGCTCTTTCCAACCTCAGTGTGGAGCAGAATCCCAGACAGGCTTCTGAAAGAAAGGGAAGGAAAAAAAAAAAAAACACCTGCAACAAATTACAAAACAAAACCCCGATTCCAAGGTCTCGGAGGGAGGGTAGGGAGGGGGGCTGGGGACTGTAGGGGGGCTGTAGTTGCTGGGGAGGAACAGCTGAGTGGGGCCTGGGGGCAGTGTAGGGTCACCCCCAGGCTCCTGAGGCCTTCCTGGGATGGCGCGGGCAGCCTGAACCAGGGAAGCTGTGCCATTCTGGGTGCACTGAGTTCTCCCTGCTGTCCGTCACCTCAGATCCCTGGACGTCAGAAATCTCCTGTCACTCCTCTCACCTCAGGCAGGAGCCACTCCTCGCCTCGACAGACACTTCTTTTCTTTTTGGAGTGTAATTGCTTTACATGGTGTGTTAGTTTCTGCTGTATGATGAAGTGAATCAACTCTAAGCATACATATATCTGGGCTTCCCAGGTGGCGCCAGTGCTAAAGAACCCACTTGCCAGCAATGCAGGAGATGTGGGTTTGATCCCTGGGTTGGGAAGATCCCCTGGAGGAGGACTTGGCAATCCACTCCAGTATCCTTGCCTGGAGAATCCCATGGTCAGAGGAGCCTGGCGGGCTGCAGTTCATGGGGTCTCAAAGAGTTGGACACGACTGAAGTGACTTTCCGTGCACGGCCCTCTTGGACCTCTCTCCCACCCCTCCGCCATCCCACCCACCTAAGTTATCACAGAGCTCGGAGCCTAGCTCCCCGGTTCTCTAGATC
The DNA here is from genome assembly GCF_003369695.1 of Bos indicus x Bos taurus. NCBI lineage: Eukaryota > Metazoa > Chordata > Mammalia > Artiodactyla > Bovidae > Bos > Bos indicus x Bos taurus. The sequence continues at coordinate 57,479,943 of NC_040090.1, read as the reverse complement.
TCCAGATTTCTGCAAGCCATTCTACACTGATCCCAGGATAGCATCTAAAGTTGAACTCAGATTCATTCTGCTGGGTTTAAACACGGTCCTAGTACTCCCCTAGCCAGGACGCCCCAGAACAGAGAGTGGATGAGGGGAGGGGGTGTTCTCGCCTTCTCTGTTAGCATTTCATATGATGTTACCTTCCTCCTCCCCTGCCTCCAGTGGCTGGCAGACCTTGGCCAGGTCATTTAACTTCTCTGGGTTGCAGTTTTCTCTTTTCTAAAATGCGGAAGCAGAGAGTATATGACATTTAAATTTCCTCGTAGCTCTAGAAGCCACCATCTGCACAGAAGGAGTAGCAGGATAGTGCAGATTACCTGAAGGATATTTGCAGCTTTATTAACACTTACTGGGATTTTTTTCCAATTATAAAAGTAATCATTCTAATTGCAAAAAACTTGAAAACCAAGAATATGCAATAAAAAAAAACTACCTCCCAAGACTTTTGAAAAGTGTTATTTTCATCTTTAGTCTTTGCATCTTCTTATATTAATATTTTTTAATAACGATACTATGCTATAAAAATGCTCTATAGTCTGTACTTTAATCACTTTGGAATGAATTGTAAACATTTTCTTATATTGATATTCTTCTACAACATGACATTTTCTTCTATTTGTGGTTTTTCTTATGATTTCTAATATTGAGGCAAATTGCAAATAAAGAAATACAAAGGGCCAATAAACACACGAAAACAATTTCACCTCAACAATAGTCAAAGAAAAGAAATGAGATGTTATTTTTACACATCATATTAGCATAGGTTTAAAAAAAAATTGGTAGAACCTACTTTGTTAACTGGAGAAAGAAATGGACAGCATTTTAGACAACTGGAAGGCTGAAAATCTATCTGGATTTTTATGTATCAAAATATAAAATATGTCTGATTATTTACTTGGCAATTCTATTCCTAGGAATTTACTCTGAGAGCAATCACCCATGTGAAAAGATATAAGCAGAAGGATGTTTGCTGAAGCACTGTTTATAATAGCAAAATTTTAGTGACAACCTAAACGAAATGTCAGTCAATGGGGGAATAGTTCCAATGAATGTGAAACATAGTGTTCAGTCATTAAAAATGATAACGCAGCTTTATACAGACTGTAGCCCCCCAGGCTCCTCTGTCCATGGGATTTCCTAGGCAAGAATGCTGGAGTGGGCTGCATTTCTTTTTCCAGGGGATCTTCCCAACCCAGGGACTGAACCCACATCTCCCCTATTGGCAGGAGGATTCTTTACCACTGAGCCACCAGGGAAGCCCCAGCTTTATATGTGTTGACTTAGAACGATGTCTGACATTTTGTGAAGCAAGAAGAAATCACATAACAGAACAGCATACTGGGGACTGAGACTGGTTGTAGGGGAGGGAAAAGCAGCAAAAGGGGATTAGAAAAAAAAAAAAAAGAACAGCATACTAAGTCTGAGTCCATGTATGTAAAGTCACACACACAAATCTGTATGTATCTTAGATAACTAAATGCCTAAAGCATTGTAGTCTTCTGAGAGGAGGGGCTTAAAGGTTGCAATCTGGTTGGAATGGGGGAATGGGCAAAGGATGAGGGTCCACTTTGAAGCCACATTTGCTAACCAACCATCAGGTTTTTGTAGTTGTTTGTTTTGTTTTTCTTAGAATGTACGTCCTTTGAGGACGGCAGGGAGAGGGAGCGATGGAGATTACAAACTCTGCCATCTGCTGAGTGGTGTTGACCAAAATATTAATAGTGATTATCTCTTGGAGGTGGGATTTGGAATGTTTTAATTTCTTCTTTGAATTTTTACTATTATTCAAACATTAAAAAAAATATTTTGTAACATTTGCTGTTAGGGGAGGCTCACAAGAGCTGATTTATTTCTTTGTTTTGCAGTATCTAATAGACTGAATTTCTGTGTCCTGCCTATCTAAGTCTGCAACCTGATTAACTTTCCTCTCGATCCTTGAAGAACTTCAGTCACCTTTTCCAGGCACGGAGTATCTTGGTGGACACAAGCCCATGGGGACTCCATACTCACAGTCTACCAGCATTATGCCCTAAGCCCGCAGCCCCCCACCATCAGAAGGAGGCTGTTCAAACCTCTTCCCTCCAGGCTGACCATGGCCCTCTCAGCTTCCTCCACCACTGTTTCTTCAGATTTACCCCTTGGATTCTGATCCCACCACTGTGCCCCATCAGACATGGAAATCCTCACCATCAACTCTGCTGCTCACCTCAGCTCTGTGCTGATAACACCAGCATGGCATCTGACCTTCTTCTGTCTTTCATCTTTGACTTTGCTTCCTCCTGGCAGGTTCAAGTGACCCTACCATGCTGTTGTTTAGTCACTAAGCCATGTCTGACTCTTTTGCAATCTCATAGATTGTAGCCCACCAGGCTTCTTTGTCCGTGGGATTTTCCAGGCAAGAATACTGGAGTGGGTTGCCGTTTCCTCCTCCAGGGGATCTTCCTGACCCTGCTAGCTGTGACAATGCCCCAACCTATCTGATTCACAGTTCCAAAAACATCTACTGAGCACCCATGTGCTCAGCCTGTGGTCGGGGCTTGTGAACACAGAAACCATGAGCATTAGTTCCCTACTCTTGAGGGGCGTTCAGAGGATCAGACGTGACTAAGGGAAAGCTGCTATGATGGTAGCCGACACTGAAGGCTTGTTACTACTTGGTACAGCTCTGTGGGTTCTGTGTGTATCATCTTGCTTTACCCTCAGAATAACCCTATGAAGTAAGCACCATTATTACACCCATTTTAAAGAGGAGGAAACTGAGGCATAGAGGTAGTTTCCTCAAGGTCACAGAGACCTAAGGAGCAGATCATGTAATCCAACTTCAGAGGCATGAGTCTTAAAAACCATGCTCTATGAAAACAAAAAGTAGCCGGTTGCTGAGCAATAGACATTCATAAAAAGGGCTGCTGCACTATGCAAAACAGAATGGAAGTGCCTCAGAAAGCTAAAACGAGAATTACCATATGACCCAGCAGTCTCACTCCTGGGCATATACATGAACAAAACTATAACTCAAAAAGATACACGCACCCCAGTGCTCATAGCAACAGGATTCACAATAACCAAGAAACAACCTAAATGTCCATCGACAGACAAATGGATAAAGCAGATATGGTACATACACAATGGAATACGACTCAGCCACAACAAAAGAACAAAGCAGTGCCATCTGCAGCAACACGGATGCAACTGGAGGGCATCATACTAAGTGAAGTGAGTCAGAAAAGACAAATAACATGACATCACTTACACGTGAAATCTAGAATACAGCTCAAATAAGCTTATCTACAAAGCAGAAACAGACCCACAGACATAGAGGAGAGGTTTGTGGTTGCCAAGGGGAGAGAGGAGGGAGAGAGATGGACTGGGAATTTCAGATTGGTTCAGTTCAGTTCAGTTCAGTCACTCAGTCGTGTCTGACTCTTTGCAACCCCGTGAATCGCAGCACACCAGGCCTCCCTGTCCATCACCAACTCCCGGAGTTCACCCAAACTCACGTCCATCGAGTCAGTGATGCCATCCGGCCATCTCATCCTCTGTCGTCCCCTTCTCCTCCTGCCCCCAATCCCTCCCAGCATCAAAGTCTTTTCCAGTGAGTCAACTCTTCACATGAGGTGGCCAACGTACTGGAGCTTCAGCTTTAACATCATTCCTCCAAAGAACACCCAAGGCTGTTCTCCTTTAGAATGGACTGGTTGGCTCTCCTTGCAGTCCAAGGGACTCTCAAGAGTCTTCTCCAACACCACAGTTCAAAAGCATCAGTTCCTCAGCACTCAGCTTCCTTCACAGTCTAACTCTTACATCCATACATGACCACTGGAAAAACCATAGCCTTGACTAGACGGACTTTTGTTGGCAAAGTAATGTCTTTGCTTTTCAATACGCTATCTAGGTTGGTCATAACTTTCCTTCCAAGGAATAAGTGTCTTTTAATTTCATGGCTGCAATCACCGTCTGCAGTGATTTTGGAGCCCCCCAAAATAAAGTCTGACACTGTTTCCACTGTTTCCCCATCTATTTGCCATGAAGTGATGGGACCAGATGCCATGATCTTCATTTTCTGAATGTTGAGCTTTAAGCCAACTTTTTCACTCTCCTCTTTCACTTTCATCAAGAGGCTTTTGAGTTCCTCTTCACTTTCTGCCATAAGGGTGGTGTCATCTGCATATCTGAGGTTATTGATATTTCTCCCGGCAATCTTGATTCCAGCTTGTGCTTCTTCCAGCCCAGTGTTTCTCATGATGTACTCTGCAGATAAGTTAAATAAGCAGGGTGACAATATACAGCCTTGACGGACTCCTTTTCCTATTTGGAACCAGTCTGTTGTTCCATGTCCAGTTCTAACTGCTGCTTCCTGACCTGCATATAGGTTTCTCAAGAGGCAGGTCAGGTGGTCTGGTATTCCCATGTCTTTCAGAATTTTCCACAGCTGATTGTGATCCACACAGTCAAAGGCTTTGGCATAGTCAATAAAGCAGAAATAGATGTTTTTTTCTGGAACTCGCTTGCTTTTTTGATGAGCTAGCGGATGTTGGCAATTTGATCTCTGGTTCCTCTGCCTTTTCTAAAACCAGCTTGAACATCTGGAAGTTCACAATTCACGTATTGCTGAAGCCTAACTTGGAGAATTTTGAGCATTACTTTCCTGGCGTGTGAGATGAGTGCAATTGTGCGGTAGTTTGAGCATTCTTTGGCATTGCCTTTCTTTGGGATTGGAATGAAAACTGACCTTTTCCAGTCCTGTGGCCACTGTTGAGTTTTCCAAATGTGCTGGCATATTGTGTGCAGCACTTTCACAGCATCATCTTTCAGGATTTGAAATAGCTCCACTGGAATTCCATCACCTCCACTAGCTTTGTTCATAGTGATGTTTTCTAAGGCCCACTTGACTTCACATTCCAGGATGTCTGGCTCTAGGTGAGTGATCACACCATCATTATTATCTTGGTTGTGAAGATCTTTTTTGTACAGTTCTTCTGTATATTCTTGCCACCTCTTCTTAATATCTTCTGCTTCTGTTAGGTCCATATCATTTCTGTCCTTTATCGAGCCCATCTTTGCATGAAATGTTCCCTTGGTATCTCTAATTTTCTTGAAGAGATCTCTAGTCTTTCCCATTCTGTTGTTTTCCTCTATTTCTTTGCATTGATCACTGAGGAAGGCTTTCTTATCTCTTCTTGCTATTCTTTGGAACCCTGCATTCAGATGCTTGTATCTTTCCTTTTCTCCTTTGCTTTTTGCTTCTCTTCTTTTCACAGCTATTTGTAAGGCCTCCTCAGACAGCCATTTTGCTTTTTTGCATTTCTTTTCCCTGGGGATGGTCTTGATCCCTGTCTCCTGTACAATGTCACCAACCTCAGTCCATAGTTCATCAGGCATTCTGTCTATCAGATCTAGTCCCTTAAATCTATTTCTTACTTCCACTGTAGACTCATAAGGGATTTGATTTAGGTCATACCTGAATGGTCTAGTGGTTTTCCCTACTTTCTTCAATTTAAGTCTGAATTTGGCAATAAGGAGCTCATGATCTGAACCACAGTCAGCTCCTGGTCTTGTTTTTGCTGACTGTATAGAGCTTCTCCATCTTTGGCTGCAAAGAATATAATCAATCTGATTTCGGTGTTGACCATCTGGTGATGTCCATGTGTAGAGTCTTCTCTTGTGTTGTTGGAAGAGGGTGTTTGCTATGACCAGTGTGTTCTCTTGGCAAAACCCTATTAGCCTTTGCCCTGCTTCATTCCGTATTCCAAGGCCAAATTTGCCTGTTACTCCAGGTGTTTCTTGACTTCCTACTTTTGCATTCCAGTCCCCTATAATGAAAAGGACATCTTTTTTGGGTGTTAGTTCTAAAAGATCTTGTAGGTCTTCATGGAACCATTCAACTTCCGCTTCTTCAGCGTTACTGGTTGGGGCACAGACTTGGATTACTGTGATATTGAATGGTTTGCCTCAGAAATGAACAGAGATCATTCTGTCGTTTTTGTGATTGCATCCAAGTACTGCATTTTGGACTCTTTTGTTGACCATGATGGCTACTCCATTTCTTCTAAGGGATTCCTGCCTGCAGTAGTAGATATAATGGTCATCTGAGTTAAATTCACCCATTCCAGTTGGGTTGGTAGATGTCTACTATTACCTTTAGAATGGATAAACAGCAGGCTCCTACTGTGGCACAGGGAAGTATATCCAATCTCCTGGAATAAACCATAAATGAAAAGAATATTTTAAAAAAGAATGCACAGATGTGTAGACCTGAGTCACTTGCTGTACAGTAGAGATTGGCACAGCACTATAAATCAACAATCAGATCAGATCAGATCAGATCAGTCGCTCAGTCGTGTCCGACTCTTTGCGACCCCATGAATCGCAGCACGCCAGGCCTGCCTGTCCATCACCAACTCCCGGAGTTCACCCAGACTCACGTCCATCGAGTCAGTGATGCCATCCAGCCATCTCATCGTCTGTCATCCCCTTCTCCTCCTGCCCCCAATCCCTCCCAGCATCAGAGTCAACAATACTTCACTTAAAAAAATAAAGTATATGGGAGACCTAAAAAAATGAAAAGGGTTGTGGGAGTTCAGTAAAAATGAGTCATGGATTCTTCTGCTTTCAGACTCTTGGCTGGCATGAGACTGACATGCAACCAGCTTCCTCTTTGCTGCTCACGTAACCACATGTCTGCTTTTATCTCTGTCCAGGTGTGACACCTCACCTATGACTTATACTCCAAGTCTTTCTGAGTGACTGACATCTGCAGGGCTGACCTGCAGCTCTGTGTCCACCTGAACTGGGCTGGCAGGCCCAGACCCTGTTCCATGTCATCTCAGATCCAGCGGGCCAAGTGCCCTCCCCGCCATCTCCAGGGCACAGAGACACAGATGGCCCAGAGTTCTCCCATCTGGGGTCTCACCTTCTTCCCAACGCTCCATGAGCCCTCCAGTACAGGCTCCAGTGGGGGAAGGACTGATGAACGTCCCTCCATGGCCATTCTACTTCTACAAGTAGGCTACGTTTTCTGTAATGACAGTGCTCCAGAAAAGTTTTGTTCAAACAAAATATTTGTACATTGAATCCCATTTAGAATATATTAGAATCATCAGCTACAATGCAAAAATCAGACACAGTGGCACTAACTAGCATTAAGTATATACAAAGTGCCAGGTACTTTGCTTGTAATCCTTACAGCACCCCAGCAAGGAGGTACTATTTGCATTACTGTTGTTGTCCAGTCACCCAGTCACGTCCAACACTTTGCAACCCTACGGACAGCACCCCTAGCACGCTCGGCCTCCCTGTCCCTCACCATCTCCCAAAGTTTGCCCAAGTTTATGTTCATTGCAACAGTGATGCCACCCAGACGTTTCATCCTCTAACGCTTTTTTCTCCTTTTGCCCTCAATCTTTTTCCATTATTGGAGAAAGAAATGGTACCCCACTCCAGTACTCTTGCCTGGAAAATCCCATGGACAGAGGAACCTGATAGGCTACAGTCCATGGGGTTGCATAGAGTTGGACACAACTGAGTGACTTCTCTTTCACCTTTTCCATTATACCCAAATGAAAACACTAGGTCCAGAGAAGTTAGCTGACTTACCCAAGGTCACACAGCTAATGAGCGGCAGAGCCACCACTCTTGGCCAACACGCAGTCTAAACCGTCTAAACTGAGTCTAAACTCAGCGAATTCTTAGGCAAACAGTCTCTCGGGGGTGCAAGCTTCCTAAGTTCCAAGTTGTGTATTGTCACAAGAGGACAAACCTGACTTTCCTGATCATCTTCAGCCACCAGGCTGACGTGAAAGGAAACATGAGTCATGCTGGATAGTTCCAGGGGAGACATAAAAGAAATTTCTCCCCAGCATCCCCCAGAAGGGGAAGCTCTAGAGCTCCTCTATCTCCACCCTATCTTGTGTGCGCACACACACACACACATATACACATGCACACATATACACATGCACACACAAGCACATATGTACCTATGTATCTTCCTGGTCCAGCCCATAAATCTCTCCTTTGACCAGACAGCTGCCTGGGTACACCCAGGGCAGAGCCACTAAGGAGCCAGGGCCATCAAGAGCGAGGGAGCTGAAAAAAAGCAGCTCATGCTATACCTATGATATGCAGCTTTGGTTGTAATAAACACTGCAGCTGAGTATTCCCGTGGGGATTCCCTAATGGCGGAGATGGATACACTCCAGAGCAACCCCAGGGGTTTTACACGCAGCTCTGACTAAACTCCCTATAAAATCAATCCCTCCTTTTCACCACTTGTGACAGGGTGTTCTAATATTAATCCACTCTCCTTGTCAGTCAGCTCCCCCAACAAAGGCTTTAATGATCTTTAACCAGGCATAATCAACGCTACACACTCCAGCAGAGACTTCCTGGACCCAGGCAGCTCCCCCACCCCCAACAACAACTGGCTGGAAGTTCCCAGGGGGACAAAGGTGATCCCCTCAGCCCCCCTGAACCACCTTCTCTCTCCCCGCAGGATGGACTGTACAGGAGGGCAGCCCCCCCATGAGGACAGGGGCGGCAGGCTGCTCGGCGGGTGGGGGGTGCAGGCCCGGCCCCTGCAGTCTTCCCCACAGGCTGCCTATGGTCCTGAGATGCTGATTGCTCCGGGAGCACTGGCTCTGCAAGTCTGCCTCTAACGCTGTCATCAAGGGCATCTCCTCCGGATTTCTGACAGCTCCCATCTCTCTAGGGGAAGCGGGGCCTGGGTGGAGGACCCTAGCAGCTGGAGAAGGAGCACGGGAGCGTGTGGTTTGCCCTCTGTTCCTGATCCCCCCACTACCCCCAACCTGGCCTGCCCAGACCTGGCACCCTCCTCTTCCTCCCCGACCCCGTGCTTTCTCCCCCCTCCTTGTTTCCCTGGACCCTCCATGCTCCTCATGGCCCCCCAGAGGAGAGTGGCAGGAATAAAGGCAGATGGGGGCAGTGTGCAGACACACCGTAGCAGAGCCGGAGGCCCCCGAGCTGAGGGAATACACCTTCTGGGTAGACCAGAAGGGTCTCCCCCCACAAAGGCCTTAGTCGTTCTCGTATAAATCTGTCTCTGCCTCTTCAAAGCTGCACAGTGTTTATCGGAGCCACGCAGGAGCCCTGCACCAGCTCTGGGGCAGCTCTGAGGACTTGTGGCGCACATACAGGCCTGTCAGGGAGGCAGCTGGGCAAGCTGTCTGGCAGCCTCGCTGAAACCTCCCATCAAGTCCCTTGGGCGACATCAGAGTCCCTCGGGCAAGTCGGAGCCTGGAGTTTGGCCTCTGAATTCAGGAAACAAACTGGCCTGAGCTGCTTAATGCAGCCTCCCTCCTGTTCCGGCCCATAAGGAGGGGTTCTTCCCTGCCTGGTGGTGTTTGGCTTCTCTGTGGCCCTGAGGACCCCCGAGAGCTGCGTGAAGTTTAGGGGAGCAGAGAGATGCCTTCACTGTTTTCTCATTAGAATTTAGTTTACTTTGCTCACATTACCAGTATATTGGTACAAGGTGTGTGTGTGTGCTCAGTCGCTTCAGTCGTGTCTGACTCTCTGCAACCCCATGGATTGTAGCCTGCCAGGCTCCTCTGTCCATGGAATTCTCCAGGCACAATATATTGTACTTAACTTGAGAAAAATGGGACGATATTAAAAAGCAGAAGAGGAGGCCGTGACCTCCAGCAAGCACTGCTAGCATCTGAATGCATTGCCTCCCAAAAGTTTTCTTTTCTTACAGTTGTTGAATTCGGGTTTGCCCTTGGACTCGTACCAGAGACCTGCCTGTGTTGTTTTGCCTGTGGGAACCCGCCTCCCGCCCCCACCCTGGTCCTGGATTGAGGAGGGGAGCTTGTGATTCTTGCTCATGATTTATTGGGTGATCAGGGGCCCCTTCATTAATGCTGTGCCTTCGAGTCCTCAATTATAAAAAAGGAGATAATAATGGCATTGCCCTCACAGGGTAGTCATAAGGATTAAATGTTTTTGTATATGCAAAGTACTTAGAATATGTATCTAGCATAAATGTGAAATATATGTGGTAGTAGCATCACCGATAGGATTGTTATTATTATAACTACTGCTGCTATTTGCACTACCTTCCCTGTGAAGAGTGGGGAGTAGGGACCAGCATCGCCTTTTCCCAGTAACTGTGGCTTCCATAGGGGAAGTCCAAGCACCCAGATATGTAACAGGTAGGCAGGTAGCCTGAGAGAACGTCAATCGGGGAGGACAGAAAGCAAAACATCACTGGTCCAGGACTCTGCCTCTCCTGGGGTGACAGGGAGGGGTATGGCTACCACGCCTCATGTGAGATCTTCTTGCTTGCACAGCTGTATGCTGGTACCTAAGTGACCAGCAGGCCTCCTTTCCCACCCTCACTCAGCGCAGATTGTTAATCCAGCATTTCTCTCCTCTCCAGCGAGCCCAGCCCAAGCTGTGGACTATTTCTTACCCCCACAGTCCAGTGGGCTCCTCCCATACACCAGGGCTGGCTTTCCAAAGGATGCCTACTTTCCAGTCCTCCTATAGACCTGAAAGGTTTCAGACTTGGGCCATGAGAATAGAAGAACATCCCTGGAAAGAACCCTTGTTGCTGCTGTTGCTGGTTAGTCACGAAGTCATGTCTGACTCTTTGTGACCCCATGGACTAGCCTACCAGGCTCCTCTGTCCATTGAATTCTCCAGGCAAGAATACTGGAGTGGGGTTGCCATTTCCTTCTCCAGGGGATCTTCCAGACCCAGGGATCAAACTCATGTCTCTTATTTTGCAGGCAGATTCTTTACCACTGAGATGCTAGGGAGGCCCCTCAAATAATAGCTCATGACGATAACAGTTCAGATTTGTTCAGCATTTACTGCGTATCAAGTGACAGTCGCTCAGTTGTGTCCGACTGTTTGAGACCCCATGGCCTGCAGCCCACCAGGCTCTTCTGTCCATGGAATTCTCCGGGCAAGAATACTGGAGTGGGTTGCCATTACCTTCTCCAGGGGTTCTTTCTGACCCGAGCATTGAACCTGGGTCTCCTGCATTGCAGGCAGATCCTTTACCATTGAGCCATACTGTGTGTCAAGCCCTTTGCTAAATAATTTACATGTATTATCTCATTTAATCCTCACAGCAAGACATGAGCTAGGAACCATCTTTATCTCCATTTTATAGCTGAAGCCTCAGCTTGGAGAGCTTGAGTCGTCTGCCCAGGATTGACGCCCAAAAGCCACCGAGGGGACTTAACCTGACTATGGAGAGACTGCTGTTCATTCTGGGGAAACGCTACTATGAACTTTTAAGTTTCCTACATCTATTCTAAGGGGAAGCCCGATGCTATTGTTAATTTGAATGAATGAAGAGTCGGTTTTGATCGTGTAAGGTCTATGTGTATATATATATACACAAATGGAACCCAGAAAGTAAATTACTTTGCATGGCCACATGGTTAGAAAGCCATGGAGCCTGAAGCAGGACCCCAAACACCCCGATCTCATGTTCTTTTTAGCCTATGCTGTTCATCTTTTGTCCCTTCTAGAGAGACCCTGGCCCCGGGCAGACACCAAGCCCCACACTCCGGTGTTCCCTGCACTGTACCCAGCACAGCCAGTGCACACAGTGGGTCCTCACTCAATCTCTGGGAGTGAATGGATGTGAACTTTCTGCAGGAGAGTTGGCAGCACACACTGAACGGTTCCCCCAACCTTCTCCTGATAGCTGGTTGTGGATCATTCATTTGTGAATGGAAACAAGCTTGTGCAGAAGCTGTAGACACTGTGGGCCGAGGCCCAGCCTGGCGCCTCAACTCTGAAAATCTGAGTGTCCCTGGACCCTGTTCTTTCTCTGCCTTCTCCACCAAGCCCACTCACTCCTTTTTCTTCTTTCCCTCCCTGTCCTCCCCCTAAAAGCACAGAACATTCCCGGTCCAAGTCAGTGTCCCTGGAGAAGCGAACGTTGTCTGAAAGAATCCGAGAGAGTCTGATCTTTTTTTTTTTTTTTTGCGGTGTTGATGCCTGATTTCCTCTGGCCACTGCCTAATTTCTCTCATTCCCAGGTCGGTGACTTCTTGCCTGCTGCCTGACAGAGGATGTCCCTACGACCCTGGACTATAGGCAGGCGGCCTGAGCAAGACTTCCAGCAGAGCATGTCTGGGTGATGGTAACCATGCATTTTTTATTGAGTAAGAGAGTTAATGGGCATGTAAAACATACACAACTTGTCAGCCTGTTAGCTGCTGCGATTGCCACGGCCGCTCTCCCACCTCGGGCTCAACTAAATTGCTCATCGCCTTGCTCTTTTCTGCCCTCTCCCTCTCCTTGTTTTTTTTTTTTTTCCCCCCCCCAAAGTCTCTCTCTCTCCCCAACCTGTACCTCCCTCCTTCCCCGAACTGCTGAAGAATCCCATTTTTATTTATTTATTTTTAATCACTTTCAAATTGGGCAACCAATTTGAGAGAAGACTTAACCTTGGAGGCTCAGCTGCCCCTACCAGGCAATGCTCTGTCTTCAGTTTCTGCCCAGGAAGCCCAGAGTGAGCTTCCACCCACGGAGGAGGTAGCTAGTCCAGAGCACTTGCCAGATGCAGGGCATGGATGCCCGCGTGGACATGCCTCCAGTTGTGCACACATGATCAGTTGCCCTCATTGCCACACCACTCCTGCTGCTGGTGCCACCCTCGGCAGCCTGGGTCCTCCACCTGCCCAGACCCCCAAAACCCCACTCTGCATGCACACACACTCAGCCATCCACATCCTCATGTTCAGACCCCAATAGCTTCAAGAAATTCCAAATCCCACACGGGTGCTCCTGTGTATATACATATACACTTGAAAGAGCCCACAGCTGAGTGCTACAATATAGCCCCCTCTCTACATCCCTCCCTGAGGGGCAATCTCAAGCCTGGACACGCTTCTCTCTCTCACACACATACGTGCATGGTCTCAACCGCACATGTCTTTAGGCGCACCCCCAAGTCCACACATGGATTCACTGCCTTCAGACACTCCATCAAAAGGCCATTATTCATGTGCATCCCCACGCATGTGCACGTCCAGAACTGATGAGAACAGCCACATTCCCATAGGTGCCCTCACAATTGTATTTCTGCACACAGTGCCCCCCAACATTTATATACTCTACCGTTAGCTGAAGCTGCCTGCACACTTTCAACACGTCTGCACCTCTAATAGTCACATCTGCATGCTCACCCACCAGATACACTCAGCGTCAACAACCCACACCTGCAGTGTGCTTGCCTACATACACACACAGCGGGCAGGTCGTGTCTGCATGTACACCCCACTCCATACCCCCTGGTATGTCTTCAAACGCTCATGTCTGTTGCATACACATATAAACCAACACTCCCACCAGCCTATATGCAAATGGCCCTTTAATGTATATTTCAGGTATATTTGTACACACTTCATGTACACACATACACATCAAACCCCATTCTGTCTACTTATAACTCATGCACATAAACTCTTAATCCCTATTTGTATGTATGTTCCATATAAACATCCCACAGTGTTCCCACCATATATACCTACAGAAGACCCCAGTTCTGCCCATGTTCATACTCCAACTCCCTGTCTGCATGCACATCTCAAATGTATACCCCCAAATGCCCTGTTTTACCCATAGTAGTAGTAGTGTTAGTCGCTCAGTCGTGTCTGACACTTTGCAACCCCACTGTAGCTGGGCTGCACCCCACTGGACTGTAGCTCACCAGGCTCCTCTGCCCGTGGAATTCTCCAGGCAAGAATATTGGAGTGGGTTGCCATTCCCTTCTCCAGGGGATCTTCCTGACCCAGGAATCAAACCCGGGTCTCCTGCATTGCAGGCAGATTCTTTTCCCATGCATGCAGGTATCTCCTGCAGTGATTCTATATCTGCTTACATAGACCCCAGTCCAAGGACATACACCCAAACTCGCCATTTCCACTTGCAAAGGCAGCCGTGTACAGTCCCTTCTAACACCCATTAACAGCTGTATCAGAAGCTCACCATCAATTCAATTGACTTTAAACTAAACAGTCAAGCCCATATGAAAATGCAGATTCAGAAGAACCGTGGTCTTTACCTTCAGGAGCTTCCTGTTTAGGAAGAGATAGGGACAAGAAAGCAGCCAGTTAGTCTAGCCACAGAAGTAAGTGCACACAGGAGCATACACTCTCAGCAGCTCCACATTTACAGGAAAATTCTACCTGCTCATCTCAGATGCACAAATGTATGCGTGTATGCTTAGTCACTTCAGTTGTGTCCAACTCTTGTGAACTGTATAGCCCACCAGGCTCCTCTGGCCATGGGATTGTCCAGGCAAGAATACTAGAGTGGGTAGCCATTCCCTTCTCCAATGGATCTTCCTGACCCAGGGATTGAACCTGAGTCTTCTGCATCATAGGTGGATTTTTTTTTTTTTTTTTTTGCCATCTGAGCCATAAGAGAAACCTCAGATGCACAAATGGATACAACTTAATTCACATTACCACATATCCCCATTCTGTGCCCAAACCCCCAACTCTAAACATGATCAGTCGTTTCCATTCATTGTAGCGGCTTCCCATGTTCCCAGCAGTCTCCTCCCTAGACGTAGTGCTGCTACTTCACACTGTCATTTCTGGGACTAAGTCCTCTCGGGCTGCTGGCTGAGGACCTAGCCCAGCAGTGGCAGGGCTTCTGCTGCAGGGAGGGTCCCCCAGCAGTCATCCTGCCTCCTTCTCCGCCTGCCCTCAGAGGAGCCGCAGGCCTTGCCGTTAACCTCCTCCTCTTGTCCTCTACAGAGGCTGCTGCCCCCACGATGGGCCCAAGAGCACTCTCCTGCCTACTCCTCCTGTTTGGGTGGCTGGCACTAGTAGCTCTCTGATATGATCATTTAAAAAGTGAATCTGATTCCAGTATGAATTCCTAGGACTCCAGTAAACTGAATTCCAAGAGCTTTGCCTTACGGGCCAAATCTGGCCCACTGTTTATTTTTGTATTACAAGTAAGTTTTATTAGAATGGTCAGGTCCAGTTGTTTAAGAATTGTCTATGAGGGCTTCCCAGATGGCTCAGTGGTAAAGAATCTGCCTGCAGTGTTGGAGACACTGGTTTGATCCCTGGGTCAGGAAGATCCCCTGGAGAAGGAGATGGCAACCCACTCCAGTATTCTTGTCTGGGAAATCTCATGGACAGAGGAGATGAGCAGGGTTGTAGTCCATGGGGTCGCAAAGAGTTGGACATAACTTGGCGACTAAACAGCAGCAACAACTTGGCTGTTTTAGGCTCTAATGACAAGAGTTCAGTAGTTACGATAAGACCATGGCTAGTAGAATATTTACTGGTTGACCCTTTATAGAAAAAGCATCAATCTGCCAGTCTTGCCCATCTGATGTTAAGCATGGAGGTGGCAGTGCCATTCTGGTCTTCCCTGGTCAGGACAGCACAATACACCTTAGAGGTAAATAGAGAAACCACAGAGTGAAGTGGCAGAAGATGGGAAAGGAAAGGAATTCAAACCACATCTTCAACTCATCCCACAGATATTGATGGGTGCCTGCTATCTGCTGACACTATGCTGAGCACGGGGTTACAGCAGAGAGTGGAACATGGCTCCTATCCTCCTGAAGTAACCAGTCTACTGGAAGACATTAAACTGCAGCCTACACACCAACTCCATTGTGAGAATTGTGATAAATATTGACAAGGGAAAACAGGGATCGTTGAAGCCAGGAAAAAGAAACTTAGAGGTACTTTGACAGATGAACTCAAATATGTGAAGGAAGGACAAGGAAGAGGGGCTGGACAAGCCCTCTGGATGTTCAAGGTGGGACCTGGGACCAGGACAACACAGTGAAAACAGGAAGATGTGTGGGAAGAGGAGCTTTGTGTGCTCCACAATGGGCCCTGCACACAGGAGGTCGTGTATTACATTAATATAGTGATGGATAAGAGGGACAGAGACTCACCATGGCTTCTCAAGATGGCACCATGCTAAGCTTTCCCAGTGTTCCCCGCTCCTTCCCAGCATCCTCTGTTCTGCAGTGGCAGGAGTAAGGGACAGCCTCCCCTAACCTGGCCATTGAGCAGACCCTGAACAGTTCCATTCACAGGGGGCTGTGAGGGTGTCCACCACTCCTCTGGTCATTACAAGTTCATACATTAAACACTATTGGCCCTAAAAGTAAGTTTCCATATCAGCTAGCTTCTAGGAAGACCTTCAGAACCTCTGCCTCCCCTTCCCACACTGGACTCCAACCTTACTTCACTTGCTGTCTCCTCCCAAGATCCAGACTTTGAGGCTTCCAGCCCCTCAGGTAGGATCCACAGATTCACGTCTGAATCCATCTTGCAGAGGGTTCAAAGGAGAATGCCAAAGTTCAACATCATCCTTAATCCAGGACTCCTTGTTCACTCCATCCCACCTGGCTCTGCTCCCCACTCTGGACACGGAGGACAGAGAGGAGGTCAAGAGAGAAGCAAAGCTGGCAGCAAGAAGGAAGGCAGGATCAGGAGTGGGGAAAAAAAAGACGGAAGCAAAATGCAAGAGAAAACACAAGGGCGAATGGGGAGAGCCTTAGGAACCTTGTGTTTAAATGGTCTGATAATTAAATGAAAAGTGTTCGGTAGGGAAGCCCACCTTTCAAAGTCCCCGCTGGTGGTGGAGCATATAAAAACCTGAATAGCAAATATTTACTCAGAATTAACATGGAGCAGATCTCATCAGGCAACCTTGGGGCTGTTTCTGAAGTCTTACCTTAATGTCTTGTGTGGCATGGGGGCCCAGGCAGGCACTAGACCTGGCGTAATACGCTAAACAAATCTAATGGTGTGCTTTATTTCCCCCCACAGCAGAACTCTTAATTATGTATCTTGCAAATGCACAGAGAAAATGGATTAGCCACGGCAGCTGTTACCTGCTGGAGAGGCACCCTCCCCAGAAGCCTTTGCAAGGAGATGGTGGGCCGGCCCCACAGGCTGCACCAGGCAGCTGGCAGGGGTCTGGGGAGCACACAGGTGAGAGGTTGATGAGGATCTGAATCTTCAGCCAGGGACTGTCTGCCCCTTGGCATCCTGATGGGAGAGGTGGGGCATGAGTAAGGCGCTGAATGACAGGGGCCCAGCCCAATCTTTTGGCTGTGTGGGATTAAGCAGGCTCTTGGAAAGGCTTCTCTGCTAAGGCCATTTTTCCTTTCCATCCACCCAGAGCTAAATGACCATTGGTGGTCGGTAGGGTGACTCACTACTGTCCCCTTAGTTCCTCCTAGTAAATTGCAGGGGCCGGTCTGCCAGTTTCCTTGGCACGTATCAGGGTCTATGAGAAAAACTGGAACCCAGAACAAGTTCCACGGAGGAAACGACGTCAGGAAAGTTCAGCTTTGATTAGGGAAAGCGGGCCAACAGAGAAAAATAGAAAGTGATATAAGGATGCTAGGTATAAGGCAGAAACCCTTAACAGTCTGGGGACCGTGTGGCAGAGAAATATTCTGCAAATGGGCAGAACACCAACATAAGCTGGACACTGGTTAGAGACAGAGGCCCACTGAGACCACCTGGCTGCTGAACCCAATGGGTCAGAGATGCTAGTTTGTGTGTATCTTTTTTTTAATTAATTTTCAGTTAGAGTTGCTTTATAATGTGTTAGTTTCTACTGTACAGCAAAGTGAATTGTGTGTGCGTGTGCATGAGTGCCAGGTTGCTTCAGTCATGTCTCACTTTTTGTGACCCCATGGGCTGTAGCCCAACAGGCTCCTCTGTCCATGGGGTTCTCCAGGCAAGAGTAGTAGAGTGGGGTGCCATTTTCCTCCTCCAGGGGATCTTTCCCACCCAGGGATCAAACCCATATCTCTTACACCTCCTGCATTGGCAGGCGGGTCCTTTACCACTAGCACCACCTGGGAAGCTGCACATACAAATATATGTCCTTGTGCGTGTGTTTTGAGGACTCTCTGCCTTGGACATAAAGGTCTTTCTCTGTGATGGCTTTGCACTGTAATCTTGAGAAGCAGGATATCAAACAGACTAACTATAGGGGGATTTAGTCCTGCATTTGCGTCCCATTCTAACACTCATTAACAACTCTTACATGTAACCTTTCTGGGCATAATTTCCCCTTCTGGTTTGTGTGGAAAACCAGCATGCTGTCTTAAACTTATCAATAATATTATCTGAATCAGAATGTGTTGGATAGCCGTTTCATCTGTAGTGGATTTTTCCTAGGGTTGAAGGAGGAGTATTCATTGAAATTTGTGAAGCTGTTTTGTGAATCGGAAAGGGCAAGAACCGCATTTATTGAGCACTTACTGTGCGCCGAGCACTGCTCCCTCAGTCCTCACAGAAATCCTGAGAATGGGTCCTATTAGAGTCCTGATTATTCAGATGAGGACATTAAGGCACAGAGAGATGGCCATACACATACTCCCTAAGTTTGCACAGCTAATAAAGTGTGGAGCCAGGATTTAAACCCTGATGTTTTCATTCTGTCTACTCTGGAAGTATTCATCAGTGATGGCCATGTTGTAAGACAGTTCTCCAGAACTGGCTGGGCTCAGCGGAAAACAGGAGGGAGCTGGACCCTGCGCCACCACCCAGCATCATAGGAAATTGAAGACTAAGGTGAAGCACTGGGGTCCGGTCACATAAGCACAAAATGAAGGGCACAGAACGAATTCAAAACACAGAATAAGGCTACAGTGTGTGCTAGGAGTCTGGCCTGAAGAGGATATGGCAAAAACAAGCCTTGGGAGCAAGGCAGTACCGCTTCATACACTTTCCAGATGTCACTACACAGTGTCTCTCCAGCATCTATCCCATTCCATTCATCGAGACACGTGGGGGATAAGAGGACTGAGAGGCATGATCCCTGCCCTGTGTAGCTCAGAGTCTACCAAGGAAAGCTGACCTTACCCAAGCAATCGCAAGCATGATGAGTTTAAAACAGAAAGAGTTTGAGGTGTACCTTAGCTTGAGTACTGCTAACTGCTAAAACAAGTAGACCCCCAAGTGTATAAGAACAGTACGCCTCACTCAGGTGACAGGAAAATGAATGCTCCTGGTTGACAGGCAAACAGCACCTCCACCATCTCAACACATATCCTTCAAGGCCTCCCTGGGGTCACCATCATCACCGATGGTGAAGAGCAAAAGGGCAAGAAAGAATGTTGGGATGGTTTCCATGGGCCAGGTTGGGAGGAACACAGGTCACCCCCACTTACATTCTAGTGATGGCATCTCAGCCCCTCATCACACATAGCGCCCAGGAAAGAGCAAGGTGCCCAGGAGGCCTTGGGCTTAGTGAAGAGCTAGCTGATGGCCACAGTGGGCCACAGAGGACCTTTGCCCACCCCTGCCCTCTGCTTGCAATGCTTCCTCTGACTTGGCTTCCCCTCTGTCTACTCAGCAAGCTCTGTGAACAATGGCATATCATATTCAGTTGTAATATTTCCTTCTCTTCTTGTACCTATAATCCTCCTCTGTTCCCAAAAGCCCTGTAAAAAATTGTCACTCAGAACACGTCTTTACACTCATGGTGTCTCGGGAAGAGAAGAGGACTTTGATCACGTGTGCGCGAATCTGGGCCAGCAGCAAATAATAGCAGAAAGCAAGACATCAAGAAGGGATCCAGAACCGAGTCAGGGACAGGAATTCAGAACCACAGTAGCCAGCAGAGCATGAGGGCCCCCTGAGCATCCTCAAATTACTGGGGAGAGTGACTCTTTAGAGGGGTGTGGGATGGAAACTCAGATCCTTTTATTTCAAAATTAAGAAAAAGGTGAGGGGCTATTCATAAAGATCGAGAGGAAACCTGGGCGAACTAATGAACAGAACATGAAGTGTTTCACAAATGTTCTTAGATCAAAGACTAACATACACTAGTTACTCCTATGTACCAGCTACTCCGCTTCACAACAACCAAGTTAGATAAGGATTGTTGTTCTTTAGTCGCTCAGTCATGTCCGACTCTTTGTGACCCCACGGACTGTAGCCCAGCAACCTCATCTGTCCGTGGGATTTTCCAGGCAAGAATATTGGAGTGGGCTGCACGTCCTTCTACAGGGGATCTTCCCAACCCAGGAGTCAAACCTGCGTCTCCTACACTGGCAGGCAGACCCTTTACCACTGAGCCACCAGGGGAGCCCCTAGATAGGGATTGTTATGCCCAAATGACAGATGAGAAAATCATCTCAGAGAAAGTCTCGACCCATAAATAGGGGAACTGGATTCAAATTCAGACACTTTTTAAAAAATTTTTATCAAAGTATAGTTGATTTCCAGTGTCGTGTTAATTTCTGCTGTACAGCAAAATGATTCTGTTATACATATACATATATTCTTTTTCATATTCTTTTCCATTAAGGTTCACCACAGGATATTGAATATAGTTCCCTATGCTGTACAGTAGGACCTTGTAGTTTATCCATTCTATATATAATAGTTTGCATCGGCTAATCCCAAACTCCCAACCCACCCCCTCCCCCAACCCACCCCCTTGGCAACCACAAGTCTGTTCTGTCTGCCAGACATGTTTTTAAGTGCTGTACTCTACTGCCTCCTGCCTGAAGGGAACAGTAGAAGAAGAGCCAGAGGACAGATGTTAGGAGGAGCTTGGGATGGAGGTAGGCAAGCAGGAGATGCTGTTGTAAAGAGGAAGCAAAGGCCAGTCCACCTAGAGAGATGAGGGCAGGCCAAGGAGGGCGGAGGGCCACAGACACATGTGGAGGGAAGGCTGGTGATGTCCGCCAGCCTCCCCAGGGATGGAGGGAAGAGTCTCTCACCCAGACAGTGGTGGCTGTTCCTCCCTGCCGGGGCAGAAGGAAAAGAGCTCTTGGCAACGCTTGACTTGCTAAGCCTCAGGGGAGAAAAACCAGGGAGCTGGTGAGAGCAGCTCCCTGAGGTGCCTCAGGCGGGACGCAGTGCTTTCCAGCAGGGAGTAAAATCAGGAGGAAGCGAATCAAGGCCAGATGGAGTTAGTGTTCCAGCAAGTGCATGTGGTTTTAGAAATGAAGGAGAAATGTGGATTGAGGCCAAATCCAGTCCTTGGGCTCCCAGCAACCTGCCGTCTCTGGGGAATCACACAGACAGGATGTTGCAGCTGGGAAGTCTCTTAGAGATCACCCTGCCCGGCTGCTCCTTCTACAATGCTGGAAACTGACACCTGGGGATAGGAGCAGGTGAGTGAAAGGGTCTTGTCCCAGGTCCCCCTCCACCATCACGGCCAGTGCTGAGAAGTTGTGTAAGTGGCAGACATAGGAAGGGCCCCCCTCCTGCTCCCTTCCTCTGCACCAGTCCTGTGAGGCACACTAGCTAAGGGGGGTTCCCTGATGGCTCAGACACGAAAGAATCCGCCTGCAATGCAGGAGGCGTGGGTTCGACTCCTGGGTTGGGAAGATCCCCTGGAGAAGGAAATGGCTACCCACTCCAGTATTCTTGCCCGGAGAGTCCCATGGACAGGGGAGCCTCGTGGGCTACAGTCTGTGAGGTCACAGAGTCAGACATGACTGAGCAATTAACACACACAGTAGCTTGCAGGCATGGTGGGCTGCTGAGGTACAGGTGTTTCATGCAAACTTCCCTCCATCCCTCTCCCTGCCCACTGCCTCCATAGATGGTCCCCCATCCAGGGCCTCACGTGTTTCAGTAGCCATGTGACCTTGTAAAGACACTCTGCCTCTCTCTCTAACTCAATTTCTTCACCAATAACACGACACAGTAGGACAAGAAAATCCTTAAATCCCAATGCTTTTCATGATAAGGTTTTCAACCATCGGCCAAACCTTCTGTCTGTGCCTTCAAGGTCTCTGATGTCAGGATAAAGGCTCAGATTGGAAGAAGTCAACCAAGATTGTCACAGGGAATGAGCAGAACCTCTCAACACTGGGGGAGCCCAGGGCAACAGAAGCCAACAAGCATTAGGTCTAAATATTTTAAAAGTACAAATAAACTGTTTGATAAAACATGCTTACCCAACTACCTGAACTACACCTTCATGGTTCAGTTCAGTTCAGTTCAGTCACTCAGTCGTGTCTGACTCTTTGCGACCCCATGAATCACAGCGCGCCAGGACTCCCTGTTCATCACCAACTCCCTGAGTTCAATCAAACTCATGTCCATTGAGTCAGTGATACCATCCAATCATCTCATCCTCTGTTGTCCCCTTCTCCTCCTGCCCCCAATCCCTCCCAGCATCAGAGTCTTTTCCAATGAGTCAACTCTTCACATCAGGTGGCCAAAGTATTGGAATTTCAGCTTTAGCATCAGTCCTTCCAAAGAAATCCCAGGGCTGATCTCCTTCAGAATGGACTGGTTGGATCTCCTTGCAGTCCAAGGGACTCTCAGGAGTCTTCTCCAACACTACAGTTCAAAAGCATCAATTCTTCAGCGCTCAGCTTTCTTCACAGTCCAACTCTCATATCTATACATGACCACTGGAAAAACCATAGCCTTGACTAGAAGGACCTTTGTTGGCAAAGTAATGTCTCTGCTTTTGAACATGCTATCTAGGTTGGTCATAACTTTCCTTCCAAGGAGTAAGTGTCTTTTAATTTCATGGCTGCAATCACCATCTGCAGTGATTTTGGAGCCCTCCAAAATAAAGTCTGCCACTGTTTCCACTGTTTCCCCATCTATTTCCCATGAAGTGATGGGACCAGATGCCATGATC
The DNA here is from genome assembly GCF_003369695.1 of Bos indicus x Bos taurus. Taxonomy (NCBI): domain Eukaryota; kingdom Metazoa; phylum Chordata; class Mammalia; order Artiodactyla; family Bovidae; genus Bos; species Bos indicus x Bos taurus. Next base: position 57,457,299 of record NC_040090.1, on the reverse strand, counting down.
TCAGTTTTCTGAATGTTGAGCTTTAAGCCAACTTTTTCACTCTCCTCTTTCACTTTCATCAAGAGGCTTTTGAGTTCCTCTTCACTTTCTGCCATAAGGGTGGTGTCATCTGCATATCTGAGGTTATTGGTATTTCTCCCAGCAATCTTGATTCCAGCTTGTGCTTCTTCCAGCCCAGTGTTTCTCATGATGTACTCTGTAGATAAGTTAAATAAGCAGGGTGACAATATACAGCCTTGACGTACTCCTTTTCCTGATTGGAACCAGTCTGTTGTTCCATGTCCAGTTCTAACTGTTGCTTCCTGATCTGCATATAGGTTTCTCAAGAGGCAGGTCAGGTGGTCTGGTATTCCCATGTCTTTCAGAATTTTCCACAGCTGATTGTGATCCACACAGTCAAAGGCTTTGGCATAGTCAATAAAGCAGAAATAGATGTTTTTCTGGAACTCTCTTGCTTTTTCCATGATCCAGCGGATGTTGGTAATTTGATCTCTGGTTCCTCTGCCTTTTCTAAAACCAGCTTGAACATCTGGAAGTTCACGACTCACGTATTGCTGAAGCCTGGCTTGGAGACTTTTGATCATTACTTTACTAGTGTGCAAGACGAGTGCAATTGTGCGGTAGTTTGAGCATTCTTTGTCATTGCCTTTCTTTGGGATTGGAATGAAAACTGACCTTTTCCAGTCCTGTGACCACTGCTGAGTTTTCCAAATTGGCTGGCATATTGAATGCAGCACTTTCACAGCATCACCTTCCAGGATTTGAGCAGCAGCTGTGCTTTGCTGGAGCAGCCCTGAAGAGATACCCCACGTCCAAGGTAAGAGAAACCCAAGTAAGATGGTAGGTGTTGCGAGAGGCATCAGAGGGCAGACACACAAACCATAAACACAGAAAACTAGCCAATCTAATCACACGGACCACAGCCTTATCTTCATGGTGACAAAGTCAAAAATATCAATGGAAAAGCATGAATTTCTTATCGTATGATTGAGTGTTGGCAAATATCAAAGATATGATGAATTTAATTATTGCACATGTTTGAATGCTGACAATGTTTGTACGAGTAACAGAACAAAGATAAAATAACTTAAAAACTACTGTATATTTATTCCCAAATTATTTTTCTTGCTTTCATTTAAACAGAATCCCTAGTTATGTTGTTATAATCAAGATGTTTATATAATTTGTGTTCTATTGCGATCAATGCCAGCTTAGGCATCTCTTGAGTCACTGTCATTCTCAGATCTTTTTTATTAATTTCAATTTGAAGAAACTTCTCTGCTGAGACAGGAGAAGTTGGAAATGGCAATAAAACTTTTAAAGCTACACTTCTACGTATTCAGAAATGAACACTGAACTTTACTTATTTTTCAAACTTGATAATGTGGTCACATACAGCAAAGTATCACTTCCAAAGATGTTATAAAGCAGTTTATTTTCACCACTGTTTCTCACAACAACATCCAGATCCACACAGTAACAAAGAGAATCTGTATCACACCGAATGCCTGTTATGTCTAGACGTACATTCCCACACATTTAAGAGAAGTGTAAGTTGTTTAATTTTGCAAAATGTTTCTGAGTTTTTACGTGCAGCTACTGCAAATACCTCACTAATTAGCGAATACCTCCACGAATTTGATTTTGAACACAAAGAAAACAAGAAAATGGATGCTCAGCACTCTGGATACTTGATTATGAAAGAATCTATCGCACCGTGCTATCTTAGAGGAACGATTTGACAAGTTAATTAATTGGTCTTATATCTCAGTACTTCCACTGCTTAAATGCCTGTTCCCCCTACCACCCACCCCAAAGCACTGTTTCCTGATGTGGGCAACAGCACGATCCACCAGTCTTCGGGGCATTCTAACCCAGCTGCTTTCTGTTTCAAAAATAGAGGGCAGGGAGGGTGGTTCACGAGGAGGGGACATATGTATACCTATGGCTGATTCATGTTGCTGGATGGCAGAAACCAACACAATATCGCAAAGCAATTACCCTCCAATTAAAAATACTTTGTTGCTGTTCAGTCACTAAGTTTGTGACCCCATGAACTGCAGCACACCAGACTTCTCTGTCCATCACTATCTCGGGTGTTTGCTCAAACTCATATCCATTGAATCAGTGATGCCATCCAAACATCTCATCCTCTGTTGTCCCCTTCTCCTCTTGCCCTCAATCTTTCCTAGCATCAGGGTCTTTTTTTAAAAACAAAACAGAAGGCAAGAGACAGGGAGAAGCACTTCCCTGGGGCCTGCACAGTGATGGTCATGAGAGTGTGGCTCACTGGGACACCCTAATAGAGGCACCCATGCACTCTTTAATAAATTTAATAGTGTAGGTGGTGGAGGGTGGGTAAAGGGGATCTTTAAGGGCCAGAGCCCAGGTAACATCCTCCCCTTGCCCAGAGAAGAGTGCTATTAGAAACTGTGAGCTGGAGGGGATGAGGCTGACTGGCCACCTAATGCTGCCCAGGGGCCAGAACCTCTCAAATCATTTCCGGTTCTTTCTGAGAGCAAGTGATAGCCACCCATGCCCCACTCTCTCCTGTCCCATCACTTACTTACCTACCATCTCTCCAGACCCCTCAGACTCCTCCACCCGGTGCTCACACCCTCGGTGATTTTGTTCTTGTGGTGGCCTCTGCCTTGCATGTCTTTTCCCATTTTCTTTGTTTCGTGGGTTTATTAAATGGTGTATTAAACAGTTTATACTTGTGCTGTGTGCGTACATGTCAAGTCACTCAGTTGTGTCTGACTCTCTTTGACCCCAAGGGCTGTAGCACCAGGCTCCTCTGTCCATGGGATTCTCTAGACAAGAACACTGGAGTACGTTGCTATTTCTTCTTCCAGGGGATCTTCCCGACCCAGGGATCAAACCCACTTCTCTTACATCTCCTGCATTGGCAGGCAGGTTCTTTACTACTAGCGCCACCTGAGAAGCCCAGTTTATAATCAATGGAGCATAAATACAACTTTTTTTTTTTTCTAGCCATTAACTTTCATCAATTCTCTGGAATCTTTCATTAATAGATACTCTCACTTTCTGGTCACTTTCCAGGATCTGGGTCCTTTGGTGCTAGGGGCAGGGAGCAGGTCAGGAGGAAGGGCTGGAGTCATCATGCATGACTGGCAGCCTGACCCATGAGGAGGGCCCTGGTCTTTAACATCTCAGCCTGGTTTCACCTCCTGCCAGTGGCTCCACCCATGTGCAGGTACCATGGTAATCTTAGATGGGTGTTGGCTTCACTGTCTCGCTCAGTGCTGAAGACCATGTCAAGAAGGGGGACCCATGGTTTCCTTAGGCCCCCATGAGTGGCCTACCCACCAAGCGCCCCCTCTGGGAGGACTATCTCTTCATGTAGCAGACAGCTCCAGAGCACCTACCTCTCCTTCAGATCTGGCTCTCTCACACCCATGAAATCTGAGTTTTCTTTGGAAGCCTTCGAGAGATAGAGAGAATGAGGATGGAGGGGAGACACCCCTGTTTTCCTCCCAGGCTCCCTACACCACAGGTCCTTCTGGCTTTCACCCAAGCTGTTTCAACAAGCCATCCTTTTCCTCACTTTCCATTTCCCCTACCCCAACTTCAGACATCCCCAGAAAAGAAGCAAGAAGAGAATATAAGCCAAGCTCTCCATCCTCAACTCTCTCCAAAGCATGGGGATGTCTTTCGGCCTGGGATAAAGAAGTCCATTTCTTTTCTTACCAGCCATCCCATCTCCAGAAACAATGCCCTGAGAGCCGCCCTCACCTGGCTAGGGGAAGGGTGAGACGAGGGCACAACAGCTTACACTAAACCGGTGGTTTCCCCTCTCTTTCTCCATAGCCTGGGGTGCTGGACACGAGGGTGTGATGAGGGGATATGACAAGACGAGAGCTGCCCCCTTCACAAGCCCTGAAGAAGCCCAGGCATTGCTGTCCCTCTTTTGTGTGGCTTTCTTATCATTTCTTTGTACCTAGCTGTTGACGCCGTTGCCAAATTGACTTCCTGATATGCTGGCCTGACGGAAGACCTTGAAGGTCACACAGATATCACCCTTCCGGATAGTTGACCTTAGCCCCCAAAGCTGCCAGCCTCTCCGCAGGCTCCCATAGTGCTTTGGATTAATTTCTGTCCCGTTATGTTGTCCTTAACCATTTGCAGCCATTTTCCTTGGCTTGACTGTGTGGGCAGGGAATGGGCTTTGCCTCTCTGTACCTGCAAGACCTACCACTGGGTCAAGCACCGCAAAAGCCCACACTCAAAGCTTGTTGAAGGGAGGAAGGAAATGAATGAATTTAAGAAATAATGAATGAGTCAGTTATCATGGGTAATGGCATGAGTGGGCAATGGCACCCCACTCCAGTACTCTTGCCTGGAAAATCCCATGGACGGAGGAGCCTGGTAGGCTGCAGTCCATGGGGTCGCTAGGAGTCGGACACGACTGACTGACTTCACTTTCACTTTTCACTTTCATGCACTGGGGAAGGAAACGGCAACCCACTCCAGTGTTCCTGCCTGGAGAATCCCAGGGACAGGGAAGCCTGGTGGGCTGCCATCTGTGGGGTCGCACAGAGTCGGACATGACTGAAGCGACTTAGCAGAAGTAGCAGCAGCAGTTATCAAACAAAGAAAGGCAGTCATAAGTGAGTAGAATGGCTGAATGAATGAATGAGCAAACTTGATGCTCCTGCTCCCCAGCCTCCCGGGGGCTCGCAGGAAGCCCACGTGCAGGAGGCCCCTAGCTCATCAGATTCCAGGGGAGCAGGCAGCCCAGCCCACGGTAATGGAACAGTTAGCTCAGGAGGCAACAGCCTCACCGTGTAAAATCACTGTCTATTCTAGTCAAATTAACTAGGTAATACTCTGCATTAGTGTAAAATTCTCCATCAAACCATGAAGACTGGCATTTAAAACATTCAAGGCCCGGGGAGGGGAGGAGAGGGCAGAGAAAGCAAGAATCAGTGCTTTATCCTGACAAGTAAAGTTTGAAAGATTTCCCACCCTCTCCAAGCAGGGAGGAGGCTTCCCAGGTGACGCTAGTGGTAAAAGAACCCGCCTGCCAATGCAAGAAACCCAAGGGACATGGGTTCAATCCCCGGGTCAGGAAGATGCCCTGGAGGAGGAAATGGCAACCCACTCCAGTATTCTTGACTGGAAAATCCCCTGGACGGAGGAGCCTGGCGGGCTACTGTCCATAGGGTCACAAAGAGTTGGACATGACCGAAGTGACTTAGCACAGGCCAATCAGGTAGGAGCCCACTTAAGGTTGCTCAAAGCCCATGCCTGATGCTTCTGGCTGGGCCTTTTCTTGCAGTTTCCAGTGTCTTCTCAAGGTCTCTTTTCTTGTCCCTATATTGGGTCCTTCCTGTGGGGGTTCAGCTGGACAGTGCTGAGGTTGTCAGAGGGAGGAACACAGTAGAAGTTCCCAGGACAAGCATGCATGTCATTTCCTGATGCCCTCTGCTCTACAAGGAAGCCACTGCTGCTCAAATCCTTCATCCTTAGAACCCAAAGGTTCAGTCACCATACTTTCAAGTGCTACCCAGGGGTCTCCCGCCATGAGTGCATGCTAAGTCACTTTAGTCGTATCCGACTCTTTGCAACCCCATGGACTGTAGCCCACCAGGCTCCTTTGTCCACAGGATTCTCCAGGCAAGAATACCAGAGTGGGTTGCCACGCCCTCCTCCAGGGGCTAGGGATTGAACTCAGGTCTCTTATGTCTCCTGCATTTCAGGCAGGTTCTTTACCACTAGTGCCAGCTGGGAAGCCAGGAGTCCCCCAGCAGATCATAATTGAACTGAACAAAGACCACCCCTAGATCTGTCTGGATATTAAGAAGAACATCTTTTTTCTGATAATAACATTTGCTGGGCACCTCCCACAGCCAGATGCTAATGGAAGGGGGAGTTTTTTTGGGGGAGGTCACTGGTTTAGATTCCAGGTAGTCTGTGAGCCTAGGAGAGGGGACTACCTTTCTGACATCCTCAGCGGCACCCAGTCGGTACTTGGCAAATGCTACAACAGACCCTTGCATTCAGAAATGAAAAGTGAAGTAACAGAGCCAGTGATACAGGCGGCTCTTACATACACCCATCAAACTGTCAGCCCCTCATCCCAGCCCCTCGGGGCTTGGTCCTGGAGCCCCCTAGAAGGAGGGGGGGCGGGAAGAGACAGCTTCCCAGGGGATTGTTCCACGCTGAGGTAGCATACTGGCTGCTGTGCCCCGGGGAACCAGCTCCTTGCATAAATGCACAGATAGACAGATAGATCTGATTAAGCATACAACATTCAGGGGCTTCATTTGGGACAGACATTGATTCTAAATGGCTGTTTGCCATTGACAAGCCACAGCACCAAGGCAGACAGCTCTGGGTTATCCAGCTCGTGTCCCCCATACCTCCATCCCCTGTGTGGGCACGCACATTTACCCTGGGGCCCCTCTGCCCTAGCCCTGTACCCAAGCTGATATTGCATTCCAGGCAGCAGACTTGCTTGGCAGAGACCAGATGCCAGCACATCCCTTCCTGTCTCCTGAGGATCTCAGACCCAGCTGTAGCAGCCAGGCAGCCTTGGGACCCTGACGTCCCCACAAGCACCCCCACCCTCAGAGCCTACCGGCACGACTCACCATCTCCTGGTCCCCTTTCCCACTCCATCCTCCCACCTTACTACTTACGCCTGTGTAGGCAGGAGGCAAAGCCATGCGAATACATTAACATTTCCTTAATTCTATCTGCCTGCGCCTCCAAAACTCTGAGTCACAACTGGGTGGGTTTTCGTGCTTGGTGAACTGTCAGCCTCATTCAGAAATGCCGTGTTCTACTTTGCTCCTGGATCAGCAAGGGGACAAGGGGTGGGACTTGTGGGATGGAAACTGGCACACCACACCCTGACTGGTCCTTCACTGACGACAAGACCAGAGCAGGGCCACTTCTAAAAGGAGAAGCCATAGAGGGTTCTACGAAGAAGGCTAAGAGCAATGCCCTGCGTTTGTATTGCGGTTTTCTACATTTTACAAAGTGCATCCACCTTTCTATTTCCTCATTCCCACACCCATTCTGCATACGTGAAAGCTGAGGCACAACGATTTGAAATGCCCATCCCGGATATCATACGACTAGAATCAAGACTAATGCTTGTCTTCTGACTCCGAGTCCATGCTGTGCCACCTGGCCTTGCAGCTGCTGGCAAAACTCCAGCAAAGTCCTAGTTTTCCCAGAGATGGAGAGTTAAGGTTTGACCTTTGAAGCAGCAGTCACACACGGAAGACCTCAGACACACTTTTTCAGCCAGAAGTGTTTTTGAAAGAGGTGGATCTGGATGTCTTAAGCAGAGTACACCTACCCCAGCTACCCCCATCTTCCTCATCCCCTGCCCTGTTACGCTGACCAGTTTACACGTACATCTTCCTCATCTGGCTCTAGAATTTGCCCCTCACATAAGGTTTCTGTCACCTAAGGACAGTTCCACATTTATACAGAGAGAGGAGGACCAATAGTGTGGGGTTCTAGGATGTTAGTGAGCCCCCTCTGCTCTGAAATAGCTCACTCACTTTTAACACTTATTAGACTCTGTGTACCGGAGAAGGCAATGGCACCCCACTCCAGTACTCTTGCCTGGAAAATCTCATGGACGGAAGAGCCTGGCAGGCTGCAGTCCATGGGGTTGCTCAGAGTCGGACAGGACTGAGCGACTTCACTTTCACTTTTCACTTTCATGCATTAGAGAAGGAAATGGCAACCCACTCCAGTGTTCTTGCCTGGAGAATCCCATGGACAGGGGAGCCTAGTGGGCTGCCGTCTGTGGGGTCGCACAGAGTTGGACACGACTGAAGCGACTTAGCAGCAGCAGCAGCAGCAGACTCTGTGTACAAGGCAATCTGTTAGGCGCTGGGTGGATACAAAGATGAATAAGTGTGATCCTTTCCCTCTAGCCATGAAGTCAGTCACAGGACACAGATATAATAATTATATCAGATGCTTTCGAACTGTGGTGCTAGAGAAGACTCTTGAGAGTCCCTTGGACTGCAAGGAGATCAAACCAATCAATCGTAAAGGAAATCAACCCTGAATATTCATTGGAGGGACAGATGCTGAAGCTGAAGTTCCAGTACTTTGGCCATCTGATGCGAAGAGCTGACTCACTGGAAAAGACTCTGATGCTGGGAAAGATTGAAGACAGGAGGAGAAGGGAGCGACAGAGGATGAGATGGTTAGATGGCATCATCGCAACTCAACAAACATGAGTTCAAGCAAACTTTGCGAGATAGTGGAGGACAGGGAAGCCTGGTGTGCTGCAATCCATGGGATCATAGAGTCAGAAACAACTGAGCTACAGAACAACAACAGCAACAATGGTGTTGGTACAAAGATGCTGTAGGCAACCTAGGGTGGGGGAGAGGGAAACGGACTGTGAAGGGGTGAGGGTGCTGAAGGGGAAGGTGAGAGTCAACTAAAATAAAATAAACTTTTTCCCCTGTATCCCTACTGCCAGTCATCCAGAGCTTCCACCTGGCCCAACACCCTGCTCTAGTCAGTCCACCTAGAGAATCCTTGGGCTTCTGATGTCAAGATGCCAGCACAAAATGGCACCGATGAACGTATTTACAAAATAGAAATAAACCTGCAAGTGTAGAAAACATACCTATGGTTACCAGGGTAGCGGGGAGAGCGAGGGGGGAGGGATAAATTAGGAGTTTAGAATTGACATATACGCACCACTATATATAAAACAGATAGCTAATAAGGACCTAATGTACAGCAGAGGGAATTCTACTCAATACTCTGCTGCTGCTGCTGCTGCTGCTAAGTTACTTCAGTCGTGTCTGACTCTGTGCGACCCCATAGACAGCAGCCCACCAGGCTCCCCCGTCCCTGGGATTCTCCAGGCAAGAACACTGGAGTGGGTTGCCATTTCCTTCCCCAGTGCATGAAAGTGAAAAGTGAAAGTGAAGTCGCTCAGTCGTGTCCAACTCTTCGAGACCCCATGGACTGCAGCCTACCAGGCTCTTCCGTCCATGGGATTTCCCAGGCAAGAGTACTTGAGTGGGGTGCCATTGCCTTCTCTGACTCAGTACTCTAAAATGACCTATAGGGGAAGAGCTTCTAAAATAAGGTGAATTATACCATATTCAGAGAAGGCAATGGCACCCCACTCCAGTACTCCTGCCTGGAAAATCTCATGGGCGGAGGAGCCTGGTAGGCTGCAGTCCATAGGGTCGCTAAGAGTCGGCTACGACTGAGCGACTTCACTTTCACTTTTCACTTTCATGCATTGGAGAAGGAAATGGTAACCCACCCCAGTGTTCTTGCCTGGAGAATCCCAGGGACCGGGGAGCCTGATGGGCTGCCGTCTATGGGGTCGCACAGAGTTGGACACGACTGAAGCGATTTAGCAGCAGCAGCAGCATACCATATTAATGTATGTATATATATATATATATATAATGTAATATATATATATAACTGATTCATACAGTACAATTTACTATAACATAAAACTAACATAACACTGTAAATCAACTATATTCCAATTTTAAAAAAGTGTCAGTGTGAGCATTTGACCATAGTGACTGTGCTCAATGAATGCCTGTCCTCTCTTCCTTAGCATCAGGGAAACCTGGAGAGAAGTACCAGATTCTGCCATGAGTCAGTCCTGCTTGAGTGCAAGGAATGTTGGGACTTTGGCAGCAAAGGCTGGTAGGAAACAGAAACTAGCTTGAGCCTGAGCGTGGCCAGACAACAAAAATGTATGGTTTGGTTTCCTTCTCAGAAACTCAAGATAGCAGGGAAAGGTTACACCCATCATGCTCCCCAACTTAGTAGGTGGAATTGCCTGCAAAGGGATATTTCTAAAGAAGACCATCTCAATCCTCAGATCTCTAATAGATTCCAAATAATTAAAAATTGAATTTTTCACATAAATTGAGTAAATCAGAATGGATTCGAGCTGATTCATGGAATTATGTTCATTCATTTATTCATTGGCCATTCATTTATCTCACAAATACTAAGCCTTGATTACATAAGCCAAACCCTGCACCTCTCATTCTTCAGTGTTGCACTAAGTACTTGTAGTCTCCAATGACAAAGGGAAAGCTAGACAATCACCTCTGGGCTTTGTGCACAACTTGGGCATGCCATAGAATTGTCTCGTGTACACCTGGCATCTGTATGTGTGACAGTGAACACAGTTGAGAAACCCGGTGCTAAAGGCTATCTGGGTACTTCCTGCACCAGGCCATATTGCTCTGTGGCCTGGGATGCAGCCCACAGGCTGGGTGCCCTCCCTTGATGAGACTCCAGGGCCAGAAACTACTGCATAACTGATGTCAACAAACTTAAGCTTATTCAAAGCACACTCCTTCCACTGACCTCCGGACAGTCAGTAACTTCATCTCCAAAAACTTCTCATGCATACATGTCACCTCTTCACCATATTCCTTTCCAGAGCCCTGGCACCATTCCCAGGTACTGTTTTTCATCCCAAAGCAGACAATGCTCTTTCCTCTTTACATGTACTATATTTTCTTCTCATCTTGAGAAGAGCTGATAAACTAATTTCCCCTGGTGTGCCTAGTAACAGCCAAGAGTGTCTGACCTAGAGTCCCTCCTGAGGAAATATCAGACTGGTAGATGCAGCCACATGGTATTTGGGAGCTTTCTCAAGTTGGAAAAACTTTGGGATCCTCTAATCCCAACTGGTTTTGCAGATTTAGGAGGCTAAAGCTCAGGCAGGAAGAGGGACTTTCACAAGGACACACAACTAAAAAATGACCGTCCATTAGTGCTGCTCAACAAAACAGCCCCAAACTTAAGGACCTAAAAGCAACAACCACGTATTTCACTCACAATTCTATGGACTGGAAATTTAGGTGAGCTCAGCCGGGATGACTCACGCAGCCTGAGACCACTTGCAGGTCAGCGAGGTGGCTCTTTTTCTGGGTTTGACAGTCACCTGGGTGGTGGGGACAATTGGACCATGTATTTTTCACCATCTCAGCCAGCCAGCTGGTCTGGGTGGCAGCAGGGAGGCAGGCAAGCCTTCTGAGGACTAGGCTTGGGGCTGGTACGTCATCACTTCTGCCATATTCTATTGGCCCAAGAGAGTCATAGGGGAGCCCATATTTGAGAAGGATGGAAATAGACTCTACCGCTTGATGAGGAGAGCTGGGATGTCACACTGCAAGGACTGGGGGCACTACGGGGAGGAATAAAGGATTGCGAGCACTTCTTACACACTTGAGTTAAGACCGGAACCCAAGTGTGCTGAGTCCTTGCTGAAAGTTCAGCAGCCCCTTCGGATCCCATCTGCATAACTCTTCCCTACTGTCCATGCCAGTCTCCTCCTCTACAATTCAGAAACATCCTCAGTGCTAGAAGAAGAAAAAAAACAATCCAGCATTGGACAGAGTCAAGCTCTTCTGTGTCCTTGAGCAGAGACCATAGGAGCACAGCTTCTGTGTAACTAAACCAACATCCCCTCAATGCATCCATCGCTCCCAACTCCCACCTCCTCCAAGACACAAGCCAGAGTCCGCCTCCCTCTACCCTCAGCAAAGCCTCAGATTCCAGATTCCATTTTTTTTTTTTTGCAACTCTTCCACATAAGCTCTCCACTGTTCCACCCTCCTGGAAGGGGAGATGGCAGCCAATTTTCCAACACTGAACAAGCTAGCCCCTAGAGTCACTTTTGAAACATCAACAAGGTGGTATGCCAACTTCTTTTCTGGGGGAGAACAAAAGCTATTTTTCTCTCTTTTCTTCCCTTGATGGAGAGAACCAAGACCCCTTTTTGAATTCAACTTTCTCTTCTCTGGCATTAAAAAAAAAATTTTTTTTTAAACAAATCTGTCAAAATTCCCACCCTGCTTTCCTAGTCATATTTTTTAATTCAGCTGGCTCCATGTGGGGGAGTCTTCTATTAATAGGTATACCAGGAGGCTTAGCAACTCAGGCAGAAGAGTACCTAGGAGAAAGCTGCAGAGGGCTGATGCCCAGAACAGTGAGCAGGAATCAAACGGGGCTTAATTAGGAAAACATGACTTCCCTATTAACGCCCCTGTCCGTGTGATGCTGCCGCTAGGAAAAAAAAAATGCCAAGAAGCTTATTTGTTTTGCAATTATGGATGAAATAAAAAATTACTTGGTCTAATTGGACCTCTTTTACTAAAAGAAGCGTGTAAAATAACCTCAGTTTCATTAGCAACTCAAAATGCACTACTCGGTGTGCTACATATGTTTAAGTGAAATGTGGAGGGTCAATTTGCTATGTAAATTTCCACAAATTTGGCTAAACTAAAACGATTAACCTAATGTGTATGCAAATTAACTTAATTGATAACGACTTTTCTCCAGGAACTTTAAAAGGGGGGAAAATATATTCCGATTCTAACAATCCTCCCAAGTGTTCCGTCACCCAATAGCAAAATGATATCTTGACAAATTAAAGAGAATATAATGAAATCAGATTAATTAATGCCAAGACCAATTAGCACATGCAAAGAAACAAATCTCACTAATAGACAAACTCAGCAATCATTTGAATGAGATTTTGAAAGCTTTCCCTATTTGTCAATTTGTGTGTGTGTGTGTGTGTGTGTATGTAATTCCACCTCTGAAATGTTCCCTCTTGTTTGGGGTATAGAATGTAAGCTAGAACAGACCACACACTCTGAAACCTCCGCTTGGATTAAGAAACTGAGCCTCAAAGAGATGAATTTATTTGTTCAATGTGAAATGGGCACATTGGCCTTAGAATCCCTGTCTTTCTTCTTCTCTAGCACCCTGTCTGCCAGCTACACCTTGGAATGTAAGAAAACATTCCACTGTCCCTTCCTAGGAAGGCCTTGCTCTGCAGAAAAGCATTCACACCCTTATTTTCCCCAGGAGATGGTTGGCTTCCCAGGCCAGGAGGCAGGGAAAGCATTCTAGAAGGCCCCTTCAGCTCTGGGATTACCTGATCCTATAGTCTACAGTGGAATGTTTACCATATTAGAATGCAGTCTACATTAGAATATACCTATATATTTAAGAATTGAAGGGATTTTCATCTTGAGTCTCTTTTCCTTAACTCAGGCCACCTTTTTTTCACACCAAAAGCAATCATCATAACAAGCTGCAGAGCTAACCCCAGTTCCCACTGGGCATGCCTTAAACCCCTGAGCAGTTAACAATGAATTCTCCAGGCTGGTCATTTAGCTGGGAAATTTTCAGCCCATCTCTCCCCTTCCCCACTTCCCCATAGTCAAGGACTCTAGGCTAACAGGCAGAGCTCTGACTTGGGTTTATTATTTTTATTTATTTTTTTTCTTGTTGTTCCAGATGGTTATTGCTGAAAGATTGAACTCGGAATTACCTCCAGTGGGATCCTCCGACAACGGCCGAGTGGAAGGAGAAGCAACTCAGGATGCTGCTGGCACACCAGAGAGCAGTTAAGCCTCTATCAAGGAGCCAGAGGCGGCAGGAACAATACCAACAGCACCCACTGGGCTCATTCCATGGACTCGGGCAACGGGCTGCCTCCTTTGGTCAGCTCCCAGCCTTGAGGTTCAGTTCTTGCCCAGATTTAGGCAGGGCGATGGCATGGCAAACCAGAAGAATAAGAGCAAGAAAAGAGAAACTGGCTGGGGAGTCCATAGACCCATCACCAGGCCACTGACCTTGCCCAAGCCATTTTCCCTCTCTATCAACTTCCTCCTCTGATAAACAGGAATAGGGAAATGGATGCATAATCTCTTTTGGCTCTGACTCTAAGTATAGCATTAGGCTCAAAAAGGACATCCACCTCACAGAGTTGTTAAGAGGATTCATGACTATATACATAAAGTGTTTAGGATTGTGCATGGGACATAGTAAGTGATCAATAAATGTTAACTTGCATTATTTTTATCCAGCCAAGCGGTCCTTCCCTCCTTGCTTGAACACTAGTGAAAAGGGTTGCTACACAGTGGTGTGTGGGTAGATATTTAACCACCAGTGGAGGCTGTTAGTGGGACTCAACTTCATCAAGTTTGCCAACTGCCTCAGTGTACATAATCCCACTATGGCTGAATGCTAGCTATCAACACTGAGTTAAACAGCTCACAAGATTTCTGAAAATTTAAGTTTGTTTTTGCAGGCCAGTATGAAATAGCTCCGGGGCTTCCCAGGTGGCACTAGTAGTAAAGAACCCGCCTGCCAATGCAGGAGACATAAGGGACACAGGATTGATCTCTTGTGAAGATCCCCTGGAGGAGGGCATGGCAACCCACTTCAGTATTCTTGACGGAGAATCCCATGGACAGAGGAGCCTGGCGGGCTGCCGTCCATAGAGTCGCACAGAGTCAGGCACAACTGAAGCGACTTAGCACGCGTGTACGCGTGAGACAGCTCCAGGGCCTTCCCTGGTGGCTCAGTAGTAAAGAATCCACCCGCCCATCCACCTGCCAATCATAAACAATCCGATCCCTAGGTCAGGAAGATCCCTTGAGGAAAGAAACGGCAAATCACTCCAGTATTCTTGTCTGGAGAATCCCATGGACAGAGGAGCCTGGTGGGCTACAGTCCATGGGGGAGCAAAGAGTCAGACTCAATTCATATGTGTGAGCGACTGAGCGCACACACACGAGAGACAGCTCCAGAGCACTACTGAGATGCAATACCTCCCATCCTCATTCTATTTAAACAACGATCTAACTGCTGCCCATCCTGCTTGTGGAGAGACTAGATGATAATCAAATAAAAGGTACTGGTGGCTATCTTCCCACACGGCCCTCTTGGGGGCCACCACAAATTTCCTCCCCATCCACCCACTCCCACCTCCTCCCCTCAACGCTCCAAGCCGAGCAGTCTCTGTGTGTACTCTGGAAGCATAAGCTCACATTATCATTAATCTAAGCCAAGCATCATTGAGAAAGTAAATCTGCTGAAAAGAAACATTTATTCATTTTTAAATTTTGATGATGTACATATTAATCACTGTTGACAATTATCCACTCCACACGCCCTTGGATGAGTCACCTTGTCCCCATCCCCTCTGTCCTCTGCCTTTGACCCCAGCCTCAATTCTCACAGTCATAGCCTCTCTTTTGGGGATGGTTTCACCTAGATCCCAAACTTGACATTCCTCCTGCTCCCAGAAAGTTGGTTATTTACCAACAGAAAATGGAGAATTAAAAGTAGAAAAATAAAACACCTTTCCCAGCGGGGGCCATAAAAGGCTCATGAAGTCATAAAGACAATTACTGGCAGGCCTATATGGAATACCCTCTGCGAGTCATCTGTCTTCTGCTGGCAATAAAGACATGCAGCAAATTAACCATGAGGGAGGCCCGCTCACTTACCCTGTAATTAGACAGAGCTGCAAGATGCTTCCTTTCAAACTTCACGTGGGAGGGTCTGTTCCGGCTCCAGGCGGCCCTCCTCCCAGCCCAGTCAGGCCTGGGCTCCTTTGGCAGCTGCACACACGACCGGGCTTGGAGCGGTGGAGGCAAAGGACAAGGCAACAGCCTCCCTTCAAGGGGGCCTCCCCTCAAGGCCCTGACAGTCTATTTACAGAGGTGGGCAGAGTGCAAAGATTCAGAGAAGTGACCATAAGCTTCTGTAAGTGATAGAAATACCTTTCTTTCCCTCCACAGCTTTCACCATGTACTCTCATGCGATGTGTATTTCAGCCACGTGAAAGGGCCTGTTTCTCAAGTTTGCCATCTGCCTTCTGACCTCCAGACTTTTGAATGTCCTGTTCCCTCTGCCTGGACTGTCTCTATCCCTACAAGGTCTCATCTTCCAGACAGTGTTAGTCACTCTGTAGTGTCTGACTTCTTGTGACCCCATGGACTGTAGCCCTCCAGGCTCCTCTGTCCATGGAATTCTCCAGGCAAGAATACTGGAGTGGGTTGCCATGCCCTTCTACAGGGGATCTTCCCAACCCAGGGATTGAACCTGGGTCTTCCGCATCATAGGCAGATTCTTAACCCTCTGAGCCACCAGGTGCCCCCCCATCTTCCAGAGACCGAATGCAAATCACAAGTCCTCCACAAAGCCTTCCCAGACCCAATCTCTGAGCAGGTTAATGAGCTCTTCACTCCCTGCCCACCTTTGTGCTAAACTTTTACTTTGTACTCATCCCATCGATTATAAATCAGTGTTTTGAAATTATTTTCCTCACCCCAGATTGTGATTTGGAGGCATGGAGAAGGCTGACTAATGTCTTGAAATCCCATTTGTCATCCTACCCCCAATCCCACCTCACAGCCCCATGCTCTCACCCAAGCACATGCCCGATAAATATTAACTGGAAGAATAAAGTCAAAAAAAACCCAAAAAACTACCAGCTGAGTCTGTGATGTATTGAGAAGAAGGGGTAAGAGCCAAGTCCAGACCGTAGGGGGAGGGTTGGAGTTACAAGCCTGGTCCCTGTGTTTGGTGAAGACGGCGCCCACTCCACACCCCGTGTTCTTGGTTCTGAGGTCCTTCCTCTCCACTCCAGACCCTGCTTTTTTGCAACCAACACCTCAATTCTGGCTCTGCACTGAAAACAGGAAAATGAGAAGTGGTCAGGGAGCATCCTTGCATCTCAGGACAATCACCTAAGACATTAAGCTCCCAAGGGCAGAGTCTGGCATGCAGATGAGCATTGGCCCACGGGCCCTATGCTGAAAATAAATCTGCTGGAAGCAAGATGAGTTATTGGTTAAAAATAAAAGTTAAGGTGGTGCTGATGCTGTGTTTTCCTGAGTCCAGTGCATAGGCAGCCAGAATCTTCTCCCAGGATGCTGGTGAGTGGGCAAAGGGCAAAGAATTATAGGGAAGAGGAGAGAATTTGCAGGCTGGTGGCTGGGCTCTTTGAGGAAGGAGGAGAGGAGAGGGGCTGGCAGAAGATCCAGCTGCCCAGGTGAGCATCTCCACCAAGGTGCCTTTGGTGGATTTCTGCCATTCCACCACTTTTGCCCTTTCAGAAGGGCTATTGTGACTTAGAGAATGAATTTACGGATGTCGGGGGAAGGATGAGAGGAAGGGATTGTTAGGGAGTTTGGGATGGACGTGTACACACTGCTATATTTAAAATCTGCTATATTTAAAATCATCAAGTTCCTTCTGTGTAGCACATGGAACTCTGCTCAGTGTTATGTGGCAGCCTGGATGGGAGGGGAGTTTGGGGGAGAATGCATACATGTATATCAATGGCTGAGTCCCTTTGCTGTCCACCTGAAACTATCACAACACTGTTAATCAGCTATACTACGATACAAAATAAAAAGTTGTTTTTTTTTTTTTTTAAAAAAGGGCTGTTGCCAAGTCTTGCCCCAAACTTCCTGCTGAACCAGCAAATCAGAAAGCCTTTCAATCCAGCAACGAATATTTATCAGGTGTCCACCACATGCCAGGCACTGCTCCAAATGCTACAAATACCAAGGTAAACAACATAGCCCCAGCCCTCATGGAGTTCTAGACCAGGTATGAGGTACGGGAGGGGGACAGTGTGGCGGATATACAAGTAACTAATGAAACTGCCTAGGATGACTGTCTGTCACCATAGTGTGTGATAGGGCCCTGTTCCAATCTGAGAACATTCACATGGAGGCCAGTGGTTGGATAGCATCTCCAGCTCCATGGACATGAGTTTGAGCAAGCTCTGGGAGATGGTGAAGGACAGGGAAGCCTGGTGTGCTGGAGTCCATGGGGTCACAAAGAATGGGATACAACTGAGCAACTGAGCAACAACAATGGAAACCAGCAGATGCGGGTGGGAGCTCCGGGCCAGCAAGGACCCCCAATGAACCCGTGTGGCCACAGCGGATGGGAGGGAAGGCTGATGGTGGCTAAAACCCAGTGGTTGTAGACCACGCTGAGGAATTGGACTTTCCAAGGGGACTGATGCAGACTGAAGTCCTACCTACTCTCCACTCCCCAAGCCTGCATCCTGGCACAGGGCTGCGTTCCCCAGGGGAGGGTGTCTTTTCCAGCTTCACGAAGGCATCATCTAGGACCAAGCCTGCAGCACTGAGACCACCCAGAGGAGTGCTGGCTCAAATCCACACACACGGGCACTGGTGAGTGTTAGACTAGACATCTCTGAGGCCCCTCCCACACTTGCCTTCTGTAAGTCTTTGAAAGAAGGGGGCAATTGTATCACAGGGGAGGGACGACCTGTGAGGGAAGAGACCTCAAACCTGAAGACCCTTCCTTGTCTTCACTGTTTTGTCTGGACCACCCAGCAGACCTCCAACAGTTTCCTCACTGTCCAAAGCCTTGTGGAGGGGAGGGAGCTGATGGGGGCCTCATGATCTGCGCAGGACACGGGCCAGGGCTGCTGCAGGAAGGGACATCTTGGACGAGCAGCCTTTGTGGGTCAGGTCTTGCAGGCTCAGTGCTCTGGCTTCCTTCAGAGGACAGCCCAGGGAGCAGAGTCCTTGGGGAGAAGGCATTGTTTGCACAAAGTGTCTGTCTTTGCCCGAGGCCTGCAGATCCCCTGGACACGGTCCCCTGCCGGCTGGCACTCATCTTCCCTTTGCTGGGAGGACAGAGGGCGCTCTGTCAGATCCTATCCATCAGGGTGTCAGGGGGGCACCGCAGGCACCACTGGCCCAGGGCTCGGCCTCCAGCCCCAGTGCCTGGGGAGGAGAGGCGGCTTCTTCCCTTTCCCTGCTCTCTGGTCCTGCAGCAGCTGTCCCCCGCCTCCTTTCCCTCCATGTCTCACCCCTATAGCAGCCGCCCGCAGCCTCCTTCCCCATCCACATCTCACCCCAGCAGCAGATACCCAAGCTCAAACTTCTGACATCTCCCCGTCCCCACACCTCGCCTTGGCAGGCTGAGCCTCTCAAAACTACCCCCTGGATGTGGTTGCTGGCACAGTAATAATAACTGTGTCCATCTCTGGATGCTATCAGTAGCAAACCCTGTCCCAGGGGGACAAACAGAGCAGGGGAGGAGTCCATGGACAGACATATCCTTGCCTGCTCCCAGCATCATTTAAAAATGATGTGACATCCTACTGTACAGCACAAGGAACTATATTCGATATCCTGGGATAAACCATAAAACCACTCTTTTCCATAT
Source organism: Bos indicus x Bos taurus (assembly GCF_003369695.1). Lineage (NCBI taxonomy): Eukaryota > Metazoa > Chordata > Mammalia > Artiodactyla > Bovidae > Bos > Bos indicus x Bos taurus. Next base: position 57,438,273 of record NC_040090.1, on the reverse strand, counting down.
GGTTTATATCTATCTATCTATATCTATATATGCTGTGTGCTGTGCTTAGTCGCTCAGTTGTGTCTGAATCTTTGTGACCCATGGACTGTAAACTGCTAGGCTCCTGTCCATAGGATTCTCCAGGCAAAAATACTGGAGTGGGTTCCTATGCCCTCCTCCAGGGGAGTCTTCCCAACCCAGGGATTGAACCCGGGTTCTGCACGCATTGCAATCCTGCACTGCAAGTGGATTCTTTACCGTCTGAGCCACCAAGGAAGCCCATGTATACATGTATAACGGAATCATTTTACCGTCCAGCAGAAACTAACACAACATTGTAAATCAACTATACTTCAATAAAATAAATCTGAAAAAAAAAATCTATGTTACATTTGACAGCTATGTAACATGCTGAGCCTCAGTTTCCTCATTCGTAAAAAAGTGCAAGGGATTATGGAGAGGAACAGATGAGATTAACGTGGAAATAACTTCATATGGTGCCTCGTGCAAAGTGAATCCTCAGTAAATATTAACTATGACCACTGTGCTGTGCTCAGTTGCCCAGTCGTGTCCAGCTCTTTGCAACCCCGTGGACTGTAGCTCGCCAGGCTCCTCTCCATGGGATTTCCTAGGCAACAATACTGGAATGGGTCGTCATTTCCTACTCCAGGGGATCTTCACAACCCAAGGATTGAACCTGCATCTCTTGTGCCTTCTGCATTGGCAGGCAGATTCTTTACCACTGCGCCACCTGGGAAACCCCAACTATTACCATTAGCTACTATTTATTGGGCACCTCTGGTTGCCCAGCTGTGTGCTTTAGGATTTACACTCATGCCATTTGTTCTGCTTCACAGTTGGACCAGGTGTGTGACAATACCCCACATCACACAGGTGGAGACAAAAGCACAGGGAGTAGGATTTAATCTCTTCGGAGTCTGTGTGACTCCAGCACACCACTGAGCGGTACTGCCCATTAGGTCTGGGACCCCCAGGGCGCCATCTGCTTTCTGGGGTGGCATTTTTTCACTCAAGTTCTCTTAGCAATTCCTGAGAGAGGGCTTCAGGAAGGGGAAATGAGACCAAGGAACCCCAGGCTTCCCAATCAATACCGAGGGCAAGAACTGTGACTTTGAAATGTTTGGGGTGGACCTGGGATGCTAACCTTGTCTGTATCTAAACCAACAGGAGGCAAAGAGAGGCTGGAAATGGCAAGAAACCGGAGTTCAGAGTGCAAAGCCTAGCCCACCGTTTATTAACCATGTGACCTCGAGCCTCATAAGAAATGTCTCTGATACATGCATCCCCATCTGTAAAATGGGCTAACATAACACCAGCCTTCTCAGAGATACTCCGAGGCTGACATGAAACATTAACTGTGAAAGTGATCTTTTTCTACCATAAGGTGATGGTCAGTTATAAAGAACTGTCACTGAGGCACACTGGCTTAGAAGAAATAAGTCAAATTGTAAGAAGACTTTGGTTAAATTTAACACACGAATACTGAGCTGTACTGAAAGCACCTATTCAAATTCAAAGATGAGATCAAGGAAATGAATATACTGTCTTATAGTGTTCAATGGGGCTCACAGACCAAGTTCAGAGTAGAGGCAGAATTTCCTGGAGGAATGTTTGCACACTTAGCTTTTGAGAGGAGAATGAGAAGGATGTTGATGCCGAAGGAAGTTGCTCCAGCAGAATACAGATTGATCAAAGGCAGAGGTGGGGAAAACAGAAACAGACAGAGTCCAGGGTGACTGGACTGCTGTGTACCCACAAGAGAGCATAGGAGAGAGGCTGTGAAGTGGGCACAGTTATCCCCATTGAACAGACGAAGAAACTGAGGCTCAGAGCAGTCATAGAGTTCACACAGCGAGTGAGTGTGGTTGCAGTCAGCCAGGGGTCTGGCTCCATGTTCTTAACTATCATCTCAGGGTGGGGCTGTGGGAAGAAAGTGAACAAGGGGCCCTGCAGATGTCTGGGCACTGTGTGGGATGAAAAGATGAAAAATGAGTTGGGAGGCTGCAGTTATTGGGAAACTCAGGTGAATGAGCCCCTTGATAAGAACCAGTCATCCCAAGTCTGGCCAAACGTTGCTGAGGCCTTTTCTGGCCTGCATGTCTAAAGCCTCTCCCGTGCCTGCTGGGTAGCGGTCAGGAGGGCTGATGATACTACTACACCCCAGCCCCCCATGCTAACAGCACCCCGGGAAGGTCTCATGACCCTGGGCCACAGTTTGGTGTCCAGATGCCCTCCTCACCCTTGACCTTTTAGGATGGAAGCGTTCCTCCAATTCCTGCTCTGTCTTCACTATGCAGGTTGGACCAGGTGTAGCCTTGCAGCATCTCTGTGTACTTAATCCAGGATGGGCCACATTCCTTCTCCTACGAGGATACAGCAACCTGGCCTTCTCATTTACTGAGCCCAGGAGGTACACAGACAGAGGGGCATAATGGGGAGAACTTTGCGTTTGTTTTGGAGGCAGAACAACACAGACTTGATTCCTGGATGTGCAACTCACAAACTGTGTGACCTGGAGAAAAATCCCTTAGTCTCTGTGGGCCCCATTTTCCTAGTTTGTAAAATGGGGGCAAATAATACCTGCCATGCAGAATGGAGAAGCACAAAGGTTAATCAGTGCCTATCCCAAAGTGAAGGTGAAGTCGTGTCCGACCCTCAGTGACCCCATGGACTGCAGCCCTCCAGGCTCCTCCATCCACAGGATGTTCCAGGTAAGAGTACTGGAGTGGGGTGCCATTGCCTTCTCCGTAAGGGAACTCTAAATGCCAGGCCTCTTTGATAACCACTCTTACAGGCCAGTGTTTAAAACACCCACTCAGTGGCATTTACTCTTTGCTCAGAGCACCAGCCCAGATAAAGACAGATAGCTCTAGGCCCTGCCCCCAAAAGGCACAGACAAACGGAGGGGCCTCCTGGCTACCTCAGAGGATAACTCCATCACCAGCTCCTACAGAAGCCCTTTGATGTGGATACAACCCAGGCCTGCAGCCTCATTGCTTATGAAGACGCTGGTGAAAGATTTATAGAGGAACTCCATGGGGGACACAGCAAGAGGAGGGCAAGCTGGAAAGCAAGAAAGTGCAGGTGCCTGGGGACAGAGCATCTGAGAGACGTGATTACAGACCTGTCCGTGCTAACGGAGATGTGAGCAGGGCTGCTGTACACACCGGCTAGCAGGCTGCTCTCAGGAAGGGGACGAAACAAAGGCAAGGTGTGCAAGGCCCCTTCCGTAGGTTGGCTCATTTGATCCTCACAGATCCTGCCCTGTAGGCAGGTGAGCAAACTGAGGCCAGAGAGGTTAAATAACTTGCCTGGTGCCACACAGCATCACAGACACCAAAAAGAAGGTGGCATTTGAGCTGGGCCATGAGAAATGTGTAGGGTTTGTACAAACAGGAGGCTGGCCTGGGAGGGGCCTGCCCTCTGAGAAGGGTCATCACATGGGCAGAGGGTATAAAATGAGCAAAGACAGGAGGGGGACAACAAGCTAGGTGCCACTCGGGACAGGGGGCGTGCTGGGAGCACGTCTGGCGGGGAGCCTACACACACTAGGCATTCTTGGGGTCTAAGAAATTCGCTCATGCCCATACAGCTGGGGAGTGATAGAGATGTCAAAATCTACCTCTTTGGGCTTTTTTACTAAGCCAAGATAGGACTTACTCTACCTGAAGAAACAAGATATCAATGCAATACAAAAGATAAAAAAGAACTAAAAACACCCAGTTCAGAGAAGAGAAGACTGAAGCATGAGATGATAAGAATTGTCATCAAAGCTGGTGACCAAAGGCTCCTGTCCTTCCTCCCCAGAGACAGGAAGGGGGAGATGGTAAAAGTAGATGGTAGAAGTGGTCCAGGCCTGACTTCACCTCACTGCCCACTGGCTCAGGCCCAAAATCCATAGCCTGACCCTTTCAGCATCTCCATACTCACCTGGCCCCACACTTGCCCCAAGGCCTGATTGCTGCCTGTTCCCCATCATGCTCTTGCTTTAAGCGGGGTTCTCACCATCCCCTGAATCTCCAAGCCCTTCCTCCAGACACTCTCCATCCCTGGCTAACCCCTCCTCCTCTTCCTTCATTTACAAAATGCAACCAATACCAGCTACCTCACAAGACTGTCTCAGGATTCCATGAGATGACTTGTTCTCAGAATCCACAGATATTTTTTGAGAATATTGAGCACCAAGACTTCCCTGGAGATGCAGTGGTTAAGAGCCCATGTTCCCAATGCAGGGGGCTCAGGTTCAATCCCTGGTCGGGGAACTAAGATCCCACATTTCAAGGTCACCCCCCCCAAAAAAATGCAAAGCTGTGTCTTAAAATATATTAAAAAAAAAAAAAAAAGAATATCAAGCACCTGCTACATGCCAAGCACTGGGCTAAGCACTGGGGACCCTAGGGAACAACACCTGAGTCCTTGCCCTGGGGTTGCTGGTGGTCAGGTGGGGAACAGACCAGTACATCATCCACTTGAGAGCACTGACACTTTGGAAATGCAGTGGTGGGATTAGGGGAGGTTTGCTGGAGAAAGTGACAGTTAAGCTGAGACTTGAAGGATCAGCAGAATTTGGCAAAGGGCAAGAGTGTAGAAAGCAGAAGGAGCAGCATTTGCAAAGGCTTTCAGGCCATGAAGAGCATGACATTTGGAGAAAGTGTCTGCAGCTCAGCGTGGAGTCACTGGGAGCAGGTGGTTGGAGGCGGCCAGAGATGAAGCCAAAGGGTGAAGCAGGGGCTATATCCAAGAGGCTTGAAGACAGCAGTCCTTAATCTTTTGGGGTATCATGGACCCATTGGAAAGCCTGGTGAAGCATTTGGACCTCTTCCCAGAATAATATCTTTAAATGCATAAAATAAAATACTTGGGATTACATAGCAAATAAATTATATTGAAGTGCAGTTAAAGAAATATTTTTTAAAAACTAATTTGTAATATAGTAATGTATGAGATTTTTATTAATGCCGTAAATAATCAGTTCTCTAGTGGCAAGTCTAATTACATAATTTTGAAGTAGTGCTGGGGGAAAACAATATTTCAAGATTAAGTGTAATAACTATAGTACGATATAAAAATATCTGTGATTTCCATTGATGACAAAGTCACGGTACTGCCAAAATTGCTATGGATTAGATGCTATGGATGGTGCTTTCATGTGTAATTAAAGGAAATGCTAACTTCAGTGAGAGTTTAGTAGAATTAAAGACTTTTTTCTTCTCATCCATGTTTATAATCCCTTGGCTTTAAAGACTTGTTAAGGAGCATTTCCTTGATCCCTAGCTCTTGAAAAGTCCCTGCCATGGCCACAGTCATTTGTCCAGTCCTCATCTCCTGCCACCTGTCTGATAGATCCCTCCTTTTCAGCTGATCAGACTCCTTGCTGTCCCCTGAACATCCCAAGCAGACAGCTGCCTCAGGGCTTTTGCACATGCTGTCCTCTGCTTGGACTGCTGCCCCCCAAAATATGGGCGTGAATCCCTTTCTCCTTTCTTTTAGGACTCCACTCAAATGTCACCTTATCAGAGAAGCCTTCCCTGGCCACCCTATGAAAACAGCAACACCTACTTGTCCCCCCGCCCCATACTCATATCCCCCATTCTCTGCTTTATTTTTCTCAATCATGTTTACACTGTCTGGTGTCTGTAAGGTTTTGTATCTTGTCTTCTTCACCCCACTAGAATGGAAGCTGCATAGTAACACAGGCTCAATTTTGCTCACTGTTGTCTCCCTGGCATTTGGAGCAGTTTACACTAGAAGACTTTGCCCCCACTCCCTTCTACTCATCTAAATCCTTCAAAGCCCACCAAGGCCCACCAGCAACATGGAGCACCAACTGCTACTCCAGCCTTCTCTGGATGCCCACTCTCAGGGACACAAGGCGACTGAGGATGGAAACCTCGCCTTGTGGTTTCTGCATCGCCCCCACCCAACATGCCGGGTATGGGACAGGCTTTCAAAAACACATGTGCCATAAAGAAAATGTGGTGTGTATACATATGTATATATGTCTATATATATGTACGTATATATATGTATATATACGTGTATATATATATATATAATCGAATATTACTCAGCCATAACAAGGGATGAAATTGAGTCATTTGTAATGATGTGGATGAACCTAGAGTCTGTCATACAAAGTGAAGTAAGTCAGAAAGAGGAAACCAAATAATGTATATTAATGCATATATATGGAATCTAGAAAAATTAAATTAATGAACCGATTTTCAGGGCAAGAATAGAGATGCAGACATAGAGAATGAACTTGGGGACACAGAGGAGGAAGAAGAGGGTGGGAGGAACGGAGAGAGTGGCATTGACATACCCACACTATCACATGTAAACAGACGGCTAGTGGGAAGCTGCTACAGAGCACAGAGAACTCAGCCTGCTGCTCTGTGATGACCTAGAGAGGTGGGATGGGGATGGGGGTGGGAGGGAGGCTCAAGGAGGAGGATATATGTATACCTATAGCTGATTCACCTTGAAGTACATTAGAAACCAAACCAACACAGCATTGTAAAGCAATCATACTCCAATAGTAACCAAAAAAAAAAAATGTATGCATCAGCCAGCCTAGGTAGTTTCGTGAATGAATGGAGCTGGCTGGAGAAGACTGTGGAATCCCATCCATAGTGGGCTGAATGGTGGCCCCCAAAGATATATGTTCATGTCATAACCTCCAGAACCTGTGAGTGCTACCTTATTTGGAAAAGGGGTCTTGGTAGATGTAAAAAGGGTAAGGATCCTGAGAAACACAGACCATCTTGGATGACCAGTATGGGCCCTCAGTGTCATCACAAGTGTCATTCTAAGAAGCAAAGGGAGGTGGCACAGATGCTCAGAGGGGAAGGTGATGGGAGGATGGAGGCAGACAGAGGTTGGAGTGATGCAGCCGCAGGTCTAGGGATGCCAGGGCGGCCACCAGAAGCCAGAAGAGATGAGGGGTGCATTCTCCCCTCAGCCCCCAGAGGAACTGCAGGCTTGCTGGATTTTGGAGTTGGGCTGCCAGAACTGCAGGGGAATAAATGTCTGTTGTTTTAAGCCACTAGGTAGTGGTAATTTACTAGAGCAATCACTGAGGAAACTAATGCCCCATCTATAGGCCTGCTGTAGGGAAACACAGACTAACACTAGGCTTTTCCCTCTTCCCGCCGCCCCCCCGCCCCACCACCAAAAGAACCTGGAAATTCAACCTTTAATGTGCAAGCTCCTGGTTTCTAAGTCTGGGTTTTGGTTGTGAATGCCAACTCTGGCTAACATGAGCTAACATGAATGCTGTATTAGAAGGAGTTGGATGAGCTCACAGAACTGAAAAGATGAAACAAAACCTGGAAAATGTGCAGGATCCAAGGGAGACCTGTGGTTTCCGACCGTGGTGACATCTTCTCGAGACACTGATGGTACTGGTCATCCATAACCACACCACTGGCAGCCACCAGACTCCAACCCCGAGGTCACATGTGGGGAGTGGGCTACAAACCCAGGCAGTCGGACTCCAGAGCCTGCACCCTTCCCCACACACAAGGAGCCCACTGAGGGAAGCTCTGTAGAAGGACAAATATCTGAGCGATGGGCACTCCCAGTGGGAGCAGCTTTTAGACTTGTTGTTTGGGACCCACAAGAAGAAATGCATTTTAGATCACAGACCAGCATAAAAACACACCACATATAAACCTGAAATAATATTTACCTTACTGTGTACAATTCCTGAAGACAACCTTCTTTCCTCTTCTTTTCACTTCTTTTATTTATTCTTCTCTGTCTCCTCTCTCCCATCTCATCCTATCCCATCCTATCCTCCTCATTCTGTTCTATTTTCATTCCCAGAGTGATGTTCATTTCTGAAAGGAAGAGAAAATATTCCCCATGCACGGAAATACTCAGAACAGATAACCACTTAAAATTTTACTTAGAGATAAATTTTCCCCCAAATCAAAATTTAAGAATGAACAACTTGGGATCCCTTCTAAGCTGATTTCAAGATCAGCTAAGGGATCATAAACCACAGTTTTAAAAACACTGCACTAGAGCAACTAATTCTACTGAAAAGAAAAATAAAAATACAAACAAACTAAAACAATAAATAACCAACAGTATTGAAAGTCAAAGTCGTTCAGTTATATCCGACTCTTTGTGGATCCATAGACTGTAAGTCCCATGGAATTCTCCAGGCCAGAATACTAGAGTGGGTAGCCTTTCCCTTTTCCACAGGATCTTCCCAACCCAGGGATAGAACCCAGGTTTCCCGTATTGCAGGCGGATACTTTACCAGCTGAGCCACAATGGATGCCCAAAAATACTGAAGTAGGTAGCCTATCCCTTCTCCAGGGGATCTTCCTGACCCAGGAATCGAACTGGGGTCTCCTGCATTGCAGGTGAATTCTTTACCAACAGGGTTATCAGGGAAGCCTCAAAAGTATTGGGGACAAACAAAAAATGGTTTTGAGCTGGACACAGTCATGGGCTGCCAGTGTATGGCCCTTTCATTAAAATCTTGATCAATGGATTGATTGATGCAACTGTAGTAAGAGAATGTGGGGAGTGCTCTCTGTGGCTTAGGGTTTATAATGACAGCTTTAACTCTAAGCATTTAGCACAAGCCTGACACACAATAGGTACTCAATAAATATTTAAGTGCTATAAAGGAAAAGAATTGAATACACACACACAAACACACACACACACACACACACACACAGGGATAGCCACTTTCCCAGGTGGCACAATGGTAAAGAATCCACCTGCCAGTCTGAAGGAGAAGCAAGAGACCTGGGCTTGATCCCTGGATCAGGAAGATCCCCTGGAAGAGAGCATGCCACCCACTCCAGTATTCTTGCTTAGAGAATCCCATGCACAGAGGAGCCTGGAGGGCTACAGTCCATGGGATTGCAAAGAGTCTGACACGACTGAGTGGCTGAGTGCACATACACACACACACACACACACACACACATATAATTCATTTTGATGGACACCTCAAATTAACACAACATTGTAAATCAACTGTACTTAAATTGTTTAAAAGAAAGGAAAAAACAAAATAAATATTTAAGTGCAACTGAAAACAGATCTTAGTTCCCTTGTCCTGTAGCAGTCCAGCTGGAGTTCGGGTGTGGCCATGGGCAGAAAACAGACCCACATCCACAAGTGGCCCAGAGCCCAGAAGCACCTCCGGGCTTGGTACCTGCCTGTCGCTCCTTCCCAGGCTCCATTTGTCACCATCCTCATAAACACCCAGCCAGAGGAGTGCTTTGTTTCACACCAACCAGCATCATCCTCCCCTCCCCCTCTCCTTCTCGCATCTCTCTTTAGGCAGTGCTATTTGTTAAACTGTAAAAAAAAAAAAAAAAAAAACACCTAAGGAGGCTCTGTGGTTACAGGGCAGGAGGAGAGCAGGGGATGGGACAGGCGGAAAGGAAAGAGGTGCTTTTTCAACTTTGCCTCTAATGTCTTCGTTAATTGAACTCATCAGCTCAAATCATTTGCAGAGATTTTAAAAAAAAGAGAGAGAGAGAGAAAAGGAACTGATCATATGCAGGAGAAATAACTCAGATGTGAAAATCCTTCAGACTGGGAGATTGCACTATTTATTCACCCAAGTGTCCTGCTGTGTCTCTGAAATGCAGTGATTTAATGAGGTGCTGCAAAGGTATTTGTTATTAAGAAATTCTGTCTCTGCTTATTCTCCTCCGTGTGATTAGGACGGAGCCAGCGGAAGCTCCTCACCGGCACGCTATTAAAGATTTAGGAGGCTGTTGCTCTCCCCCTGCTCCCCTCTTACAAGCGCCTTTTGAAATGGTTCCAAAATTAAATATTGTACAAGCCGATCAGCCTTGTTTAACGCAGATGCTGAGTGAGATTTAAAAAGAAATTAGAAAAGCATTTGTGTTAACAGATGTTCTTCCTTTTCTCTCTTGGAGCTGAGATGATTGGGGCTGGGTCCCTCCCGAGCCACGCAAGAGCCAAGAGGGATAAGCCCCAGCTTGCACAGGGGCGGAGAGGGGACACCTGGGTCCTCGATCCCTCTGTTGGTGAGGACCCTGGGGCTCTACAGGAAGGAGAAAAGCAAGCCGCCGCCCTGGCAGACTCTTCCCCAAAGCTCCTGTATCCTCCCAGAGCCTCTTCCAAGGCCAGGTTCAGCAGGTGCTCACTGGAACTCTGCAGCCATGCAAACACCATAACCCAGAGCTTCAGAAAATCAGCAAGTGGACAGAAATCTCTGTCCCCGGACTCGTCCAGCTATTGCCTTTGATGCTAGACACAGTCTTCTTAGAGCCTCTAATCCAGACCTTTCATCCAGGCAACGCCAGCTCTGGCCAGCCCCTCAGTAAGTTAGACACCCTGCTTCCTCAGTCACACGTTTCCTCCCTTGACGTCCGGTTAGATAGACCATACTAACTTGGTAAGCTCTGGCTGGCATCTTAAATCTCTCTTCAACAGACTTTCGGCTCTGTCCTTAGTTAAAACTAATGGGGGCCATCCCTTGAATAAGTAAAACATCCAAGTAGATGGCAAGTCGAGGCTTCTCAAAGTGCTTACCCCTACTCTGTAAATTGATCCCCACGACCTCCCTCGAGGCATGAGGAAAAGGTTCAGTGACTTCAGTGATGGGGGTACTAGTAAGTGGCAGACCTGGATCTAGTGCCAGGTCCCCCAAACTTAGTCAACTGTCTCCTCTGATATGCCACAGAGATGGAGAAACAAACTGTTTCTTTGCAGATTTACATGTTTGTTTATCATTGTTGGGGAAACACAAGGCACAGAGACACAGTGACTTGCTCACAGCCCCACAGAAGCCTCAGGGACAGAATCAGACAAGAATCTGCCTCCCAAGGTCCAACTGAGTGTCCAACCGAGTGTTTCCCCATCGGTCAGTCCATTGCACAATCTACAGATGTTTGTGAAGTGACTGCTGCTTGTCGAGCTCTGTGCAAGGCTCTGAAGACATTTAGGGGAGGGGGTGAGGGGAGGAGCAAACCAGAGCCTCAAGAAGAAACAGACATTGAGCAAATTATTGCAGATATGGACAAAAGAATTTGCAAGGAGGATGGGGGCCATGGGACTATAAATGTAGAGAAGTAGAACCAGTCAGAACTCAAGGGCTCCTAAGGAAAGACAACAAACAAACGACAGCCAAGACACCAACTGCAGGTCTGAGGTCGCCACTATCTGTCCATTTAACCCAGGGGCGTCCTTCGCTGCATTCAACTAGCTCCCCACGGCAGGATCCTGTTCAGTCCCTCCTGCCAACTCTCACCGCATTAGATGTGGAGCGCTGCCCTTCTTTCTCCCATCCCCTCCGGCAACAAGGATGGCAGAGTAATAATCTCCACCCCACCACAACTCACCACTTCCTCTATGAAGTCCCAGCCCCGCACACACACCCCAGAAGCAAGATGAAAGACAAGTCAAAATGAGAACCAGGCAACTTCCTAATTAACACTCTCGGAAACAGCCAGACCTCCTCCCCCGCACACAAACGAAGATCCCCATTTAAAGACTGGGCTGTGGACATCCACGTGGGGAATGAAGATGTCCCTGGGCTGGACTGGCAGTGCCAAGAGAGGGGGTCAGGGGGCAAACGCAGCACTGCTGTGACAAACTGAGCTTTGACAAACGGGACAGAGCTCCCCAGGGCTCTGGGGCCCTGTCTCCCCACCAGCAGGGGGCAGGCGGGGAAGGGCTGAGTCCCGAGTAACAATGAGGTCTTGTGGCCTCCGCTTCCTCTTGGAGGTTCTTCTGTGGAACTCAGCCTTTAACACCCCACAGCTCCTCCCTTAACTCTGAATGTCCCATTTTACATCTGAATCACCCAGGGAGCCTTAAGAAGACAGATGCCTAAGAACCAGTCCTAGAGATTCTGGCTCAGCTGGTCTTTGTCAAGACCCAGGGTTTATTTCAGGCACTCAGATGGCCAAGGATGCTGCCTAGCAAGTTAGTTGCAACTAGAGCTCCTCCCTGGAGGCAGAGGAGACCCTTCTAGGCTTTCCTTCTTTGCGGCCTACTATCAAGTCCTCTGAATCGCAGTGACAACACCCAGAGCAGGGAGCTTTCAGCGAGTGTTATGACTAAGGCTCTGTCTGTGCCCTTCCTCTAATCTACGTTACCTCTCCCCTCAATCTCTGTCCTCTCCAAAGACCCCACCGCGGGGTCTTCCACAATCCCCCACCCCAGACTCTAATCAAGCTGCCTCCACATCATCATCGCTTAGTATCTGTGCAACACTTAGAGCCCAGTGTCTGGCCTTACCGTTTGTTGCTGATGCATCTATAGTCCTCTGTAGATGGCAAATTCTTCGCGAGGAACTGTGTGTTTTATTTATCCTTTTATCCTCCTCACACCAAAGTCTTGCCTAGTGCTTTGAAACATAATAGGGGCTCAGAGTCTTTAGTTGGGGAAACAATAGTAACACATGAAATGGCTAGAGAAGCGTATTAAATATGTATATTTCAGAGAGGCAAAACAGCCTTAGTCTAAGAGTCAGAAAGGTGGGATCCTGGTTACAGCTCTGTCTGTGGGTATGTACGTTAGTCACTCAGTCGTGTCCGACTCTGTGTGGTCACATGGACTGTAGCCTGCCAGGCTTCTCTGTCCATGGACTTCTCCAACCAAGAATACTGGAGTGGGTTGCCACTTCCTCCTCCAGGGGATCTTCCCGACCCAGGGATTGAACACTGGTCTCCTGCATTGCGGGCAGATTGTTTACCCTCTGAGCCACCAGTTACTTTGTCCATAAAAGCAGGTGGTTGGACTCAACCATCTCTAGGCTGTGAAGAACCCCTAATTGCCTCCAGATATTCACAGAAACAGCCCTGACTCCTCGTTACTTAAGGAACCAGCACAGAAGCAAAATCGGTATTTCACGCTTTTTCAGCCTGGGACATGATTGGGAAAACACTAGGACACAAGACAGTGGAGATTCCTTACCCTCAAAAAATATGTGTCCATACTTGACACACTCACGTACATCCCATCTTCCTTTATCTTCAACCTCTACCCTGACGTCTTACAAAACCCAGGAAGGCGCCAAAGCAACGTTGTGCTTGAGTGAACCAAAACAGACATGCACCAAAGGCACTAGGCTAAGTGGCATTATATTAAAACTCTCATGATGCAAACTCTTCCAGAGCTAAGTGCCCCGACTTTATCTGGAAGTGGAAGGAGGAAAAACAACTTGTTTTTCTGCCAGTCAAGATCTGCTGGTTCAGCTTCACTCTCAGCTGGGAATTCCTAGAGCTATAGACTAGGAAGTACAGGGATGGCCTCCAGTTTAGAGACCAGGTTGCTGTAGTAAAGGTTGCTAGCTGCTTTCTGGGAGCCACTCCCTCCTGTTTTCTCAGGAATACAGAAAGTCTCTCTGATTTTTCACTAGGCACCCAGCTAAAAGATGACATTTTCCAGCTTCCTATTTAACTAGTGTGACCATCAACTAAATAGTATCCAGTGAGACAGAAGGAAGGGCCACCTCCTTCTAGCTACTGGGTGTAATGGCTGGAGCTCCAGATGGTAAACTTGGGAAAGAAGCCACACAGTAACAAAGTGTCAAGTAGAGGAAGTCTTGGTCCCTAACTAACACTGCGGATCTGCCATACTTTCTTTTGATTAATTTTATGTCTGATTTGCTTGCTTCTGATATATTTTATATCAAGGAGGGAAATCATTATTTGCAGTGGTGTCTGTTACAGCCAAACCTAATCCTAACTGATACTGCAAACAAAGTGGGCAGACCACTGAACTGAGAAGGAGTGGACAGGTTCTCGTCCTGAGTCTGCTATTAGTAACTTTGGGCCAGTCCCCAAATTCTGTAGGCCTAAGCTTAATCTGCAAGATAGATCCAGATGAGAAAGGGAATGAATTACATAGTCTCAAAGGGCCATTCAGTTTTCAAACCAGATACATCTGTTAAATTTTCAGCTGTCCCAGTGACTTAGTATTGACCAGTTGGAGAATCCAGTCAAGAGTCCCCAGTGTACCAGTGAGGGCATCTTTCATCAATGAGACACCACTCAGTTCAGTTCACTTGCTCAGTCGTGTCCAACTCTCTGCAACCCCATGAATCGCAGCATGCCAGGACTCCCTGTCCATCACCAACTCCCAGAGTCCACCCAAACCCATGTCCATCAAGTTGGTGATGCCATCCAGCCATCTCATCCTCTGTCATCCCCTTCTCCTCCCTCCCAATCCCTCCCAGCATCAGAGTCTTTTCCAATGAGTCAACTCTTCATATGAAGTGGCCAAAGTATTGGAGTTTCAGCTTTAGCATCATTTCTTCCAAAGAAATCCCAGGGCTGATCTCCTTCAGAATGGACTGGTTGGATCTCCTTGCAGTCCAAGGGAATCTCAAGAGTCTTCTCCAACACCACAGTTCAAAAGCATCAATTCTTCGGTGCTCAGCTTTCTTCACAGTCCAACTCTCACATCCATACATAACCACAGGAAAAACCATAGCCTTGACTAGACGAACCTTTGTTGGCAAAGTAATGTCTCTGCTTTTGAATATGCTATCTAGGTTGGTCATAACTTTCCTTCCAAGGAGTAAGTGTCTTTTAATCTCATGGCTGCAATCACCATCTGCAGTGATTTTGGAGCCCCAAAAAATAAAGTCTGACACTGTTTCCACTGTTTCCCCATCTATTTCCCATGAAGTGATGGGACCAGATGCCATGAGCTTCGTTTTCTGAATGTTGAGCTTTAAGCCAACTTTTTCACTCTCCTCTTTCACTTTCATCAAGAGGCTTTTGAGTTCCTCTTCACTTTCTGCCATAAGGGTGGTGTCATCTGCATATCTGAGGTTATTGATATTTCTCCCGGCAATCTTGATTCCAGCTTGTGCTTCTTCCAGCCCAGCGTTTCTCATGATGTACTCTGTACATAAGTTAAATAAGCAGGGTGACAATATACAGCCTTGACGTACTCCTTTTCCTGATTGGAACCAGTCTGTTGTTCCATGTCTAGTTCTAACTGTTGCTTCCTGACCTGCATATAGGTTTCTCAAGAGGCAGGTCAGGTGGTCTGGTATTCCCATGTCTTTCAGAATTTTCCACAGTTTATTGTGACCCACACAGTCAAAAGCTTTGGCATAGTCAATAAAGCAGTAATAGATGTTTTTCTGGAACTTTCTTGCTTTTTTGATGATCCAGTGGATGTTGGCAATTAGATCTCTGGTTCCTCAGCCTTTTCTAAAACCAGCTCGAACATCTGGAAGGGCACTCAAAAAACCCGAGACCACAGGCTTTGGAATTTGATAAACAACTTCAAATCCCAGTGCCACAGCTTCCTAACTCTGAGACCTTGGACACGTCATCTATCCTCATCCTTAAAATGGACAGACAATATCCAATGCTGCAGGGATGTTGAGTGGGTTTGTGGGACTGTGAGTGGCAACCCACTCCACTATCCCTGCCTGGGGAATCCTATGGACAGAGGAGCCTGGTGGGTTATAGTCCATTGGTTCGCAAAAGAGTTGGACATGACCTAGTGACTAAACAACAAAAAACAACAAGCATCAAGCTTACCCAGGGCACCAGAGTGGCACAGTTAATCTCTGTAGATTGTGCCAAAGTTAACTGGATGCCTGGGGAAGAGGCCAAACACCCTGGGCAAACATCCTCTGTCCTCATGGGTCAGCATGGGAACCCTGATCCCCACTAGGCCCACGCTGAGCCACGTGAAAGGGAAAAGACAGCCAGGTCTCACTGCTCTCCATGAAGGAAAGAGGGTGGGGATCACAAGAAGAGAAAGAAAGACAAAATTGAGGAGCTGAGATTTGGGTGTGTGAGCACTTCAGCAAGAAAACAAATATCTTTATTGGCTCTGGACAGTCTGCCAATCAGCCACAAAATTACCAGCTTCTCTCTCCTCCCAGAAGGGCCTCCGCGGCTGTATACAAAAGCTGCCAAAGGAACTTCGGGACCTGGAGAATAAAAGCCCCTCTCTGCCTGGTGCGGGCTGATTTGCAATGCATTGCTTCAGCATAATTTCCCAACTCTGCAGCCACGCAAAGGCATTTCTGTCCCTATCTGTGAATTTAATAATTTCTATTTCCTACACCTTGCATTCATAATGCATCCACCCAACCTGGGTTTGGGCTGGGCACTGGCCTCAGGCCTTGGCCATGTCAGATGCCCTCTCTAGGGCCCCAGGCTGAAAAAAGCATATATTAGACAATTTAGCATCATCGGAGGATGTAGCAACAGAAGGCAGACGGCCTGGCCTCCGTGAAATGTACCTCAAATGTTGTCACCTGGCCCTTCATGGTCCTTTACCCCACTTCATCAATTTATTTATTTTATGCAGCAACTACTAATGGTAGACATTCTCCCGGACACACTAAGAACTGGTTTCCTATCATGGATAGCACAGTACTGACGAGGTGTGATATATATACGGGGTGGGCGTGATTCGATATAAGTGCACTTGCCCATAGGGCTTCCCAGGTCGCATTAGTGGTTAAGAACCTGCCTGCCAGTGCAGGAGACATAAGAAATGCGGGTTCGATCCCTGGGTTGGGAAGATCCCCCGGAGAAGGGCATGGCAATCCATTCCAGTATTCTTGCCTGGAGAATCCCATGGACAGAGGAGCCTGGCGGGCTACAGTCCATAGGGTCACACAGAGGCAGACACTACTGAAGCGACTTAGCACACACACATGCTCTTGACCATAACTCTGGGAAGGTTGGCACCATGTCCGTTCAAGTTCACTCTTGATATCTTTAGTACTTGACAATATCTGTACATAATAAGTCCTCAATTCCATTTGATGAATATTGGGTGAAAATGTAAATGACTATCAAGATCTGCAAGTATAATGAAAAGAGATTTTGCTCTTTAAGTCTTGCTCTGTTTGGCATGACAGGGTGGGGGTGGGGGAACAGGGGGAGGGTACTGGTCCCAGGACATCTAAATGCCAGGGTCACTGTGGAGATGGCCCTGGAGGAGAGCAGAAGTGTGACTGCACGGAAAGAGGCACAGATGAGAGAAGCCGCTCCCTGCCGGGGGAAAGAGGCTGCAGAGACAAGAAGAACATTAGGAGTTTGGGGTGGAACGATAGGCCTGCCGGCTGAAGGAGCAGGTTGGCCTCAGTGATCTAAGGCCTCACTCAGAGGCCAAATTGGGAATGACGTCAGACAAACTCAAGCTTGGGTCCCAGCTTCATCGTTTATCAGCAGTGAGATATCCATCATGACCTCTCACCTTGGGCTTCCCCAGTGACTCAGCAGTAAAGAATCCACCCGCCAATGCAGGAGACACGGGGATTCAGTCCCTGATCCAGGAAGATCCCACATGTCTCAGAGCAACTAAGGCTGTGTGCCACAACTATTGCGCCTATGCTCTAAGAGCCCAGAAACTGCAACTACCGAGTCCACAGGCCACAACCACTGAAACCCAGGCACCCTAGAGCCCACGCTCGGCAAGAATAGAAGCCGCCACAGTGAGAAGCCTGCACACCATGACCAGAGAGTGGCCCTCGCTTGCTGCAGCTAGAGAAAGCCTGCACAGCAACAAAGATCCAGTGCAGCCAAAAACAATAAATAAATATATTATATATACATATACAAAGATCTCTCACCTGCATGTTCTTTTCTAATAAGTATGATCACTGCAAATCTCTCCCTTCTATTATCGCCATGAAGCTGAAAAGCAGTGGTCCTGCACGAGGGAGGGAGCATGGCCAGTTCATGAGGTTTCGGTGGAAGTCATATCTGCTTTTCACAGGAATCCTGACACTTCTGATTGAGGCAGAATCTGAGCCTCTCATGCACTCCCAAGCCCCCCCCTCTCCTCTCTGTTTGGGAAACGCCACAAGATCACTGTACCCCCACCCCTGCAGGGAGAGCTAATTTCGTCAAGCAGAGTGAGAGGCACAGAGAGCATGATGGGCTGGAGCAAACTGTCTGCCGCTGACTCAGGTCAGAGAAGGGTTAGGTGAGTGGCTGATGGGGGGACCATGTGTCCCCCAGATGCTTCCCTGAGCAGGCAGCACTCGATATATGCTGCTTCCTGCAGACAGTGAAGGAGAGCCCTCCTCTTCCTCTTGCCCTCCACCAGCCATATCACGGATGCCTTTCTGTCTGACTCAAGCTTCTTTCCACCTTTCCCTGCAGGATACCTATGCCAGTACTGAGTTCAGAGTAATATCAGAAGAGTTAGATTTGGAATGGATACTTATCCCCACCCTCATTTCACAGATGAGAAGACTGAGGCCCAGAAAGGTAATGAGACCTGCCCAGAGTCACACTGAGTCAATAGTGGAGGCAGTGGCAACTGAGTGTACACACGCTGGCTGGCTGTTTCTGCCTATACAAGTTAGAAAACTTCTAGCTGCAAGTAATAAAATGCCTAGCCCCAAAGAGCTCAACAGTGAGACTACGCATTACCTAATATAACAATGAAAGTGAAAGTGAAAGTTGCTCAGTTGTGTCTAACTCTTTGCAACCCCATGGACTATACAATCCATGGAATTCTCCAGGCCAGAATACTGAAGTAGGTAGCCTTTCCCTTCTCCAAGGGGTCTTCCCAACCCAGGAATCAAACCAGGGTCTCCTGCATTGCAGGCAGATTCTTTACCAGCTGAGCTACCAGGGATATAACAATAGGTACTCTTAATTAAGTTGATCAATATCAAGAGCTGGTTCTTCCCCTCTCTCTGCTCTGCCATGCCCAGCATGTTGGCAGTTGTCCTCAAGCTTATCTCCTCGTGGTGATAAAGTGGCTGCAGCAGCTCTCAGCATATGCCCTCACATAATAATAACCCTCCAAAAATAGAATGCCCCTCTTTTGTGCTCCATTCAGGGTGAGAAATCCAAGAGTCCCTGCAGGCTCTATTGGTTAAAACTGCAAGGCGACTGAAGTGAAAGTCACTCAGTTGTGTCCAACTCTTTTCGACCCCATGGACTGTACAGTCCGTGGCAATTAGACTGAGTGTAATTGCCTGGCTGCCTGTATGACTGACCCCCCGGGCCGGGGAGAAGCTAGCTTTCCCTGAGGTGCATAGGTACAAGAGACCTAGACAAAGTAAAGGTTCTGCCAGTAAAGAACAATGTGGAGGCTGAACAGAGTGCAGGCAACCAATATCTGGCCATGCTGCCCACGTGTGATGCTAAACTTCAGCCTCCCAGGGACAGTGAGGAGACAGTTTTCACAGGAATGCAAGAGTCTGTCAGCATTTGTAGCAGCCTAAGTCTCTGCTTTGCTCCTCTTTAAACTCAGGCACAGGGCTAAGCACCCAGGACTGAATCCGTACTAGCCCTCTGAGATAAAACTGCCAGCTTATCACTGAAGCTTCAGTTCATTCAGCCACTTGAGAGCAGGAGCTGTACTTCTCAACTCTGCACCCCAACATTTACCCTCACACCCTGACACAGAGGAGATGCTCACAAAATGTTTCTGAGCAAATGAATAAAATCTGTAAGTCTAACATAATTATCTGTCGCACAGGGCTATAATTGGAATCCAGTGTAATAATGTAGAAAAAAAGTATTTGGTTAAAAGTACAAGGAAGTGTTACTATTTTCATTATTCCCCTCTCCTCTCTTTCTTCTCCACCTTAGAAAAATCTGACTCTATACACAAAGTTCCCCACTGGAAAGCTCGAGGGTGAGTGAAGAGAACATGAGAAAACAAGTCCTAATTCAAGGTCTGTGTTGGTCAGCTCAGGCTCCGAAACAGAGTAGCACAGACTGGAGATCGGGGTGGGTAGAGCAACTGAAATCTACTTCTTACTGTTCTGGAGGCTAGAAGTCCAAGATCAAAATTCCATCAGGGTTGAGTTCTGGTGAGTGCTGTCTTTCTGACTTGCAGACAGCCACCTTCTCGCTGTGATCTCGCATGGCCTGTTCTCTGTGTTCTTGTGGACACAGAGCACTGGCGTCCCTTCCTCTTCTTATAACTACACCAGTTCTATTGGATTAGGGTCCCACCCATATGATCTCATTTAACATTAATTAGTGCTAGTGCTAGTGTTAGTCACTCAGTTGTGTCTGACTCTTTGCGATCCCATGGACTGTGGCCCTCCAGGTTTGTCTGTCCATGGAATTCTACAAGCAAGAATATTGGAGTGGATTGCCATTCCCTTCTCCAGGGGATCTTCTCGACCTGGGTCTCCTCCATTGCAGGTGGATTCTTTACCAGCTGAGCCACCAGGGAAGCACTAACATTAGTTACCTACCTCTAAATACAGTAGATTAAGAGGTTAGGACTCCAACATATGAATTTTGGGGATGCAACACATTTCAGTCTGCAAGTTCTGAAGAATGTTCTGGGATTGTTCCTCTGGTTTTAGGAACCAAACTTAAACATACCCTGCCCTTCATGAGCTGTGTCACAGCAGAATGAGAGTAACCGTGGCCTCTGTTCTGGTACCTTCTCGGATCTCATCAGCTGATCCTGCCATTCTTAGTATCACTCTCAGACTCAGCCGGCCCATTGTCACTTCCTTCTCTGCCCAGGACACAGGCATAAAGGTCTAATGACCAATTCGGACTCCAGTTTCTGGTGTGCTAACCCTGGCCTTCCGTTAAAGCTAAAAGACCTGCACACTCGTTTGATTCTGGCATCATTCATCAGGATCAATGAGATCAATGGTTGCCAACAATTCCAAAACCACAATCACTCAACAGATTTATTTCTCACTAATCTACATGCTCAATGCTACTGGCCATGGGACTCTGCTCCAGGCAGTCACTCGGGGACCCAGGCAGATGTAGGTTCCTCCAGATTATGACATCACCACCTCAGGATTTTCTAAAGAGAGAGAGAGAAAAAAAAAAAAAAAAAAACATGGAGGAAAATGCACACCAACTCTGAAATGCTCACAGGTCATTTCTGGTCATACTCCACTGGTTAAAACTGGTCACATAATAGGGATTAACTCATTCATGCTAAATGGAAAGGGAAGAGATTTTGAAATGTTGGTGAGCATGAGTAATGTCTGTCAAACTCACTCCCTCAAATAACCATGACTTCCCCCTTGCCAAGAAAGTCCACACATTCCCTTCTCCTCCAGGGTACAGAATTTATATGTACTTACATATTCTCAACATATGCACCAACAATAGGCAAAGGGTCACCCATTATTTCTAAGTTAATAATTTCAACATTTTTTTACTAAACTCCCCAGAAATGGGAAAGGATGACTCTCTAGCTTTCATCTGCTCAGAAACTCACAGTGCCTCTGCCCATCCACACAGACCGCCCTGCCCTCTCCTATAGCAAGGTATTCAGGACTGATATCATCATTAGCCCACCGCTGCTCCCAACCCCATGCTGGACTATGCTGGAGAGCACTTACAAGCACCCAGTGCTTCCCCTTCCCCCAGGGCCCCAGTCCCACCCAAAGATAAATAATTCAAGCCAAGACATTCGACCGTGCTGCTGCCGTGCCAGGAATTTAGTGCGTGTGCTCCTTTTGCTGCCACAGGAAAAATTACAACTTGATCCACAGGACCCGACTCCCTGCTCGTACTTCTCCTGGGCTGCCACTGATGCTTCTCTCTAGAAGTAATGGCTGGACTGGTGACAGTAGGATTTAAGTCTGCTGTGGGGGGTGGAGGAGGTGCTAGGGCTGATAAGCTGAAAAGGCGAGAAGGGTGGACCACGGGAGGAGAGCCTGGGCCTTGACAATGATGAAAAATGCTAGATGTCTTCACCTAGAGCCCCCGTGGAGAAATAAGACCAGCCCTTTGCAACTCAGTGGGTAGGATCTTCGTCTTCTGTCTCCTTTAGAGTAAGGACCGAAAATACTAACACAAGCCACAAGTTCTTGAAACTTTATTATGTGCTAAGCACTAAGTGCTTCATATGCAGCAATTCATTTGCATTCATTAGAATTAGGCTCAGCTTGAAGTGACAGTAAATAACAGACCCAAAATAACAGTAATTTAGGTAGGATGTTTATCTTAGCTCCCGAGGTAGGCTGTCCAGGGATAGTATGCACATCACAGTATTCAAAACCCAGGTTCTTTCTGTCTTGTTGCTCTGCTTGCTTAACCTCCACTTCCAAAGTCACTTTATGCCCCAAAATGACTGTTCCAGTTCTAGCCACTGTGCCTGAATTCCTGCCAACAGGATAGGATAAGGGGAGAATAAGAGTTTGACCCCTCTCTTTAAGGGCATGTCCTAGAAATCGTTCATAATACTTCTACTTGAATTCCATTGGCTCAACCTTTGTCATGCAAAGGAGGCTGGGAAATGTAGTCTTGATTCCAGGCAGCCATGTGTTCCAGGCATATTGAGTCTGAGCAAACTCCAGGAGATAGTGAAGGACAGGGAAGCCACGCTTGCTGCAATCCATGGGTTCACAAAGAGTCAGACACAACTGAGCAACTAAACTGAGCTGAACTAAACTGTACAACTCCCAAATGTTGTGGCTGTTGTTCAGTTGCTCAGTCATGTCTGACCCTTTGTGAACCCATGAGGTCCAGCACGCCAGGCTTGCCTGTCTATCACCAACTCCCGGAGCTTGTTCAAACTCATGTCCATCGAGTTGGTGATGCCATCCAACCATCTCATCCTCTGTCATCCCCTTCTTCTCCTGCATTCAATCTTTTCCAGCATCAGGGTCTTTTCCAATGAGTCAGTTCTTTGCATCAGATGGCCAAAGTATTGAAGCTTTAGCATCAGCCCTTCCAATGATTATTCAGGACTGATTTCTTTTAGGATTGACAGGTTTGATCCCCTTGTTGTCCAAGGGACTCTCAAGAGTCTTCTCCAACACCACAGCTCAAAATCTCCAACACCGAAGTTCAGAAGCATCAATTCTTTGGCACTCAGGTTTCTTTATGGTCCAACTCTCACATCCATACAGGACTACTGGAAACACCATAGCTTTGAATACATGGACTTTTGTCAGTAATGTCTCTGCTTTTTAGCATGCTGTCTAGGTTAGTCATCACTTTTCTTCAAGGAACAAGCAAAAAACAAGACCAGGAGCTGACAGTGGCTCAAATCATGAACTCCTTATTGAAAAATTTAGACTTAAATTGAAGAAAGTAAGGAAAACCATTAGACCATTCAGATATGACCTAAATTAAATCCATTATAATTATATGGTGGAAGTGACAAATAGATTCAAGGGATTAGATCTGATAGAGTGCCTGAAGAACTATGGATGGAGGTTCATAACATTGTACAGGAGGCAGTGGTCAAAATCATTCCCCTGAAAAAGAAATGCTAAAAGGCAAAATGGTTGTCTAAGGAGGCCTTACAAATAGCTGAGAAAAAAGGGAAGCTAAAGACAAAGGAGAAAAGGATAGATATATCCATCTGAATGCAAAGTTCCAAAGAATAGCAAGGAGAGATAAGAAAGCCTTCCTCAGCGATCAATGCAAAGAAATGGAGGAAAACAACAGAATGGGAAAGACTAGAGATCTCTTAAAGAAAATCAGAGACACCAAGGGAACATTTCCCGCAAAGATGGGCATGATAGAGGACAGAGACAGTATGGACCTAACAGAAGCAGAAGATATTAAGAAGAGGTGGCAAGAATACACAGAAGAACTATACAAAAAAGATCTTAGTGACCCAGATAACCACGATGGTGTGATCACACACCTAGAGCCAGACATCCTGGAATGCGAAGTCAAGTGGGCCTTAGGAAGCATCACTACAAACAAAGCTAGTGGAGGTGATGGAATGGAGGTGACAGAATTCCAGCTGAGCTATTTCAAATCATAAAATATGATGCTGTGAAAGTGCCACACTCAATATGCCAGCAAATTTGGAAAACTCAGCAGGGCCACAGGACTGGAAAAGGTCAGTTTTCATTCCAATCCCAAAGAAAGGCAATGCCAAAGAATGCTTAAACTACCACACAATTACATTCATCTCACATGCTAGCAAAGTAATTATTGTACAAAAAGGAGAGAAAAGTGACTGAGGGGCCATTAGCAGCATCAGTCACATCATTCATCTCACATCAATTTCTTGAGGCAGTACTGTTATTAAATGTCTTTTTAATAAGGTAACCAGCATACAAAACTTTTGCATGAAATTCCCTGATCAAAATCATTCTTATCCTTCAAGTTTTACCTTGTCAGTAACCTTCCACCTCTCATTAAGTGTTTATCTCTCAGGCCACACAAAAGGGGCTGTGTAATACCCTTGAAAGCAAGGCAGTATATTTAATTTGTCCCTTTCTTCCTGATGCCTGATACCATGCCCGGTATAAAGGGGACATTTAAGAAATATTTGTGAAACCAGATCAAATGTAACTCTTTCCTTTGCTCTGACATGATCAACCTTGGGCTGCAGTCCATGGGGTCGCTAAGAGTTGGACACAACTGAGCGACTTCACTTTGACTTTTCACTTTCATGCATTGGAGAAGGAAATGGCAACCCACTCCAGTGTTCTTGCCTAGAGAATCCTAGGGACGGGGGAGCCTGGTGGGCTGCAGTCTATGGGGTCGCACAGAGTCAGACACGACTGAGGTGACTTAGCAGCAGCAGCAACATGCACTTGGTACTCAATTCAAGATAAACAGATGTGGCATCCACTGCCCAAGAATTAATCGTTCAAATTTGGGAGAATTTGAAATAGAAAGAGTAACATCCACCTCTTCCCCCACCCTCTTCTCTGGATGAAGACCCTGCTTTCCTGTTGGAGGAGCCCTCATGGGCTTTTTGACCAAAGGATAGAAACTCCTGCCTCCCCAGGGGAGAGAAGCAAGGGCTGCACCCAAGAATATGGAACTGCTGATCAGCAGCGCTTGCAGACACCCCCACCCCACCCCCGATGCTGACGAGGCTGAGCAGTTCAGGCAGAGTTCATCTCAAGCAACTCCATCATCGCCCCACTCTCAGCCCACTCTTTGCGGCATTTGCAGTTTCTCTGCTCTGGGGGTCAAGTCTCCAGTGTGCCCTCCCTGAGTAATTGTGAAATTATTATGGTTGGTGATTTTAATTTAAATTGGATGGAGAAATGTCATACTGCGGTCGACTCATTTGCTATGGATTTTCACTTAACCAAATTGATTAGTCAACCAACTAGACTTAACTTGAGAGTTGTAATCATTCATTATTAGATCTCATTTTTTCCAACGCACTTAGATGATGTCAAGAAATTAAAACTGCAGCAAAAACTTCAGCAGTGTCTTCTCATCAAGGAGGCGGGGTCTGATTGAAAGTCTCTGGAGATGAAACAGGCTGTGGAAATCTGTGGGGTGCCCCCGGGGCCAGACTCCTCAGTGTTGCCCCAGAAGAATGGCCAGAAGAAATGAATAGGGAATTCACAGGGGAGGAAGCCAGGCTATCAGAAATTGAGCTTCCCGTCTTCCCCCTCCTGTGTGTCAAACTTCTAGTCATCCTTCCAGAGTCATCTCAAAACCTCCCTCATCTTTGAAGCCTTTCATAACTTCCCAGGTAGAGTAATTTGCCATCTTTTCCATGCCTGTATACATCTCTATTGAAAAAAACAGTACATTTTCATGTAATTATTGTTTAAATATATTTTCTCCTCTAAATTAAAACTCTTTTAAGGCCAGGGTAAAGTTTTAGCCAATACTGTATCCTGCCTGAAAAGGAATAAGGATATAGACATGTTTAACTAAATCATTTTGTTATACACCTAAAACATTGTAAATCAACTATACTTCAATTCTTAAAAAGTATATAGTGTGTGAAATATTGTATTCTGACTCCTTTCACTGTACTAAGCACATAGCGGGCCCTCAGTAAATATTTCCTTGTGGATTGAACCAGTAAATAAATATACTGCCTAGAGGACAATGCCCATATTCAAGCACAGGGAAAGATCCTTATTTAACTTATATGCAGAGCACATACTGAGAAATGCTGGGCTGGATGAAGCACAAGCTGGAATCAAGATTGCCAGGAGAAATATCAATAATCTCAGATATGCAAATGACACCACCCTTATGGCAGAAAGCGAAGAACTAAAGAGCTTCTTGATGAAAGTGAAAGAGGAGAGTGAAAAAGTTGGCTTAGAACTCAACATTCAGAAAACGAAGATCATGGCATCTGGTCCCATCACTTCATGGCAAATAGATGGGGAAACAGTAGAAACAGTGACAGACTTTATTTTGGGGGGCTCCAAAATCACTGCAGATGGTGACTGCAGCCATGAAATTAAAAGACGCTTTCTTCTTGGAAGAAAAGTTATGACCAACCTAGATTTGCCAACAAAGGTTCGTCTAGTCAAAGCTATGGTTTTTCCAGTAGTCAGGTATGGATGTGAGAGTTGGACTTTAAAGAAAGCTGAGCACCCAAGAATTGATGCTTTTGAAGTGTGGTGTTAGAGAAGACTCTTGAGAGTCCCTTAGACAGCAAGAAGATCCAACCAGACCATCCTAATGGAAATCAGTCCTGAATATTCATTGGAAGGACTGATGCTGAAGCTAAAACTCCAATCCTTTGGCCACCTGATGCAAAGAACTGACTCATTTGTAAAGACCCCAATGCTGGGAAAGATTGAAGGCGGGAGAAGAAGGGAACAGCAGAGGATGAGATGGCTGGATGGCATCACCGACTCGATGAACATGAGTTTGAGTAAACTCCAGAAGTTGGTGATGGACAGGGAGGCCTGGCATGCTGCAGTCCATGGGGTCACAAAATAGTCAGACATGACTGATCAACTGAACTGAACTGAACTCAACTGGGAAGGATCCTGTGTGAGCAAAGCAAAATTCATCACTGTGTATTCTTGCTACTGCCCACAAGTGGGAAGGAGATGGCTCAGCTGCTACAGGTAGGATTCAAACCTAGAGATTAGAGTGGGCAATGTGCTCTGACTGTATGCTCTGACTGCCAATAAAGCTAATGTGATCAATCAATTGCTTCAACAACACTGGAGGATACATCTAGAAACAAAGTGATAGTCACTATGCTTCTGCTCTGAACAGTCTGGTCCTAGAACATCACTTAGAAGGACACTGCAGACTAATATCTGGAAAAAGAGGTACCATATGTTTCGGGCTGGCTTCATGGGCATATAACCCCCATCTTGTTTTAACCATCTTGAAATTCTTAGTCATTCTTGAACAAAGGGCCCCACATTTTTACTTTGCACTGGAGACCCAGGCAAAGTATGTAGCTGGTCTTCACATAGAGGAAGAAACCATGGTATATGAAAAATAGCTAAAGAACCTAGGGTGTTCTGCCTGGAGAAAGGAAGCCTCAGGGAGTGTAGACATCCTAACCGTCTTCAAATGTCTAAAGACAGTCACGGAGGAGAAGAATGAGACTATTTCTGTGCTGACTCAGAAGACAGGACTGGGGCCACAGGGCTGAGGCTCATTTAGGCTTGGGGCAGTGGCACTCTGACTTGACTAGAACAATCTAACGGCAAAAGCCTCCTGGGAGATGCAAACAGTCCACGAGTTATTCAACTCGCAACTACATTTGGCATAGATCACTGTAGAGGCAAATGAGGAAGCATCAGGGTGGGGCTGGATGGAAGGATTCATTAAAGCCCTCCCCGTGCTTGGATCCTATGCCTCCAAGGCTAGGCAATCGCCTCTCTAAAGCAGTGCGGAGAGGAGCAGAAGGGAGTGACAGAGAGAGAATTGCTGTCTGGGTTAAGTGGATGCAGACCACGACCCTGGACTTGGAAGAGCTGCAGCCGCAGGTGAAGAGAGGAGACTTCACAAGCGACCCTCCTCTGAGTCCCGGCAGCCTTCCCTCCTGTCGCTGGAGGAGGTTTAGTTGCCAGGGGCAGCGTTACCCGGGCAACTGGTCAGCATCCTCTCCCCCACTGCCAACAAACACCCTCCCCCTCGCCAAATGGATTCAATCACCCACCCAGGGTGTATCTGAGGGCTGAGAAGGTAGGAGTGACTAACAAGGAGTGAACTTCATGATCAACCCTCCAAGTGGACCTAAGAGGCTTTGATCTAGAAAGATCCAGGGAGTCTCAACACATGAAAAATAGGTTCCAGGCCAATGGCTTCCTTCCTGGCTCCTGGAATTACTTTTCCATCCGTGCTATCTACATACCCCATGGGAGCTATTCATTAATGAGGGTGAGAAATGCCTAAATTATGCCTCTGATTCACATCCAACTCATTCACAAGGTAAGAAAGTGAGATAACTCACTCCTGCACCATTTCAACCATTATCATTGAGTCATTTCCCTTCAGCACAGAGAGCCCATTGACCAAGAGACCCGAACGGCACACACTCCCCCTCGTTTCTGCATCTCACACTGGACCCCAGGGCCCCTCCTTCCCATCGCTATTTTCTTTATCAATGGAAACTTTGTTTTCCTTTCTCTCTGCCCCTACCTGGACACCTGATCTTATCTGTCTCTGTCTGGTTTTGAAAGCAACCACATCGAACCCTTTCAATGTTCTCTTCCCTGGAGAGGAGCAGTTTTACTCTCCCACTCGATGCAAGGGATTGGCAGGGCAACCGGTCCCCTCCTCCACTCCCCGTCCCACCCGCCCACCACCACCTCCTCCTCCAACTTAAGATGGGCTCCGCAAACTGCCACCGCTTTGGGGAGAGCAGAAGGCAGAGAGTAAAGGGCGCCGAACAAAAGCTTTATTCAAAGTCTTGCATGCTAACATCTCCAAAAAGCTTTTAACAGAGACCATCATTTCCCTCCAAGAATCAATGCATTTTAATTCATACGAAGATATTTGTCTGCTGCTCCGTTCCTTCGAGGCGTAGAGACACGTTTAACAAAACAAGTCAGCCTCGCGTGGAGATGAACGCGCCAGCTTCTCCCTGAAATTACTGGAAGTTCATTTTCAAAAGCCGTCCTGTTTTCTGGGAATCAATGCATATCAACTAAAATCAATAGCTTCTCCGTGCGGATGGGCTGAGACACCAAACTGATCTAGCGTTCCAGTGCATTTGTATCCAAATCTAGACGTTCTCAACAAGTCAATGAATTTAAGCGTCTGCCAGTGTCTTTTCACTTAAAACTAATCTGTTTGCTGATCGGACTGCACATTTCCAAGCGCGCAGTAATATACTCTGTCTGTTTACCAGATCCAATGTACATTAGCTCGAATAAAAATATTTCCACTTAACTTAAAATCGAGTTTGTCCCAACTTTAGCAGTGCTCATGGGAATGAACTCCAGCCAATCATCGGGTTCACCCAGCTCTCCTGAAGAACAAAGCTCCCTCTCCTCCACCTGGCACCAAGGATGTGGTCCCTCTGGGGCTGACTGGTGTATTCTGGAATAAAGTCCTTCCTGCTTCTGGGGACCATCAATTCCACGACTAGGAGGAGCACCAAAGGACTTGTTTGGTCACCCTTCCTCCCAAACTGGAGACTTCCCCTAAGCCACTCTGCAAAAGAGGGTCCCTCTTCAGTCCCTAGAAATCATCCGAGTGTAGCTCTGCACTCCCTCATTCCTGCATGGCATGATGCGAAACCAAGGACCAACAGGTTACTACAGAATATTGACATTGCTATACACTTGAAACTAACACAACATTGCACATCAACTATATTCTAATATAAAATAAGAAATCAATTTAAGGGAAGGATTGTCTCTAATGTGTCACTTATTGGGCACCTACTATGTACAAGACTGAATAGAGATTCAAAGAAGTGAAAGAGTGACTGCAGTCTAGAAACCAACAGTCTCAGATGGAGGGGCTGTGATCCGTGTGCAGATGGTCAGTCAGCAGATGTTTCTGGAGCACCACCCTGTCCAGATTCCATGCTAAGCACAGGGAGACAGTGATGGACATATAAGACCAAGCCCACTGCCTGCAAAGTCCCCAAGAGAAAAGTCAAATGAATCAGTACAAGAAACCAGTGATTAATTATATGTGTGTGCAAAGCACTGCTGGGGAAAAAATACAGGCTGCTGGGAAGCGAAGAAGGAGACGACAAAGGATGAGATGGTTGGATGGCATCACCGACTCAGTGACCATGAGTTTGAGTGAACTCTGGGAGTTGGTGATGGACAGGGAAGCCTGGCGTGCTGCAGCCCATGGGGTTGAAAGGAGTTGGACACGACTGAGCTACTAAACTGAACTGGGAAGCAAACAGCAGTATCTAAACTAGTGGTGGGAGAGAGGCAGCAGGGAGCGGCTCCGCCTGCTACTCTTTATACCAGCACGTCATTTAACTCACTTCATCCTCACAAGTTTATAAGGAGTTACAAGCATCCCCAGTTTGCAGGTGAACAAACCGAGGCTCACAGGTTGCTTAGCAGCCCTATGAGACAGCTAGGAAGTGACATTCGTCCAATGGGAGAAAATCAGCAAGTGGCAGAGGAAGGATTCAAGCCCAGGACTGTCAGAGGCTGGACCCGTTCCTCTCCCACCGCCCTCCCTGCCCCTCACATGCCAAGTGATTAACTACACAAGCCATAATGTGTTCCTAGGAGCAAGCTAGACCCAGAGAGGCAGTGGGTGTCTGGATTTAGAAGAAGGGGAGAGCCCTGGGGGTTGAGGTTTGTATCAGGGAAGGCTTCCCAGAGAAGGTGACTCTGGAACCAAGTCAGAAAATTACCAACATAAAGGTCCAGGACAAGAGGACAATACAAAATACAATACAAATACAAAAACCAGTATTTACTGGTTTTTCTGGGGGGAATGGGGAATGAGGAGACCAGACCAGGCTCATGTACCAATTCTGTGTAGAGGAGTCATAGGGGATGAACCTACATGGGGAGCATGAAACCAGATTCTAGGAGACCTTGAATGTGACAATTCAGGTGTGTTCCTTGATTGGATCCCAGGTTCCAAAGCTGCTGCTGGTCTTAAAAGAAGCTGAGGGTCAAGAATACACATACCCCGTGTCCAGGCCAACCCCATCCAGACCTCCTTTGATCCCACTGGGTCCCTCTCCCCACCCATCTCTGATACTAGCATCTCGGGGAGTGCTGCTGAGGGAGGCTGGTCCCCAGCTCTGAGAAGCCTCAAGGCATCACCATGGAGACGCTACAGGCCGCCAGCCACACAAAAGGAGCTGTGAGCTCCCAGTTCACCTGGGACTTGGAGCTAATGAGGAGGTGGCAAAAGTGTTTCATTTTCTCTCTTCTTCTTGCTCTCTCTCAAAAAGAAGAGGCAATTCACACAGGCAAACAAACCCCACCCTGCCCTGGAAGGAAGCTGCTCAGTCCACCCTTCCGTGGTGGCTGGCCTCCTTCTGAGAGAGGGAGGGGGAACCCTGTATCTGAGGGACTGCAACAGAAGGTGCCTGGGAGAGAAAGATGCTGGAAGGACCAACAGGAAACCTAGGGCTGTTCACCTTTTCTCCTACCTATAAGGAGGAGCAACTCAGCCATGTGTGTAAACGTAAGTTGACATCTTCCATTTTGTTGGCTTTGGGGTTCTGAAATGCAGACAACCTCTATTCTTGCCTACAAGCCAAATCGGATGCACTGGGATGGTTTCCACAGCATCCCCACTCAAGACCTGCATCTTGGATCATACATCCCACTGCACTCTGTCCCCAAGCAGCCCAGGGAATCCTGCCTGTGCACAAAGGGCAGGAGGACAAGAGATGAGAAGGGATGGAGGTGCTGAGACACCCAAAGGGGGATGGGGAAAGGAAGGCTGTTGCTTCTGAGTCGGAAAGGGAGGAGACCGGAGCGTCTCCAGCCAGGAAGCAATCTTCACACACGCGTTGTCGTTTTCTTCTGCAAAGGGGTGAGAAGAGGGGAGGGGGGAAGTGGCAGCAAGAGGGGGAGCAGGCGGGAGAGGTGAGAAATCCAGCATCTTCAGACTTGCCCACACTGCTGGCTTCTCTGCTGTGTGCAGTACCTCATCTCACAGTCATTAGAGAGCCCACGGGAAGGGTGGAAGCCGGATGCCCCGAAGAGTGGGAAAATAGAAGGGATGCACACACAGAGATGTGTACCTAGACCTCTTGGAGAGAAGGCTCCCAGCCTGAAGCCGTCCCAGCCCCCAAACTCCCAGAATCCTTAGAACACCAAATGGACCTTAGAACAGCAAACACTCTGGTCACTCCAAAAGCCCCAGGAGTACCCAGCGGGCAGAGTCCCCATGTCTGATACACACCGTTCCTCTCTCCTTGCCTTCCTCTGGAGCAAAAAGGGTCTCAGCTTTCCCTCCAGTCTGGCCGAGCCCCTTCCAGCTCACGAGCAAAGAGCAGTAAACTGGAAGGCTGGGGAGCGGAGCGGTCCCCAGAATAGCCCTGGCAAGACAGGACAAGCACTCGCTATTGAAAGGACAGGTCAGTTCCGGACAGCCCTGTCCTCAGAGCTTCCCGAGTTGCCCAACTCCCTCAGGGTAAAAGCTAAAGCTCCTGCATAAACACCCTGAGTAATCTCACCCCTCCGACCCATAACCTTTCTGAACTCCCCCTGAGCGTTGCCTCTTACCTGCTCTGACGGAGTTCACAGCATCTCCTTCTCACTCTCCAAACACATAAGATGCCCTTTGGGCCTCAGGGCCTTTGTACTTGCTGTTTCCCCTGCCCAGGACATTTTCTTTCTTTCTTCAGTCAAGGGCTTTTTAAAAAATTATTTGGCTTTGCAGGATCTTAGCTGCAGCACGTGGGATCAAGTTCCTTGATCAGGATTGAACCCAGGCCCCCTGCATTGGGAGCAGAATCTCAGTCACTGGACCACTAGGGAAGTCCTACAAACATTTTCCTTAGATGTGTTCACATCTCACTCTCTCAGGCCTGAATTTCAACATTACTTTCTCAGTACCTCTCTCTAAATATCCAGCCACCCCAACACTCCCCACTCTTTTTCCCAGTTTTACTTCATCTCACCTTTTATCTGAAGCTGAAACTCCAGTATTTCGGTCATCTGATGCTGGGAAAGATTGATGGCAGAAGGAGAAGAGGGCATCAGGATGAGATGGCTGGATAACATCACCAATGCAATGGACATGAACTTGGGCGAACTTCAGGAGATGGTGAAGGCCAGAGAAGCCTAGCGTGCTACAGTCCATGGGGCTGTGAAGAGTTAGATACGGCTGGGCAACTGAACAACAATACCTTTTATCATCATCTTCCCTGGTGGCTCAGATGGTACAGAATCTGCCTGCAATGCAGGAGACCCAGGTTTGATTCC
The DNA here is from genome assembly GCF_003369695.1 of Bos indicus x Bos taurus. NCBI lineage: Eukaryota > Metazoa > Chordata > Mammalia > Artiodactyla > Bovidae > Bos > Bos indicus x Bos taurus. The sequence goes on along the minus strand of NC_040090.1, from coordinate 57,405,305 downwards.
TGGGTTGGGAAGATCCCCTGGAGAAAGGAATAGCAATCCACTCCAGTATTCTTGCCTGGAGAATCCCATGGACAGAGGAGCCTGGTGGGCTACAGTCCATGGGGGTCACAGAGTCATCGGACATGACTGAGTGACTAACACTTCCACTTTAATTGCAGTACTACTTCATCTAGTTCATTGCCAGGATCCTTCACAGGAGTGCACATTCCATGAAGGCAAGTTTTGACTGTTTTGTTTTCTATTGTATCCTCAGCACCTAGAAGCATCTTGGCAGATGGTAGGTCCTCAATAACTATTCACTGAAGGAAGGAAACATCCCTATGCTGTTGGCTTCTCCCACTTCCCCGGAAGTGCCTGCAGCAATGCTTCTTCCAATACCTCTGAAGATTCCCACAGTCCTGGAAAATTAGTTGTCCTTTGGACTCAGACTGAGCCTACCAGGAGAAGGAGGGCAGGGAAGAACAGAGTGGGGATTTCTGCCAGGTTCAGAGTGGGCAGGATATGGGCAAAAGGAGATGCTTCTGGGTGGCAAATGCCCTGATCACCATGGCCCCAGAGCAAAGTCACCATGATCTCTAGCCTCTACTTTGGTGAGGACACCACACACACACACACACACACACACACACACACACCCTGGTTTCCTCCTCCAGTCATTGAAGTTTAAGAAAAAGACCTCCAGAGACAGAAGATGGATTCCATTCCCCACTGTCACCGTGGGGCTCTGCAGAATTTAGTGTCTGTAGTCACCTCACCAAGCTGCTGAGACAGAGTACCCTTCCCTGTTACAACTGCTCCTCCTCCTACCTGCTCATCACGAGTGAGGTGAGGGTCTCAGGTGTGGCCACCTTTGTAAATACCATCCTACTGAAAAGCATCCTCGGAGCTCACACAACTTTTGCTGCTTTCTACCTACAGTTGATGGGGGTAGGGCAGGGGAGGCTGAAGAAACGAAAACAAAAGGATGAAAACCGATGCCCCTGTTGCAGGCTGTTAGGCAAAGCACCAAACCGTTCCAGCCAAGTTGATTTCCCGCTGGAGCAAAGGCCTTTTGCAAGTTTGCATGCTGAGTCACTTCAGTCATGTCTGACTCTTTGTGACCCCATGGACTGTAGCCTGCCAGGCTCCTCTGTCCATGGGATTCTCCACGCAAGAACACTGGAGTGGGTTGCCATTTCCTCCTCCAATGGATCTTCCCAACCCAGGAATCAAACCTGGGTCTCCTGCATTGCAGGCAGATGCTTTACCATCTGAACCACGAGGGAAGCCCATTTGCAAGTTTAGACTAACAATGAGAATCACAGACAACCCTGTAGCTCTGAGGTACTGTAAGATCCCTGTCTGCCTATCCTGATCTGGGCAGGTGGGACCCAGGGCAAAACACACACTTTTCAGACAGACCAGCCAGGTGCCCATGACACGGTAAAGGTGGTTTGGGACTGGAAGGCCCTGGTCTGGAAGAGGCAGCCTGGCTGTTGCAGCCGGCGTCCTGGCCCCAGCTGGGTGAGCCCGTCATCATTTATAATTGAACTTATCGTGGGCCGTCCTCACTGTCGCTGTCGCTTGAGCCATTTGATGTCGTTGAGCCTTTGGAAAAAGGAGAGGGGTGGGAGGGAAGAGGCAAAGGCAGGAGAAACAAAAGGAGTTTCGTAACAGAACTTCAAAAAAGCCAAGTGTTTGAAAAGATCTTTGCTAAGGTTCTGACCTACTTTACATGCGGATAAGCCATCTCCTTCGCTTGCAAAGGAAAAAAAAAAATCCTGCACAAAGTGGTCGCAGCTCTGTTCAGCAGAGCCCGGGCTGCATTGCAGAAAGGGGCTTTAGTGCTGTAATCAGAAGCCATTTAGGAGCCATGATTTGGGTAACTGTATAAGATTTCAACCTCTCTGGTGTAACCCTGGAACAAGGGGCTGCCAGAGAGAGACGGCTGGGGCTGAGAGAGGAGGTATCCAACAAGTACAGCTGTAGGGAGCACACCTCTTCACTCTGGAACACCCACTAACACCCTGCCCCAGGTGCACACCTGGGCTCTGACCACACCCCTCCCAGCCAGGCAACCTTGTGTTTCCTCCCTGTGCTTACACCTCAGATCATGCGTCAGGGGGCAGCCAAGAGTGAAGGTTCCTGATCCAGCGCCTGGCACACAGCAGGTGCTCAGTCATGGTGACTCTCTTGTCTGTTTCTAGAATGAGCTGGGAGGAACCATCCCATCCTGCTCACAGATTCTCGGGACTCATGAGTGCCATCTGGGGCCTCCAGCACCCAGTGATTAGGACATACATGTGAAGAGTCAAGGCACCAGGCCATCTGAAATCAGAGCAAAGGGGGCACAGAAAGGGCAGGACAGGAGGCACAGCACATGGGGCCAGAGGAACGAGGGATGCTCTGCAGAGAACAGACAGGGACGGTGGCCATGCTCCTTCACCCGCCACCTTGCCCCACGGCTTCAGAGCCCCACTGGTCTAGAGGGTACCACACCCTGACCTTGGTCCCCAAGAGAGAGAAAAAGCATGAGGTGGGGGACATTCTAGGACAGCTACAGTGTTTAAGAGAAATGAGATGAGCTAGGAAAGATCAAAGGGGAGAGAAGGAGAAATTCTTGGGAAGTTGGGCTGTTTGTTGTCATTAAAATAACAGATGTTGTTAATGATTTTATTATATCGTCCTCACATCAATCCTGTGCGGTTGGTACTTCTAGGGAGAGGGGCTTCCCCAGTGGTTCAGCAGTAAAGAACCCACCTGCAGTGCAGGAGATGTGGGAGATGTGGGTTCAATCCCTGGGTGGCGAAGATCCCCTGGAGGAGGAAATGGCAACCCACTCCAGTATTCTTGCCTGGAGAATCCCCATGGACAGAGGAGCCTGGCAGGCTGCAGTCCATGGTGTCACAAAGAGTCAGACACTGAGCGTGCATGCATTCACGTACTGTTAGGAAGCATTGTGACTCCCATTTTAGAGATGAGACGACTGAAGTCCTTTAATATTTATGTATTCATTTGGCTGCTCTGGGTCTTAGCTATGGCACTTGGGATCTTTCTTGTGGCATGTAGGATCTTTTTTTTTTTTTTTTTTAAACCGAAGCACGCATCTAGTTCTGACCAGGGATTGAACCCGGGCCCCCTGCATTGGGAGCGCAGAGTTTTAGCCACTGGACCACAAGGGAAGTCGTAAGAGAAACTCTGAACTGTTCAGAATCTCACAGTTAGTCTGTGAGTCTGTCTGAATCAAAAGTCTGGGCTCTCAAGTTACTTGATATTGCCTCCAGAGCTTTTGTATTCATTCAATAAATACGTAACAAGCACCCGCTGTGGGTGTCAGGCTCTGATCCAGGCTCCAGAGATACAGCAATACACACAAACAAATAAGCCTGCGACCACATAGCACCCACACAGGTCAGCGCTGTGGGTTTCGACACCACACCCCTCCTTTTCCCCGCATGAGAAGGGATACTCCAGGAATGTACGCAAGGGAGGAAAACAAACTCTTCTGATCTCAATCAAATTCAAGCATCTAAGGGTAGGTCAGTGTCTTTTGAAAATCTAATCATTTTGTGAATTCCAAACAAAGACAAAATTAATTGTGGATTATCCTTTGGCTTCAGGTTGCCCTCTGAATGCAGTTAGCCAGCAAGTGAGCCACCATTGGCTCCCTGAGCCTCAGTCATCAGGGCTTTGAGGATTCGTGTGCCCAGTGCCTCCTCCAGGTCCCTCTTCCTCCAGGTCATTGACTGACTGGTCTGGTGGTGGGGGTGGGTATCCTTTGCCTCTCACCCCATTGCTGTTCATCTGTGGGTCATCTAATCCAAGGACATGACAAAAAGGCCAGAGCTCAGCCAATCTCTGCAGCTGCTGCTGCTAAGTCGCTTCAGTCGTGTCCGACTCTGTGCGACCCCAGAGACGGCAGCCCACCAGGCTCACCCGTCCCTGAGATTCTCCAGGCAAGAACACTGGAGTGGGTTGCCATTTCCTCCTCCAATGCATCAAAGTGAAAAGTGAAAGTGAAGTTGCTCAGTCATGTCCGACTCGAAGCAACCCCATGGACTGCAGCCCACCAGGCTCCTCCATCCATGGGATTTTCCAGGCAAGAGTACTGGAGTGGGGTGGCCCTCCCAATTCAGGCAGGACTAAACTCCCAAAGAATGCTCCAACATCTCAGCTCAGGGCAAATGTGCAGAGATCTCATAAGCTAAGAAATGCACATGCTTTTTGGTCTCATCTACCACTCAAGGCGGAGAAGGAAATGGCAACCCACTCCAGTATTCTTGCCTAGAGAATCCTGTGGACAGAGGACCCTGGTGGGCTACTGTCTATGGGGTTGCACAGAGTTGGACACGACCAAAGCGACTTAGGAGCAGCAGCACCACCACCACCACCACTCAAGGCATTATCACATATAATCTTTACACATTCTACACAAAGACATATGCCTAAGGATGTCTGATTCAGCCTTGTTTATGATAATAAAAAATGAAAGCTCATATATATAGATATATAGACAGCTATAGGAATAATGAAATACCCCATAGTACAGCCATGCTGTAGAATACTATATATCTGGCGAAAGGAATCAAGTGGAGAAACAGACACTGCCGTGAAAGATGCAAACACATTCAGTAAAAAGGCAAGCCACAGGGACTTCCCTTGTGGTCCAGTGGTTAAGAATCCCCTTTCCAGCTCAGGGAACCCAGGTTCAATCACTGGTTTGGGAACTAAGATCCCACATGCCTCGGGAGAACTAAGCCCACACACAGCAACCACTGAGCCCATGTAATCTGGAGCCTACAAGCCAGGACTAGAGGAGCCCACAAGCTGCAACAAAAGATTCCATGTGCCACAACTAGGACCCAACACAGCCAAATAATTGTGTTTAAAACAAAAAAGGCAAGCTACAGGACAATGTGTTTGATATTTGTTGTTGCTGTTGTTCAGTCAGTCATGTCTGACTCTTTGCGACCCCATGGACTGCAGCACACCAGGCTTCCCTGTCCTTCCCCATCTCCCAGAGCTTGTTCAAACTCATGTCCATTGAGTCAGTGATACCATCCAATCTTGTCCTCTGTCATCCCCTTCTCCTCCTGCCTTCAGTCTTTCCCAGCATCAGGGTCTTTTCCAGTGAGTCGTCTCATCGCATCCAGTGGCCAAAGTATTCAGTCCTATATTTTTTAAAAACCTGTGTGCCTGTTGGTGGGGTACACAATTTCAAATAAGATAATGCATATATAAAACTTTAGCACCCTGTCTGGCAAATAGCAAGTTCTAAATATATTTGGCTATTATTTCCAAATACATTTTTAAAGGTGGGGCATAGGGAAAGATCTACACCAGGCTCCCACCTGGTGCTTGCCTCTGGGGACAGGAGTGAGATGCGGACGGTTCTGAAATGGAGCGTCCTCCGCAGGCTGTTCTCAGTGTACTGTCTGAATGCCTTACATCAGCATGCATAATTTTTGCAACTTTCAAAACATAAAAGGGGGAGGAATGCACTGAGCTTCATTTTCCCAAATACTGTCAGAAGAGGAGCTTTCCTTGATCCTAGGTCCTTTGGTCTTTGAAAGTTCTTTGTGGTGTGCTCTCTGAGTGCCTTCTGAGCAGCTTCAGGCCATGACTTTGCTTCTACTCGCCTTTGCAGAGGAACTGAGAATGCCTCACCACGCCAAGGAGCTTCAGCCACTCGGCACCGGCCCCCACTGGGATGCTCAGTATCACCCTGGACACTGGACTACAAGGGGCCAAGTGGCGAGAGCTCTTCCCTTCCCCCGGTTCAGGCCATCAGTTTGGTTGAGAAGCCTTTGCTTTGTCTCCCGTGTTCCTGCCTCTGTCCTGACTCTTTTACTTTCTCTCATCCTCACCCTTCAGCTCCGGCTTCTCTGCTTCTTCCTGACACATCCACCCTGGCTCATAAACACACCTTTGCAGAGGAATCCATGCAGAGCCTTTTGACCACTGCTTCCGTGGTCCAGGGGTCCCTTTGCCTAAAGATGGTGGAGAGGGTCAGGCAGTTCCAAGAGAAAGGGATTTCCTGGGCTGTAGCCCTTGACGATGAATGGCCCAGTCCTGGCCACTCCAGCCCCCTGACCTCTTCACCTGCAGAGGGCTGAGAGTTGGGGAGTGAGGGTAGGGAGAGAGGATGGGGAGGCAGGCAGTCCCAAGCAGCCAGCCCACTCCAGCCTCCTGCCCACTGGGAAAAGGTCCCTGCCTGAAGGGGTGCTCCCTGCTGCCTTGGAAGCCTCTCCCGCCCTTGTAGCCTTGGCCCCGCCCAACTCCAAGCATCCATGAGATTCGGGGTGTTTGGGATGACGCTCAGCCATTGAGCACAGTCCTCAGCAGCTGGTGGCACAGCAGTAAAGAATCCACCTGCCAAGCAGGAGACAGGAGTTCAGTCCCTGGGTCAGGAAACAGCAACCCACTCCAGTAATCTGGCCTAGAGAATTCCATGGACAGAGGAGTCTGGCGGGCTACAGTCCATAGGGTCGCTAAGTGACTAACACTTTCACTTTTCACTTTCACTCAACGGCTCAGACCCCAAGGAGACCCAGAAATGGATAAAGCAGATGGATAAGTGGATAAATACATAAATCAGTCATCCTTTGGGAGCTGCCTGGAGTGAGGCAGGGGGAGAATCTTGGAAGGTGCCTGCCATGTGCAGTTCCAGCTTCAGCCCCGGTCCACCAGGACCCTGCGCGGGCGAGAAGACACAGGTCCCGGCTCGGACACGGCAGGATCCGCTCCTAGACGACCTCCCCAGACAGGGGAGACCGGGACCTGTGCTAGCCTGTCTCTGCCCACCCTTCCCTTTCCACCTGGGAGTCAAAGGAACAGTGGGCTTTTAGTCACTGTGAACCAAAACAGAAGTTTCAACATTTCCAAAACCTCACTATCATCTTCACTGGCTCTGAGCGTTATTTCAGGTAAATACAATGTTCCCATTTTACAGAAGAGAAATAGACATCACAGTCGCAGCCACACAAGAGTCAACGGGGGACCAATGACCAATTCTCCTGACTCGCAGCCTCCTTCCATCAGACCGAGCTGGCCTGCCTTACCTAACCCCTGAAGCCAGGCCCTCCACCCGGGTTACCTGTACTGTTATCTGAAAGCACCTAATACCTACCACCCAAGGGATCAAATCATAGACACCCACTAGAAAAACTGTTCCAAAGGCTTAGAATCATAGCCTACTAGAGATTTTCTGGTCCTCTTATTTTACATGTGAGGGAAGTGGGATCCGGAGAGGGGAAGTGCTTTGTCCAAGGCCACACAGCAAAGCAGAGCTAGGATTCGCCCTCCAGCTGCACCCAGAGACTCACCAGGCTCAGGGTGAGACCGTCCTTGCCGTCTCTCCTGGTAGAGCCTAGGCAGGGCCGCTGTTTTCTTCCATCGTAGTATATGGAAGTTTTTCAAGGGCGAGGCAACTTTGCGCTTCCCTTGCTCCTCTCTTGTGCATCACAGAGGCCATGAAGGATTTTCATCCAGAAGATTGTAAGCGTCTCCGGCTGCTCTTGTGATGAATCTCGCCTACCCCGACTCCAGGCAGAGCTGCCCCAGGAAAATGCCAGGATGTGGGGACCTCCGGGAGATATCACAGCTGCTGCCCACAATCTGGGTGCCCTGGAGGTGGGGCTGAAACTCAGGGTTCCCACTTTAGCCTCTTCTCATTGTTCATCACTGCTGCTGCTGCTGCTGCTGCTAAGTCGCTTCAGTCGTGTCTGACTCTGTGTGACCCCATAGATGGCAGCCCACCAGGCTCCCCCGTCCCTGGGATTCTCCAGGCAAGAACACTGGAGTGGGGTGCCATTTCCTTCTCCAATGCAGGAAAGTGAAAAGTGAAAGTGAAGTCTAGCCTAAACTGAAAACTAAAAGCTTTTCCTTGCCTCCTGGGCAGAGAAAGCTCTGGAGTGGGAGTCCAGAGGCCCAGGTCCAGCCTGAGCTCTGAAGCAACTTCCAAGATGCCTTGGGCAAGTCTCCTACACGTTCTGGGTGTTGTGGCCCCACCTGTGCAGTGAGGACATCAGGCCAGATTATCTCTAGCGTCCCTCCAGCTCTGCCAGGCCCAGCTCCGTGGTTTAGGAAGCAGCAGAGAGTCAAGTAAAGCCATTAGGAGTAGCGAAGAGATGGGGGTTGCATAACAGTCATAATGCAATTTTCTGCAAACGGGGACTATGTTCTAGGAACGCACCTAGGAGCTGCACACCTGTTCCTCCTTTTGATCCTCACAAGGATTTTGGAGATCCCACTATAATCTTCTTTATTTCACAAATGAGTCAACTGAGGCTCAGAGAGATTAGGCAGTTGCCTGAAGTCACACAGTCTGTCATCAGTGAGGTCGGAACGGCTGACTTTTCTTTCACCTTTCCCCCCCGACCATACCCACCCCCCCAGGGGGCGGCCGCCTCAGTTCTCAGGGCCTGTCTCTCCAAATTGGCTCTGGGGTTAGTGGGACCTCCCTCGCCCCCCTCTGATGTCATCATCACAGCCCTAACTTTCCAGCACTTTCTCAGCGTCAGACTCTTGTCAGACCACAAGTCCCAAATTTTGCTCCAGAGAAAATGACTCTATCCCACCTCTCATTCAAGCCCTTACTGCTTCTTGCCCCTAGTTTACCCTCCACTCCTTGAGGTCCCTGCCCATGACCCAGCCCCAGCCCCTTTCCCAGGGACCCCACATTGCCTAACTCCTGTGACTTTAATTCCTCCCCAACTGCTTTTCTCAGCTTTGGGGCTCATGACTTCTGGGGTGGGGGTGTATCCAGCCTGCCTCTTTCCTGTGCATCTTCTCAGAGTTATCTGGTATCGGCTGGGTGCAGGAGTGAAGGGAAGGTGCCTGGATGTTCACAGGTGAGATCACTGCAGGAGGGCAGAGGGGGCACCCCAATGGGCTCCACCGCAAGGGGTTTGCGATAGCACCTGATGCTGAGGAGAGGACCTATGAGTCACTGGCGCTGCTCAAGGTGGAGGAGAGTAGGCTGGCCCCCGGGCGTACCCCAGGGAACAGAGGGGAAGGAGAACTGGAAGGAAAAAGCCAGGACTTGCTGATTCATTATAACCTGGAAGACCAGAAGAGGGAGCAACGGAGGATGGCACCAAGGTCTAGGGAAAACGGGGTGATGGGAGAGGTGTGGTGAGCCACATAGAAATCAAGTTGCTAGGAGAAAAATCTGTGTGTGTGTGTGTGTGTGTGTGTGTGTGGTGGTGGGGCAGGAGAGGGTGGAGGATCTTGTTTCAAACACTGGTTTTGAAATGACAGAGGGATTTTCAAGTGCAAATGCCTATTGAGTGATTAGAAAAACAGGACCCAGAGCAGCAGGGAAGGCAAGGGGCAGGTTATATAATTACTGTGCCCTGAACTCTAAGCTGAGCGTGGGGACCCCAGGCTGCCCTCTCCCTGGCCCCACCTGCCCCACCCGGAGCCTGAGTCAGCCAGCTTCAGTGGAAATTTGATGAGTGAAGCCAGGTGACCGCATCCTGAGATAGGGTCATCCTGACCCTACAGAGATGACCACACCTGGGGGCAGCCAGCGTGTGTGGTGTCCACAGTGGCCGCACTGCAGGGGCCAAAGGGAACAAGGAAAGCCAGGGAATCCCTGGCCGTAAGAGGAGGTGAGCCTGCAGAGGGTCAGACGGGCTGGTGGGGGAGGAGGTGAGCCCGCAGAGGGTCAGACGGGCTGGTGGGGTGGGGGCAACACTGGGTTTAGGGGAGAGAGAGAGGCAGGTAAGCTAGACGAGACAGTAGGGTAGGTCAAGACTGGTCCTCTGTTCCAGTCAACAGTGTGGATGTCGGGAGGGACCTGGGCGTGGATCAAGGCCCTGCCTGACGAGGCAGAGGTATGGAGGGCGTGGGGAGAGGAGCCGTGGGCCGGCGGTGACAGCACCAGGAGGCAGAGGCTTTCACCGAGACAGGGAGGAGTTTCGCTCTTGAAACGGGGCTGTGTGTACGTCGGGGTAGAGAGAGGGGGACTAAAGATGGCCGCGCAGGCCCTGGGAGGCAGGGGGTCCCAGCGGTGCCTGGAGACTCAGGTCCCCGGAGACCGCAGCCTCCTCCGGCCAGAATCACAGCTTCAGACAACGCAGCAGCTTCCTAAGACCTCAGGCGTTCTCCCGAACGCCCAGGCAGAAGCAGGAGTGTGGCCAACGTTCTAGCTGTCTCTTCCGGTTCAGTGAATTCTGGTGTCCCCTCTCCAACACACACACACACACACGCAGCAGAGTCCCTTCTGCTTTCAGCAAAGGCCACGCAGCAAGTCACTCTCTGAATCGAGGAGGAGTGGCCAGCACCCCCTTGAGCAGATATTCCCCAGATGGGTAGGGACGAAGGGACCAGATCCCCCAAGGAGCTGCCTTCACTCAGACCTCCCAGAGCCTCCATCCCCTCTCCTAAAGGCACCTTCCCTTCCCTGGCCTTTTCCAAAATCAATCCTGACATCTCCTTAAATCGAAGTCAGCCACAATGAAAGGGTGGTGCGGAATTTTGTTTACCAATCCTGGCATCTAATTAAAATTAGCTGATGGTTCTTCTAGTTGGTTTTTTTGTTCTGACTATTTTTAAGCCGGAGCTGCTAGATCAGTGCAGCCACTAGTAAGCTGTCAAATCAAATTTTCAAAAGCAAATTGCTTTTATAATTAATTTAATTATTATTACGGCTCCCAGTTTTGTGTTGCCTTAATGAACACAAGCAGGTTTCACCCTCTGCTTCTCCCCCCCACACTCACTTAGCACCCCCTTGCCTCCCCAGACCCACCTCCCACCTCTCCAATCCGAGTTGGGCAAATGGAAAGGCAAGACGGAAAGCAGACACACGCGCCCAGGCCCCCTCCGCGACCACCCCCCTGCCCACCAGCTACCTCTCTGACTCACGCCCTCACCCTCAGAGTGAGTAATTAAAGTTCTGCTCCCTGTTATGGAATAAATGGTACATGTTTTAATTACCCTGAGCCTACCCAGGCATCCTCACGCCCCCGCCCAAGACTGTGAATCTGGTGGAGTGGGGGAAAAGGTGGGGGGACAGTTCCGAGAAAGAAAGAGCTTCTGTGACAGTGACAGCGGTCTGTCACCCGGGTCTGGAATTCGCTGGGGAACCGTCAGTTACTAAGGAAACTAGGAGGAAGAGAAGAAGGGAGAGAGGCGGTTGGATCCAATTTTGGGCGACAAGTGTGAGGCGTAAAGACGTTGGACCCTCTGCGCATCCTAGGCTCAGTGGCAGTGTCTTCAGGGGTGGGCGGGGGCAGGTCATCAGAGAGGGGTCACCTGGAGGCCACACCCTTCTCAGGAGCCCAAGGTGGGTCAAGGGGATGGAGACACAAAGGCAGGAGCAGCCATGGGCCGGGACAGTGACCAGAAGCTGTGTGTGAGTGTGTATCCACCCACAAGCACACAACTGTTCACACCCATGTTTGTGCATGTCCATGTTTTTATCCTTTTCGGTCTTTTGGGTGTTTTCTTTTTGTTTTCCTCCTTCCCAGTTTGCAACTTATCTCACTTCCATCTTTTCTCCTTTTTCTGGCAAGCATGGTTCTGTCCCCTTCTTTTCACTCTCTCCTCTCTCCATCTCTGTCTTCTCTTCCCATGCTTCTCCATCTGCCACCCTACCCTGCATCCCCCAATCTCTCTTTCTCTGCTTGTCTAGTTAATCCCCCTCCCAGGCCCTCCTTCTCTGCCTCTCTTTCCCTGTCTCTGTGTCTGTCGGACTCTGACTCAGACATGACGCTGTGAACTGTAAGAGCAGGAGACCTCGGGACACTGGAGCATCCCTGCCTGCCCTGACTCCCCTCCAAGGCCCGGCTGATTCCTCCTGCCCCAAGGAGCCACAGCACACAGGGCTTCATCGGATCAGCTCTCAAAATCCAATGCTGTGGGGAGGGAGGAACTTGGCCCATACAGGTCCCCATTGTTTCTGAAACAGAAGCAGAGACCAGGAGAGAAGGGCAGGGCTAGGGGTGGGCCCCGAACCAGCCCAAACAAGGGGGAGGGGGAGCTCCAGCCGGTGAGGGAGACAGGGTTTATTTCTGGGCTTTTGGCTGAAGGACAGACAGGAAGCTGCACAGAATGAAGGGTGTGAGTCAACAGTGCAGTGGGGCTTGGGCCTGGCTGGTGGCAGGGCATTCTGGAAGCCATTCAGGAATCCCACGAGCATGCCAGGTCCTGGGGAGAACCCACCATTCCCCAGAAAAAGCCGTTCCAGGTGAGGCTGGGCCCTCCCTCATCTTCTGATGGGCAGGGGGGACCCACGCCCTTTCTTCAGGAAGTCGGGGCTGGGACTTCTGCGGCCTCACTCCTGCTGCAGGGCCAGCTCCTTCTCCACTTCTCTTCTCATCTCTTCTCGGTCTGCAGCTGACCCAGGCTTGGATCCTTTCCTGTTCCCCCTCCTGGTAAAGAGACGGCCCAGGTTCCGTGTGGCCTGACCCCTGGCTCCCCGGGTCCCTCAGGGAGAGCCCAGTGCTCCGGAGGGACAGAGCACCACACCCCACATCGGGCAAACCCCGACACCAGCTGCTCAGAGGGGCCGGCAGTGGTGGAGGACCACTCAGGCTGCCCTGCCCAGAGCAGGAATAGCCTAAGAGGTGGGTTACCTTTCTCTCCTGGGCCAAGATTTTGGGAGGCCTGGGAAGGTAAGAGGTCCATTTCTGTCCCACCTACACATCCTTACACACACACACACACACACACACTCATTCAAAGGGTGGCAACTCAGCCCTCCTTACTCTAGGGGGCGCTCTCCAGTCAGATGCCTGACAGCCGCCTGAAGGCACTTGCAGAAGACCAAGGTCCTCTCGGAGCCAGAATCTCAGCAGGAGTTCAAGGCCAAGGTGAGAGGCCTCAGCCCTGCTTCTAAAGCCACCCACAAAGGCCTCGACACCGCGGGCCGCAGGCGGATCTGGCATCCTCGGACACCCCTCGCCATTGCCAGGCAAATGCTCCAGCCAAGGCACGTGTGTAGAGCAAGCCTGCCACCTGGTGGTGAGGCTACTCAACTACAAACCGGGGCTCTGGAGGGGTTCGGTGGGTGTGGGGCCCCCCGGGCTGGGGCCCCTCCAGGGCTGATCCCTGAGGCAGTGCTGTCATGTGGGGGCTGCATGGAGCCCTTCCCAGAACCCTTCCAAAGTAGCTCATGGGGGCAGAAAGCAGAAAGCAGGGTGGGGTGGGGTGGGCTGGGGTGGGGTTCTAGAGCTAAGACAGGGGACCCAAGGGCCAGGCCTGAATGGACCCAGAGGAGAAGAGATTTCATGTGTCTCTGCCCTAAGGAAGCAGCAGCCTGGGGCACTGGGAAGCTCAAAACTCCAGGTTTCTCTCCTGGGTCCACCACCAACACCCAGCTCTTAGGTAGATGGTGGGCCTTTGCGTGGGGGACCTGGCAAGACAAAGCCCTGCTCTTGAGGAGCTGGTGGGCTTGAAGCAGTTCACACCATGAGCCAGGAGCTGACAGTTTGGAGATCAGCTGCGATTAGGACAGGCAGGACTTCGGGGGTCAGCCAGCCCAACAGAGACTGCAGGACAGGTTTTGTGAGCCCCTGCCCCTACGTGCAAAAATGTCCATAATAAAACTGCATTTTATGACTTTGAATAAATACATTTATACTACACAGGTGGTTCAGCAGTAAAGAATCTGCCTGCGAGGCGGGAGCCACAAGAGACCCGAGTATGATCCCTGGGTCAAGAAGATCTCCTGGAGGAGGGCATGGCCACCCACTCCAGTATTCCTGCCTGGAGAATCCTATAGACAGATGAGCTACAGGATGACTATGGAGAGCCCCAGCCCATGGGGTCAAAAAGAGTCAGAGCCAGACACGACTGAAGGGACTTAGCACACATGCACACACACCCTATAACATTTCTACAGCCTAAATTGGGGGGGGGGGGAGTTCCTTCTGACTTGAGAAGAAATTAAAACCTTTCAAGATGCCTAATGGAAACATGAACCCTGAGTCCAACCTATTCATTTTGCTGATGAGACAGAAGCCCAGAGGAGGACAAGGTCTGCCCGCCATCACACAACAGGCACTGGCTGGGCTGGGGGGCCACAAGTAAGTCCTCTGAGCCAGACTAGGGTTCTCTTCATTACCCCTTTAACCTCTTTCAGGAGACAGAAGAATCCCTGCTACCTACACTGCAAGCCAAGGAAGAGCGCCCTTGCCCAGCCCCTCCAGGCCCCTTCGATTGCCCACCACGTGGAGAGAGCCTGGTTGGTTTCCACCCACTCCTCCCCACCCTCCCAGCAGAAGCTTTCCCTCCCCAAGTCCTGGCCAGGCAGCCAAGTCACCACCACCACCACAGCTCTTTGGCCTGCTGTCTTATTAATTCCTAATTTCCAATTTGCAAGAGAGAGCCTTAAACCTCCATCTCACCAGCCCAGCAATCACACAGATGTACCAAGTATCTCTGGACAGCCTTTAATTTATCTCCCAGCGCACGCGGGCACTGCTGAGAGACTTGATGGCACCAGCTTAAACATAATAAATTACTCAAGTACCAGAGATTAGTTAATAAAGCTCCAGGCTCCCTCCAAGCCCCTGCTGACTTGGTCGATGACACCAAAGGTTCCTTTGACGCTGCCCAGTGCGGGGGAGGAGCACCTGTGATAGGTGGCCCTGCTCTGAGCCAGCTGTCCAGTCCTCCTCAGAACCCTTGTCGCCAGGCAGAAGTGGTAACGTGGCAGAGAGGAAGGGGCTCCAAGAAACGCCAGGGCAGACTCGCAGTTTCCACTCCAGGCCTCAGTATATCAATGGGGTCATTATCAAATGGTGGCAAGTCTGACCCTTGCTTGGGCACAGCTTGGAACACCAGGGGTCAGAGGATGCCCAAGAATGAAGCAAGATGTCAGCGACCTTTGGAGCCAGGTGAAGGAATGGAAATGTTTTCTTGAAGACACAAAGGGCCAGAGAAAGTCTGAAGCATTTGAAGGCCCGTCTCTGCCCCTCACTCCAGGTACCTGCCAGGCGTGTCTTCGCTGGGCCTCGCATCCACACCATCTCCCGTCTTCTCATCCCCGATGACACAGTAGTCCTCCAACAGTCCTGCCTCGTCCAGATGGACACAGTCCACCCCCTCTCTCCACCAGCATCATCTTTATATAGCCCAGCTCTAGCCACATCACTCCTCTGACTACAGTGTGGGATGCTCTTCCATTGCTTACCTAATAAAACTGGCTCCATACCTTGGAATGCATTGCCTTCCCCTGTTGGTCATGAAAATTATCAGACTGGGAAAGATGCTTGAGGGAGAGGGTGCAGCTCACCTTCTGGGTGAGATTCTCATTTATTAGATGGTTCCGCAAATTCCTGCAAGAGACAAAGAAATGGGCAAAAACGCTCAAAATTCGTTCCTAGACCAAGATACTGGGAAAAGGGCTTCCAGAGAGGGTTGGGGAGTAGGAAAAGGCTATCTGTAAAGTGCTAAGCATTGCCAGAATCCTGAGCTATCCTGGAAAATCCCTGTTCCTTAAGAATCTCTCCCATTAGCCTCAGCTCAGGCATCCCAAGCCCCAAATGATGTCGAGAAAGATAAGCCAAATAACTACATCTTCTTCGTTTCTCCTGATACCAAAGCCAGAGCTCCTGGCTCCCAGGCCCTGCCCGCCCCAGGCCCCCACTAGGGTCCCGCTTGGTCCCAAGTCAGACCCGAGAGCAGGGAGTGGGGCTTCTTCCCCAGTCCCCTGCCACTGAGGTGCTCTTGAAGCTATATTAAAAAAAAATTGTGATCCATAGTCATCTTTGTTCCCAGGCACTAGTATTACTCATTGTTATCAGCAAGAAAAACCTCTTCAGTATCTCTAATTCTTTCCTTCCATAATGCTCAAAATACTGCCTACACATGCTCTTGTTTGTGCAGAGACGGCCTCCCTCACACAAGAGGTGGTGGCTGAATATGGGGCAAATTGAATCACATTATAAACGTGCAAGGGAATCCTAACATGAATCCTTTAATAAAGAGAATAATCACCCCTTAATTTTTCATTAGTGTAAACCCAGGTGTTCCTGGAATGAGTATGTTGGATGTGAACAGAACCTATATGTGTGTACACACACACACACCTGGGGAGTGCATCACACCATGCCCAGAATAGCCCCAGGCACACAGCAGTCTTAATACTAATAAAAACCTGATAGAGATACTGAGAGTGTATTTTTTGTAGTGACAGTGGTGAACGGGAACACCAAAGATGATACGGTAGGATATAAGATTGCTTCCCCGGAAGGAAAAAGGAAACCGAGGCCCAGAAAGGAGCAATGGCTTTAGTGCGTCACCCACCTGCACAGAGAGACGCTCCACGTGTTTATAAAACTCCTGCGTCCCTATAGCACAGAGAGCTCTGCTCAGTGCTATGTGGCAGCCTGGATGGGAGGGCGTTTGGGGGAGAGTGGGTACATGTATATGTACGGCTGAGTCCCTTTGCTGTTTGCCTGAAACTATCACAGCATTGTTAAACAGCTTTGTCACTGTCGCTGTCGTTTTCACTCAGTCGTGTCCGACTCTTTGCAAGCCCATGGACTGTAGCCCACCAGGCTCCTCTGTCCATGGAATTCTCCAGGCAAGAATACTGGAGTGGGTTGCCATGCCTTTTTCCAGGGGATCTTCAAAACCCAGGGATTGAACCCAGGTCTCCTGCTATACCCCAATACAAAATTAAAAATTTAATAATAAGTAAAAATGAAAAAAAGCATGATGATATTTAAAATGTTTAGAAAAAAGAACTTCTAGGTCCCAAGAAGACAGTATATGCTAGAATTAATTCATTAACGCTATCATTATGGAACTACAAAGGAAAAGGCTGTTTACTCTCAGCCTGGAGCTTGGGATGAAGAGAACTCTCCCAGACCTCTCCCACCCACATCTAATTCAGATAATCCCAACCTTCATCCCGCAAACCTAGTGGTCGATGACCTAGATCCTCAAGCCACTGGCCACTGTTTTATGTGTGGCTCAGATGTCAGCCGAAGACCTGACCCCAAATCCTCAGCCTGTGGGAATCTGGAGCATCTGATTTTCATGCGTCCCCACATCTGGTTAATCCCCATTCTCACTGCCTTTGGCCTGCATCCACTGACCCCTCCATCCTGCTCTGAGCACCCAGGGCACAAAGCTCAGGCTTTCTCTGGAGGGTTCACAAAAGGCACATGTGCACCAAGCCCTCCCTGTTTAGAAGCATTCCTGGGAATGTGGCATCAGGAGAGGGGCCCTGAGGAACAGCACAGTGTTCTGGGGTCTTGCTGCCTCTCTCATCCCTCACTTCCCTGTCCTCCTGGGAAAACAGCTTATTCTGCACAAAATAGTTTCTTTAATACTCAGGTTCCTTAGAGTCTCAGCTTCTCTCCTTTAAAAGCCTAAGAAAATAAAATACCTCAGTGACACAGCTGAGAAAGAGCTCTCAACCCGACCCAACTGTAAGCCCCATGAGGTCAAGGACTGGGTCTTGAGATGGACTGTAAGTAGCCCAGAGTTCACTTTAATAAATGCCACCATTACAGCCGATTCTCATGACCCACAGTAGTCATGTTCCAAGAAATCAGCTCAAACACTGAAGTAGCAAATGCTAAACCTTTGTCCCAAAGGGAAATACAGGGGTAGGTTTTGCGAGCCTCTGGTGACATTTTCATCAACTGATCAACATACCATCTTTTTTTAAAACGCGTTTCTGTTTAAAGACATCTTATTTAATATCACTGTTGATTCATTAACATTGAACTCACGGCCAATGGTGCTATAATTCATGCCTGATCAGAGCTTATCTAACACGTGTTTTCTCCATAAGGCACTTCACAGCCTTCTGCGCTCGGGACCCCAGACAGCACGGTAGCACCACACGTGGGGGCCATTTTGCAAGATCGCCAAAAAAAGCACACAGAAAAAATGTACAAAAAGGTGGCACAAAAGAGCCCACGAGAAACACTTGTTTACAGGCTGAGAACTGAAACAAGAAGGCAAAGTGTCGCCTTGTGCCACCTCCACCGAGAATGTGCGCATCAAGCAGTTCCAGTTTCTCACCATTCTGCACATGTCCGAGTACCCTAGAAAGCACCACGAGGATCTGTGGGGGAGTCATGCATTTCAGCAAGCAGGTGAGTTTGAAAACACGGAATGCACCCATAATGAGGATGGACTGTCCCTGTGTGCTGGGGAGCACTACTCAGCCATAAAAAGGAGCAAACAGTGGGCGCAGGCAACTGCCTGAATGGCTCAAAGAGGCCAGTCTCAAAGGTCCCACACCATATGGTTCCAATATATGATACTATTGAAAAGCCTAAGCTGTAGCAATGGAGAATGGATCTGTGGGTGCCAGAAGACAGAGGTAGGAGGCAAGTATGGCTTAAATTAAAGGTTAGCTCAAGGGAATTGGGGAGGGGGTGTGATGAAACTATTCTGTATCCTGATGGTAGCGGTGGTAATGCAAATCTCTGCATTTATTAAAATTCATGAACTGTACATCAAGAGAAAAAAGGTCATGCTACTGTATGGTAATTTAACAAATAAAATAAATATGTAAGCAAATATCATAATAAGGATAACCAGAGAGGCGACACCGCGGCTGCCTTGCTGCAGGGAATAGGGCCTCGGGAGGAGGTGCATGTGGCCATGCGAGGCCCTTCCTAGTGGCCTTGTTGAAGGAAAGAAAGTGACCACACGTGCCCGGGTTATGGTCTCCTGCGCCATGCAGGTGACTCCTACAGCCTGCCAGTCACCAAGAGAGGGCTGCCAGGTCTGGAGGCTTCTCAGCCTCGTTCCGTGCATGGGCTCCTCTGCGAGAGGACCCCACTCCTCCCGGGTCCCCAGGGCACTGGCTTTATACCCAGATGCAGAGATTCCCCCTCAGAAGTTAGTGTTGCCCCTAGCAACCAGCTCTCTCTCCAAAATGCTTTGAATACAGACTGCCTTAGGAAGACTGCTCCTCAGAACTGATTTCTAAAAGACCTCCTATCACTATGTGAACAAAACATTTTTAAACAGAAAATTTAACAAGGTTTTAAAACAAAGATTCATCCTTTTCATCCTCTTCTGACTATGTGGTTGCTGAGTGGCTTGGAGGGGACAGGGGACTTGCTGTTCTTCCCACAGGAAGGAAGAGGGATTGATGGTGGCAGACTGTCAAATGCTACTTGTTCTGGGAGACCGATGAGAGCTAAAATAGAGATAGTGTGATGTCTGTCCAAAATCTGATAGTACAGGTCTTAGCACATAGTAGGTGCTTAGTAAGTCCCATAAAATCAAGACGAATCCCCAAGAATAAAAGAGCTGTACAGTATAATGGTTAAAACACAGACATGCCTATTGAATATCATCAATAAACATTGCTGGTACCCAGTAAAGAGCTCACAACAAAGATGGGCTTCAGTGAATAAATAAGATATGGCCCACACCTTCCAAGGTCTCCAGGTCTAGTAGAGAGAAAGATATGCATAAATAATTGCACTATCAGGCAGAGACACTTGATGCTAGAATAAAATAAAAGAATACGCCATGGGAAAATGGATAGGGAGGAGAGTATTAATCAAGGTTCTTTGGTTGCAAATGACAGAGTCTCAACTTAAATGAATAGAAACAAAACAGCCAATGTGTTGGTTCACATAATTTGAAAAGACCAGAGTATGTCCAGAGACTCGAATGTTGATGTTGATAGAACGATAGGATGTTGATAGAAAATTCTGCTCTTCTGCAATCCTTTGTCCTCTGCCTTCACGAAAGAGGTCTTAAGTTTAGAAATGAATCTGGCTTGAATCCCAGCTCCACAATTTACTAGCCTGAGTTTTTCTGAGCTTCAGCTTCCTCATTTGTAAAGTGAGAATAATAATACCCACCTCACAGATGGTAGTTGAGGGTTAAAGGTAAGCTATAACTGTAATTTTTGTTGAACAAATCTTATATCCCCTTTTCAGCTCAATGATCTTATCTTCTAATCCCAAGTACCCATCCATCCATGCATCCATCCATCCATGCATCCATCCATCCATCCATCCATTCATCCATCCACTCATTATATATTAAACACCTGCTCTGTTCCAGGCAATATGCTATACACTGAGATTAATATGCCTACCCTGATATTAATAAGATAGGCTCCCCTACCCTTCAGTTACTTACAGGCAAGTAAGACTGATAAGACAAACAAATATGAAACACTAAAATGTGAGGAAGTGCATAGAATTAGTACAAACAATCCCTGACATCTATATAGTGCTTTTCATTCTTAAAGAACACGGTTATATTCAGTCACTCCACTCATAACAATCTCATGAGATATTATCATTCCATCTTGCTAATGAGAAAGCTGGGGCAAGTTTTCAGCGATATGACTAAAATGCTCATAGTGGGTGGGAGGCAGGAAAAAGTTCTCCTTTCTGTGATGTTATATTTGTGTGGAACATAAAAGGTTTACTGGGAGGAGAGGGAAAAAAAAAGATTTGTTTTGACATTATTTTGAAATATAGTGACCAATAAAGAAGCCATAACCAGACATCAGCGAACTGAGGATAGAATGAGCCATATGACACAAATACCACCAGCGTGAACAAAGGGGAAAGGGCTGATGCATGCGGACAAGCAGTTTGCCATCTGGCTGGAAATGTCTAGATCAGAGCATGAGAAGTGGAATCACACCAATGTGTTCCCATTTTTCTTTTCAATCTTGAGAGAACTTTTGCAGGACCATAGGGCTCTAGGCACTACTGGTAGAGAACCTGCCTGCCAATGCAGGAGACGTTAGAGATGCGGGTTTGATCCCTGGGTCAGAAGATGCCCTGGAGGAGAACATGGCAACCCACTCCAGTATTCTTGCCTGGAGAATCTCACAGACAGAGGAGCCTGGCGGGCTACAGTCCATGGGGTCACAAAGAGTTGGACATGACTGAAGTGACTTAGCATGCAAGCACAGAACTCTGAGAACTCTGATCTAATATGGACCCTGTGTCTACTGCATCTTCAGATTTCCATATCATCTTTTAGGGACATTAGGATGATCTTTGGCTTCCATCTTCTCAGTCTCCATACTACCTTTATTGGACACAGATACTGTAAGTATTTGTCCAAGGTGACACGGTGAGCAGGCCAAAATCCTGGAACTTGGGCCCAAGTCTTGAGATGTCAGTTCTGGTGGCTAATCGGTCACGTGAGGCTGCTTCACGTACCAGATGCCAGAGGGAGAAAAGGACTCCTGAGAGTCTCTGTGCCCCGCCTGGATCCGACCTGCCTCGAGGAATTTCCCATTGTGATCTGAACCATTTCCCCTTCTTTCCTTTTCTCCCACCAGGGTGAAGCTGACCCACTTCTTCAGGTCCCTTAATGCACAGGTGACGTGTGCCTCCCCACTGTGTTGGATCAGCAAGGGAGAGACTTGGGTGGGGACTTGGATCCCCTAAAAGTCTACCTGCTCCACCTGTAGGCAGAGTGGTGTCTGCTGGCCATGCCAGGGCACCCTGGCCTTGCCAGGATCAGAACACTTCCTGCCAGCGGATGAGGCAGCCACCACCTGGACTGAGGGTAGGGCTTGGAGGGTTGGACTAGTGCAGTACTTTGGAGTCAGTTACCTGGGTTTGAATCTCGGCTCTGCTACTTTCGAGACGTATGATCTCAGCAAGTCCCTTTTCTATACCTCAGTTTTCTCTCCCACAAAATGGGGATGCCAGAGTGCTACACAACGTTTGTGCTACAGGATTGTTGTAAGGCATAAAAGAGTTTATCGTGCAAATTTATTTCTTCAGTTTTGCATATGTGCCTGCTTGCTTAGTCATGTCTGACTCTTTGTGACCCTATGGACTGTAGCTTGCCAGGCTCCTCTGTCCATGGAATTTTCCAGGCAAGAATACTGAAGTGGGTTGCCATTTCCTACTCCAGGGCATTTCCCCCGACCCTTTATGGTTATGTAAATTCTTACCTTTGTTTTACTGCTGACAGGTGAGGGTCAGGGAGAAGCGTGTGAGTGTCCCCATAGATCCCACTGGGAACTTCCAGAAACTTCCTGGGATACAAAGAGCAGGAAAGCTTTGCACAAAGTAAAATCACAGAGTTCTGTAACCAGGGGCAGTGGAAATTTTTGGTCTTTGGGCCTGCTTTTTTTTTAAATCCCAGAAAAAATATAAAATAGTTGTAGAAGAAAGAGTAGATAAAATGGAAGAATAAATGGGACATTTTCCCAGCTGGGCAGGAGGGTGCTGATTGAGTACAATCAATGCCACCAGCCCGCTAACGAGACCCAATCAGGCGGGGCGATTAGAGATATTCTTCAGGGAAAGAAGCCTGACAGCTGCAAGAAAGTTTCTGCTTTTCTAGAAAATAGGGAGTGGGAGAGACAGGCAGAGTGGTGTGGCAGGAGCGGGTAGGGGGTGGGTGGGGGGAAGCAAGAAGAGGGAATCAACAAAGCATCGGCACCACCCAGTCCTTTCCTGAAGTCGAAAAAGAAAGAAGGCAGGATAGAAAGAGAGGAGGATAAAGGTTTTAGGGAGAATCTGCCACTGCCTCCAGTTTCTCAGAGGTTAATTTTCGCAGTCGTTCCAACCAACTTCCCTCCTCTTGCTGGACTAAAGACTTGGGCTAAATACTGAGATGGGTGTGGCTTGAGTCCCTAGCAAAGATCACAGCTCACGTCTGCAAAACCTATTACACGTTACAAAGCTCCCTCATGTACAGAATCTCATTTTGACCTCACAGAAACCTCTGAAGAAGATTTTTTTTAATTAATTAGTTTGTTTACTTTCAGTTTTGGCTGCACTTTGTCTTCACTGCTGTGTGCAGGCTTTCTCTAGTTGTGGTGAGTGGGGGCTCCTCTAGCTGTGGTGCACAGGCTTCTCATTACGCCGGCTTCTCTTGTTACAGGGCTCTAGGGTACACAGGCTTCAACAGTTGTGGTGCATGGGCTTAGCTGCCCCAAGGCATGTGGGATCTTCCACAGCCAGGGATCAAAACCATGTCTTTTGCATTGGCAGGTGGATGGATTCTTAACCACTGGACCACCAGGAAGCCCCTGAAGGATGTATTTTTAATAAATTCCTCACTTGAAGGGTGACTTTAGTACTGCTCATTTTATATGTATTTATTGGGCATCGACTTTGCATGCAGTATTGGTATTAGCTTGAATAAAATACTGCCTGCTTTCAGGGAGCTCTTAGTTTGGTAAGAGAGACATATATCATTTCAATAAAGTCTGGCAGCTATTCTTTTCAGCAGAATGATAACTAATAGATGCAGGAGGAATTACTTATTCAAAAATCATTATTTTGCAAATTTCAAAGGAATAATTAAAATTTTAGGCAAGAACCATTGGGATGCTAAAACCATGGAGTAAAAATTTGGTGAGGACTAGAATATTGACCGGAGAAGGCAATGGCACCCCACTCCAGTACTCTCGCCTGGAAAATCCCATGGATGACGGAGCCTGGTAGGCTGCAGTCCATGGGGTCACTAGGAGTCAGACACGACTGAGTGACTTCACTTTCACTTTTCACTTTCATGCATTGGAGAAGGAAATGGCAACCCACTCCAGTGTTCTTGCCTGGAGAATCCCAGGGACGGGGGAACCTGGTGGGCTGCTGTCTATGGGGTCGCACAGACTCAGACATGACTGAAGCAACTTAGCAGCAGCAGTAGCAGCAGCAGGATATTGACAATCTTAAAGTATCTCCCCATAGATTGCTTATTAATTACAAATGAGGAAATGATATACTTCCAGTAGAGAAACTTGGAAGGCAGCACTTGACAAAGTAATCAAATTAAACAAGACCAAAAACAGGGCAAAGAGGCACCCTATGCCTCTTGATACAATGCACTGAAATGGATGCAACAGAATTTATCTAATACACCTGCCAGAAATGTTTAATCTGAAGTTAACCAGGAAGAAACCATCACACATATCCAAATAGAAATCCAAACAGAAGGACATTCTACACACCAGCTGTCCGGCACTCTTCAAAACTGTCAAGGTCATGAAAGATAAAGAAAGGCTAAAGAACTACTGTTCCAGATTCAAGAAACAGACGCAATCTCACAACTGAATGCAATGTGTGATAATGGCTTGTGTCCTGTGTCAGAAAAAGAATTCCTCTAAAGGACATTTTGAGTATAATTTGGTGACATTTGAATAGGGCTGTACAAGAGCAGAAGCCTGTTGAGAGTGGGTAGATAAGTGAGTGGCAGAATTCAACTGCCTACTTGACATCCACACAATGATGTCTAAAAGATTTCTCATCATTAGTTCTTGATTCTTCCCACCCTCAAACCTGTAACTATCATATTTTCCATGTGAGTTAATGTCCCAGCATCTATTCAGATGCTCAAGCCAAGCATCTAGAAGACATCTCTGTTTCTTTCTGCTACCTTCACAACCAATCTATCAGCAATTCCTGTTGACTGTACATTCAAAGTATACCCCACACTGACTCACTGCTTCTCACCTCTACTGCTGCAACTCTGGTCCAACCCACTACCATCTTATGGGAGGACTGCAACAATAATGTCTTCATTTTCTCCTACAAGTCATCTTTAACACAGGGGCTAAAGAAATTTTCTTTGCTTATAAGTCACTACATGCCACCACCCTGCCTTAACCTCTCCAAAGTTCCTATTGAGCTTAGAACAAAATCCAGGAACATTCTATCTCCTCCCTGAAAGAAACCCTTATCTCCTATATTCTCTGTGCTGAGCTTTCTGAAAATCAAACCCAGAGTGGTATCCTGTGAGTGGCTGAATTACTGTACAAATTGTATTTCCAACCTTGCAGGGCATCCCATGGTAAAACTAGGACATGGATTGAGAAGAAATGAGATCCTGAAAATTGGACTGGGGACATATGAGAAGTTCCCAGTGAAATTAAGGGTCCCTACATTCTGTGAAGTCTTCCTTATAGAAGCAATTCTTACATTTCCTCCTTACATTAAGAAAGTTTGCTGGGTTTTTGTCTGAAGAACCCACAATGGTCTGTTCTAATGTAGTTGCCTTGAAAGGCATTGATGATTCTCCTTAGGACCCCTGCCAAACATCTTTTCTTTCAATCCTATAACCAGTCAATCCTAAAGGAAATCAACCCTGAATATTCATTGAAGGACTGATGCTGAAGTTAAAGCTCCAAATCTTTGGCCACCTGATGTGAAGAGCTGACTCACTGGAAAAGACCCTGATGCTAGGAGAAATTGAGGGAAGGAGAAGGGGGTGACAGAGGATGAGTAGTTGGATGGTACCACCAACTCAATGGACGTGAGTTTGAGCAAACTCCAGGAGTTAGTGAAGGACAGGGAAGCTCGGCATGCTGTAGTCCCTGAGGTCGCAAACAGTTGGACACGACATAGCAATTGAACCACAGAAATCTGGGGGATATGTGTGGAAATGAATATTATGTGTGGGAGCAAGGTAAAAGGAACATAAAGTTGGGTCAGGCCACATTTATTTATTTGGGCCCACTAAGCAGAGATTCTGGATTCTATATTAGCTTGAAGGGCTAGGAAGGGCTCTGTCAGCTTCTTTGGTTAGTTGACTGAAACATGGATGCAAACATGGTCTACATTAAATTAAGCTGAAATGCCTTGGTATACAGTGGAGGAAAGTATCTAAAGACTTAAGGAGATGGGAATATTAAAGTGAATTTATTACTGAATTGGCAAAAAAAATTCATTTGGGTTTTTTTGTAAGGTGTTACAGAAAAACCCTAATGAACTTTCTGGCCAACCCAAAATTATGTAGGACCTATTCACCCACCCCAGGAGGGTCTAAAGGACATGCCTTTCCACACAACTATGAGAAATCCATTTATGAGAAAATCCCAGTGTCATTAAAGAGTTCATTAGTCACCCTTCTCTGTGGTTTGGAAATTACAATGAGAACTGGTACTGTTGAACAAGGATATAATGGAATACTAGGCAGCAGTGGCATTAACTGCCAGAGACCAGGCGGGCATGGTTACTGTGATGGACAGCAAAGTCAAAGCAGCAATCAGAATCTTTCTGACTCTCAGAGACCCATGGCACTAACTAGTTGATCATGATGCCCCTAGAAGAGAAACAGATATATAGTCCATTAAATTCTTATAAGCGGAGGAGTTCTAGGTCTATGAACAGAAGTCCAACATGAAAGACAGAAACATGGTCACAGCCCCTCAGTCAATCCCAGACTTGAGTCAGTTTATAGACTTAGAATACTTTGAATAAAAGGGAGCCTGGGTCCACTTTGCTTCATTGCTAAATACCTATCCTGTTCGTCTTCCTCCCAGTCTTCTCCAAAGGGGCATATAGACATTTACCTGAGTGATTGTGCTTTGGAGGAAGAGAAATAATTGTATCTTTAAGAGATTGCTAGATATTGGCTCTAAATTGACACTAATTTCTAGAGATCCCAAATGTGTGACCCACCAGTAGACTAAGAGCTTATCCATGGAAGTTTAGTTCAGGTCCCTTTCATAGTGGGACTAGTGGGTCTTTGAAGGCTCAGTGAATCCTTGAACCCAGTCTGTGGTTATTTCCCCATCTCTGGAATACACAACTGGAATCCAAGGTCAGTAACTGGCAAAACCCCCATATTGGTTCCCCATCCTATAGAGAGAGGGTTTTTCTAGCAGGAAGTGCCTGGGGGAAGCCACAAGTACTGCCTATACCTACACAAATAGTGAACCAAAAGTAAGACAGCATCCCTGAAGGAAATGCCGAGATGAATGTTACCATTAAGGACTTGAACGATGCAGGTGTAGTGATTCCCACCCCATCCCCGTTTAACTTACCTAAGCAGAAAACAGATGGATCTTGGAGAATGACAGTGGATTATTATAAACTTAGTCAGGTGATGACTCCAATTGCAATTGCTCTTCCAGATGTGGTTTTGTTGCTTGAGCAAATTAATATATCCCCTGGTACCTGGCATGTAGCTATTGAGCTGGCAAAGGCTTTTTTCTCTATACCTGTTAGTAAGGACCACCAGAAGCAATATTTTTCAGCTGGTGTAGGCCAGTCATATACATTTACTGTCCCACCACAGGGGTATAACAACTCTCCAGGAATATGTCATAATTTAGTTCACAGTGAACTTTGATCACCTTTCCCTTCCATAGGACATTAAACTGGTCAATTGCATTGACAATATTAATAGACCTGGTGAACAGGAAGTAGCAACTCTCCTAGACATATTGGTAAGATAGTTGAATGTCAGAAGATAGGAAATAGGGACTTCCCGGTTGGTGCAGTGGATAAGAATCCTCCTGCCAATGCAGGGGACACAGGTTCAATCCCTGGCCTGGGAAGATTCCACATGCTGTGGAGCACCTAAGCCCATGTGCCGCAACTACCACAACTGTGCTCTAGGGCCTGCGAGCCACAACTGCTGAGCCTGTGTGCCACGACTAATGGAGCCTGTGCCCCTAGAGCCTGTGCTCCGTAACAAGAGAAGCCACCACAATGAGAAGCACGTGCAACGTTAATGAAGAGTAGCTCCTGCTCACAGCAACTAGAGAAAGCCTGCATGTAGCAACGAAGACCAAGCATAGCCAATAAATAAAATAAAAATTTCAAAAAAGAACATGAGAAATAAATCCCACAAAAATTCAGAAGTTTTTCTACCAGTAAAATTTCTAGGGGTCCAGTACTGTGAGGTATGTCTACATATCCCTTCTGAAGCAAAGGAAAAATTGTTGCATCCGAACCCTTCTACCACACACACACTAAAAGAATTGGCATAATGTCTAGCAGGTCTCTGGATTTTGAAGCCAAAATATCCCTCATTTGGGAATGCTTTTCTAACCCTCTAACCAAGTGACCCCAAAATCTACTAGTTTTGAGTGGACCCAGAACAAAGGAAGACTCCACTGCAGAACCAAGCTCTTCTGCAGATTGAGCCATGTGATCCAGAAGAGCCAATGGAGGCTGAAATGTCAGCAGGGGACAGAGATGCTGTGTGAAACCTTTGATGGGTATCTGTAAGAGCCTTAAGATTATGGAGCAAAGCCATGACATCTTTTAAGAATAACTATTGTCCTTTTGAGACATCCCTTTTGGCTTCTTGCTGAGCCTCAGTAAAGACTGAGCACTTAACTGTGGGCCACCAGAATAACTGAGGGTTATTATGCATGCCACCTGGCTGCCATGATGAACTGGGTGTTACCTGACTCACCAAGCCATAAAGTTGTGTGTGCCCACTAGCACTCTATTACCAAATAGAAATGGTGTATATGAGATCAGGCTCACGCAGGTGAGAAAGTCGAAAGTAAGTTGCATGAGGTTGGCCCCTATTCCTTCTACATAAATTTCTTTCCCTGGGCCTACACCTTAGCTGCATGGGGAGTATTCCATGGCCAGCTGAGAAAGAGAAAACACAACCTAGTCTACAGATGATTTTGCATGATATACAGGCACTGCCTCAGAATAGACAGGTGTAGTATGAAATGCCCTTTTCTGGAACATTCCAGAAGGACAGTGGTGAGAAGTCCTCCCAGTGGGCAGAACTTTGCACCTGATTGTTCGTGTTGCCTGGAAATAGAAATGGTCAGAGGTACAAGTCTATACCAGTCTTGGGCTGTGGTCAGTGATTTGGTTGGGTGGTCAGCAACCTGGAAGTAACACAATTGGAAAATTAATGGCAAGGAGGTTTGGGAAATAGGTGTGTGAATAGACCTCTCTGAATGGGAGATAATGTGAAGTTATATGAGTGCTCACCAAAAGGCAACCTCGGCAGAGGACATTTTAATAATTTAGTAGATAGGATTATCACTCTGCAGATACCAGCAAGCTTCTTTCCTCATTGCTAAATAGCTCATGAACAAAGTGGTCATCATTCAGGGATGGAGGTGACACATGCCCTCAGCAACATGGGCTTCATTCACTGAGGCTGACAAGACTACAGCCACTGCGGAGTGCCCCATCTGCCATCAGCAAAGACCAACACAAGTCTTTGATATGGCACCATTCACCAGGATAATCAGCCAGCTGCCTAGTGGCAGATTAATGACATTGGACCACTTTCACTATGCAAGGCACACCTTTTGTTCTTACTGGAACAGACGCTTACTCTGGACAAGGATTTACTTTCTCTGCCCCCAATGCTTCTAACAAAACTACCATTCATGGATTTATAAAATTCTTATTTACCATCATGGTACTGTACACAGCATTGCTTCTTATCAAGGAACTCACTTCACAGCAAATGAAGCGCAGTAATGGGCCTGCACTCCTGGAACTCACGGGTCTTACCATGTTCTGCATTGTCCTGAAGCATCTGACTTGATGCTTTCCAGCTAAGTGGAAAGACCTTGTGGGGCTGGAGCAAAGGTCTGCAGAAGGCTGTACGTGCTGTAAATCAGCATCTAGTATGTGGTGCTGGTTCTCCATAGTGAGGCTTCATGGATCTAGGAAGCAAAGAGTGGAAATAGGACTGGCTCTATTAGCTATTACCCCTAACGACAAGACCCCACTAGGAGATGCAACAATGATTCCACTGAACTGGACCACTCAGGCACTTGGGGCTCCTCACATCTCTGAATCAACAAGCACAGAAGTGGGTCACCATACTAGTAGGATGATTGATCCTAATTATTAGGAAGAACTAGGTTGCCACTACAATAATGGAGAAAGTATGTCTGGGATACAGGAAATCCTTTAGGGCTGTCTTAGTACTCCCATGTGCTGTGACTAAATTCAATGGAAAACTGCCACAACTTAGTTCAAGCAGAACTACTAATGGCCCAGACACTTCAAGGATGAAGATTTGGGTCACCTCATGAGGCAAAGAAGTCAGACCAGCTAAAGTGCTTGTTAAGGACAAAAGGAATGTAAAATGAGTAGGAGAAGGAAGTTAACATACCACCTATGAGCATATGACCAGTTTTAGAAACAAACACTATTAATAGTCATAAGTGTTTCTTCCTTGTTATGAAATATATATAATATTTGCATAAAATATTTTAATATAGATATTTAATTTTACATTTAAGTGTATTATATTTATAATAAATTGTTGTTTTTCAGTCACTAAGTCATGCCCAACTCTGCAATCCCATAGACTAGAGCATGCCAGGCTTCCCTGTTCTTCACTATCTCTTGAAGTTTGCTCAAATTCATGCCCATTGAGTCAGTGATGCTATCTACATTACATCAATATATACTACATTGCATCAATGCATATTATATTGATTCAATTCATACTACATTGAACCATTTCATCCCTCTGCCCTCTCTTCTCCTTTTGCCTTCAATCATTCCCAGCATCAGGGTCTTTTCCAATGAGTCAGTTCTTCGCATCAGGTGGCCAAGTGTTGGAGGTTCAGCTTCAACAGCAGTCCTTCCAATGAATATTTAGGGTTGATTTCCTTTAGGATTGACTGGTTTGGTCTCCTTGCTGTCCAACAGACTCTCAAGAGTCTTCTCCAGCACAATTCGAAAGCATTCATTCCTCAGCACTTAGCCTTCTTTATAGTCCAGCCCTCATATCCATACATGACTAGTGGAAAACCATAGTTGACTATATAGGCCAGCAAAGTGATGTCTCTGCTTTTTAATACGCTATCTACATTTGTCATAGCTTTCCTTCCAAGGAGTAAGTGTCTTTTAATTTCATGGCTGCAGTCACCATCTGCAGTGACTTTGGAGCCCAAGAAAAGAAAATCTGTCAATGTCTTCTACTTTTTCCTCTTCTATTTTCCATAAAGTGATATTTTTATAATGAATTTGGGAAAACTCCAGGAGATGGAGAGGGGCAGACAGGCCTGGCGTGATGCAGTCCATGGGGTCACAAAGAGTCAGACACAACTGGGTGACTGAACAACAACAATATATAATATGTAATTTATATGTAATGTATATATAATATATAAATTATACATATTTATAATATATTATTGTTGTTATGATAAATATAAATAAATATTGATGAAACTACATAAATATGGCATATAATATTTTTCTTTTCTTATTCCCTTATCTCATCTAACAACAGATATATTAATAGTTGCTAACTTTATACCTCAGTATTTAAGATACAAGACAAAGAATGGTGAACAGCATGCAAGGACTTTGAAATCTCTTCTGTGGAAAATATTGGTATGTTTTTGTTTGTTCTCAGGATAGTTCTTTCATGTTAGACAGAAGTAGGACATCATTATTGTCTTTATTTGGATACTAGGTTTGAGGAGCTATGTATGGGTACCAAGTAGGCAGGGGGTGGTCTGTGATGATCATTTCAACATGTCAGCTTGCTAGGCTGCAGTCCCCAGTTATCTAGAAGTTGGTGTAAAGATATTCTGTGGATCCTAGATAATCAGAGTAGTTTTAATTTAATCAGTTGAAAGGCTTTAAAAGCAGGACTGAGGCTTCCCTGAGAGAAGAAATTCCGCTTGTAGACGGCAGCTTTAGCTCGTGGCTGAGAGTTCCAGCCTACCTTTCCTGATAGAATCCCTATGGATTCCAGACTTGCCTAGCCAACCCCTATAATCATGTGTGCCGATTCCTTATAATAAATCTCCTGATATGTATTTCCTCTTATTCAGCTTCTCTGACTGAACCTTCACTAATGCAATTAGGGGGTCATGCGATTTTATATGACATAGGACAAGTATCAACACTTAAACATCAACAGCAAAATGGATGCAATTACCAAAAGAATTTGCAAGGTCTGAAGCCATTGGGGTAGGGGAAGCAGTGAGTGGGTTGAATAGAGGGATCTGTGGTATTGGTTAACTGATCATGAAGAAAAAGAAAGTTCCCTATGGTACCATGCTGCTTTTATACCTTTTTTTTTTTTTTTTAATCAAATGTTGGAAAGCAGAAGGCTGCCATCAGCTATCATAGTGGAAATTTCTAGGCCTTCACCCCATTTCACACCCAAACCCACAGATGAAATGGAGTCTAGATTATACTGTGGAAAGATCCTACAGTGTCATCACAAGTATATACAGTCTGTACTATGACAATCCTTCTCCAGAGTGACATGAGGCGTTTGCCAGGATGATCGCACCCCAGGGAAAAGGAAATACCTTAACTGTTCAAGGACCATTAGATGCAGGATTTGAGCTGACTCTGATACCAGGGAACTCAAAATGCGATCAAAATCTTGATTAGAGTAGAGGTTCTGGGGGTGAGGTGGGGGCCAGGATGGCAGAGTAGGAAGATCATGAGCTCACCTCCTCCCACGGGCTCACCGAAATTACAACTATTAACAGAGCACCTATTGATGAGAAAGACCTGAAGAGTAGCAGAAAAAAAGCTTCTACAACTAAAGATATAAAGAAGGAACCACAACAAGCTACACAGAAGGGGCGAAAATGAGGTACAGTCAAGACCCATAGCCTCAGGTTAAAAACCCACAATGGGAGGATAATTATGATTGCAGAGGCTCTCCCCAGCCCAGGGGTCCTGTGCAGGAAGATGAGCCCTCAGAACCTTTGATTTGAAGGACAGCAGGGCTTACTTTGCGGACAGCCAGGGGACTGTAGGAAATAAAGACCCCACTCTTAAAGTGAAGGGAAGGGAAGTCACTCAGTTGTGTCTGACTCATTGCGACCCCGTGGACTATAGACTACAAGGTTCCTCTGTCCATGGAATTTTCCAGGCAAGAATACTGGAGTGGGTTGCCATTTCCTTCTCCAGGGGATCTTCCTGACCCAGGGATTGAACCCGGATCTTCCGCATTGCAGGCAGAGACTTTACCATCTGAGCCACCAGGGAAAATCTCTCATGTTCCGAGACCCAGGACAGAAGCAGTAACTTGAAAGAAGTCTAGGTCAGACCCACCTGCTGATCTTAGAAAGACTCTTAAAAAGGCAGGAAGTAACTGGCTCACCCTGGGGACATAAACACTGGCTTAAGCCTTTTGGAGGGAGTTTCTTCTACCGTAAGAACACTGGTGCTGGCAAGTACCATTTTGGAATTCTCCTTCTAGCTTAATATCACTAGGACTTGGCCCAACCCACCAGCCTACCAGCACCTATCAGTACTAGGACACCTCATACCAACCAGGTAACTGCGGAGTGGGGAACACAGCCCCACCCACCAGCAAGCAGGCTGCTTCAGAAAATCTGAATTCCCAACCACCAGTGGGCCAACAGCAAATCCAGTATCCCAGGGCCCCAAAACCATAGGTCCCAGAACACAACTTCACCTACCAGTGAGCTGGCCCTAGGCCCAGGATCCCTTTGAGCCCTCCTCTGCCCACCACTGGGTCAACACCAGCCCCGGTACCCCCAGGGCCTTGCAACCACCCAGCCCAGGACCCTGCTCCACATACTAGAGGCCAGCAATCATCCCAGAACACCTGGAGCTCTACAGTCAGTTGCCTCATGACCCAGCCCTGTCCATTAGTGGCCAGCAGCCTCAACACAAAACAAAGCCTGGCAACCAACCAGACCAGGAGCCAGCCATGCCCAAAGTAGTCAGCCCACCACAACAGAAGGGTCCACACAGCCCACAGAGAGGGCAATCCTAGAGCATGTAGTTCAAGTTGCCAGAGGGGAGTGCACTGCTAGGACCCATAGGACATCTCATACAGAAGCCATTTCTCCAAGATCAGGAAGTATAATCAGCTTTCCAAATACATAGAAATAAAAATAGCTAGTTAGGCAAAATGAGGTGACAGAGGAATATGTTCCAAATGAAGGAACATGATAAACCACAAAAGAACTAAGTGGAATAAGCAACCTACCTATTAAAGAGTTCAAGAAAATGATCATAAATATGCTTAAATAATTCAGGAGAAAAATGGATAATAGAGTGAAAAGTGTGAAATTTTTAAAAGGTTGAAAATATAAATAGGAACCAAGTAGAGCTGAAGAATGTAATAACTGAAATAAAAACTACAGTAGAAGGAATAAACAGTAGATTGGATGATTCAGAAGACTAGATCAATGAAATGAACTGGAAGACAAGTTGTCAAAACCACTGAAGCTGAATGGAGAAATGAACTTTAAAAATTAAGACACTATAAGATATAGTCAAGGACACCACCAGATGTACTATATTTATATTATATAAGTCTCAGAAGGAGAAAAGAGGGGGAAGGGGGGCAGAAAACATATTTGAAGTGATAATAGCTGAAAACTTCCCTAACCTGGGAAGGGAAACAGATACCTAGGCCTAGGAAGCATGGAGAGTCCCAAACAGGATCAACTCGAAGAGAATCACATCAAGACACAATTGTAATTAAAATGGCAAAAACTTAATGTAAATAGAGAATATTAAAAGCAGCAAGGGAAAAGCAGCAACTTATATACCAAAGAACTCTCATAATTCTATCAGCTGACTTCTCAACAGAAGCTTTGCAGGCCATAAAGAAGTGACATGATGCATTTAAAGTGATGAAGGGGGAAACCTGCAACCAGGTACATTTCCTCTAGTAAGGCTTTCACTCAGATTTGGAGATCCAAAATTTTACACACAAGCATAAGCTAAAAGAATTCAGTACCGCCAAACCAACTTTACAAGAAATGTTAAAGAAATTTATCTAAGTGGAAAAGAAAAGGCCACAACTAGAAATAAAATTATGAAAGGGAGAAAATCTCATTGCAAAAGGCAAATATACAATAAAAGTAATAAATTAACCACATATAAAGCTAGTTGGAAGGTTAAAAGACAAAAGCAATAAAAATCATCTATGTCCACAATAAGTAGTTAAGGGATACAAAAAACAAATAAAATGTAAAATATGATGTCAAAAGCAATAAACGTGAGGTAGAGGAGAAGTAAATATGAAGGGCTGTTAAAATACATTCAAACTTAAGAGATTAGCAACTTAATCATATACATGTAAACGGCTATATATAAATCTCAGGGAAACCACAAACCAAAAATCTTTAATACATATAAAAGGGAGAGGAATTCAAACATAATGCTAAAGATAGTCACCAAATCACAAAGGAAGAGAGCAAAATAAGAAGGAACAAAAAAGATACAAAATCAATCTACCAAAATTAACAAACCGGCAATAAGCACATACTTAATAATTACTCTACATGTAAATAGACTAAGTGCTCCAAGCAAAAGATATAGAGGAGCTGAATGGATACAAAAACAAAACCCATATATATGCCGCCTACAAAAGACAGATCTAAAGACACACACTGTCCAAAGGTGAGGGGATGGAAAGATATTCCATACAATCATTTCATGAAGTATGTAAGTCACATCATTATGCTGTATACCTTACATTTGTAGAGTGATATGTATCAATTATACAATCAATAAAATTGGAAGAAAAAGAGTAGAGGTTTTGGAGGACAGATGATGAATGGAGTTTAGGCTCAAGTCCACCCACAGTGAGTTCACTGAGCTTATCAAGTCATTCTGTAGTTATTCTGACATCTGGCAGAGCCCTTCTATTGTTTCCCTGGCCTATGGATTAAAGGTTATTAAGATGAGGGAAAGGGATCAAGTGGAAACCCATGATTCTCACCTCTGATAAAGATAGTATATCAGAAATAGTGCCGTTAACTGGGATATTGCAGAAGTTCCCACCACCATAAAGGTATGAGGGTGATAGTCCACATCCTATTCCTTTTCAATTGCCTATCTCAGCCCTGTGAAAACACGGCTGATCATGACAGATAATGGTTGATGACTAAACTTAACCAGGTGGTAGCCCCAATTGCAGCTGATGTGGCAGCCAGTTTGGACTAGAGGTTTTGGAGGACAGATGATAAATAGAGTTTAGGCTCAAGTCCACCCACAGTGAATCCACTGAGCCTATCAAGTCATTCTGTTGTTATTTTGGCATCTGGCAGAACACTTATAGCTAATGATTTGGCAAATGTGTTCTTGATCCCCATCAATAGGAAAGATGAAAAAATAGTGTGTATTTACATGGTCAGGGCAGCAATACACAGACATTATATTTCAAAAGGGTTTTATTAACTCTTTGCTAAAGTGTAGTGCACAGTGTCGGAGAAGGCAATGGCACCCCACTCCAGTACTGTTGCCTGGAAAATCCCACAGACAGAGAAGCCTGGTGGGCTGCAATCCATGGAGTCGCGAAGAGTTGGACACGACTGAGTGACTTCACTTTCATTTTTCACTTTCATGCATTGGAGAAGGAAATGGCAACCCACTCCAGTATTCTTGCCTGAGAAACCCCATAGACAGAGGAGCCTAGCAGGCTCCTATAAACCATTTCTATAATTTTTTTAATTGTACAACTCACAGTA
Source organism: Bos indicus x Bos taurus (assembly GCF_003369695.1). Taxonomy (NCBI): domain Eukaryota; kingdom Metazoa; phylum Chordata; class Mammalia; order Artiodactyla; family Bovidae; genus Bos; species Bos indicus x Bos taurus. The sequence goes on along the minus strand of NC_040090.1, from coordinate 57,369,238 downwards.
AAGGAACCAATTTTATAGAGGCTAGTGGCCAGAAATGAAAGAAGAGATTTTTAAATCATTTCAACTAAGCTCAGGGTATTTATTTTTAAATTTTCTTCAAAATGAAACAAGTGATACTATACTTTCAAAATCACTCTTCAGTTCTTCATGATACAACCCCAATACTCTAATCCCATAAAATTATACTTAAACCGAGATTATCTTTTAATAAAAGAAATACATTTATTATTTATACACAGGAATTACAATTGACTAACTTAAAATATTATAAACCATATACACAAGTTTATGTGAGTTCAAAAACACCCACACTGGTCTAACCTGGTAAAATAAAACACTCCACCAATCATGAACTTAGATATCACAGCAATGTCAAATTGTTACAGAATTTTCTAAAAGCAGACCTCTCAATTTCTGCGTTCATCTAGTTGCATGGCAGTAATAAACAGTTCACAAACTAGCACAAGTCTACACATTTTCAGTAGCCCTACTGTAGATAGCCTAAGGAAAAAATCAGTGCAATAAATAAGAAATTCCATGAAGATTAAGGATTCTGCTTTAATCCTTATATTAAAGTTTTTAATATTAAAGTTTTTACAGTGCTGGTGGTCTGGGGCAGGTTGAGACATTTTCTCTGAGATAAATGATACATTCTCATGTCTCATTCCACCTACCATTTGCATTGGTATAAGAACTGCCCTTGGGAAGACTGCTTTGATTCATTATCAGGTGACTTTGAAGGCTTTCAAAAAGAACAGCCTCTGTGGCATATATAGACTGTGGGTACAAGTTGTCATGTCCTTAGACCATATAAACCAGTGGCAGAGAGAGGTATCCATAGTGTATAGGGGTATTTAGTGGAATCTTCCACAAGCCCCACCTGGTGAGACATCTGACATGCTCTTAGCTTCCCTCATAGCTCAATTGGTAAAGAATCTGCCTGCAATGCAGGTAGACCTGGGTTCGATTCCTCGGTCAGAAGGATCCCCTGGAGAAAGCAATGGTAACCCACTCCAGTATTCTTGCCTGGAGAATCCCATGGACAGAGGAGCCTGGCAGGCTACAGTCTATGGGATCACAAGAGTCGGACATGACTGAGTGACGAAGCACAGTGGAGACTGAATCCAGATGAAATCAAGGAACTGTGTTACCACAGTTGCCCATTATGGCATGAGTTTTATCAGAGCCACCAAGTTACAAGGTTGAGTGGGCATAACCGCAATCTATCATGCAGTGCGAATGGCACATTTCAGATTGAGGCGGAGCAGGTCCAGGAAATACAAGTCAATTATACTAAGTGAGCCAGACTGCCATGTCTCTGGACCAAACATGTGTTCACTGATTCCTATATTCTAATTCACATGTATTACCTCATGGGGTAGAAGAGGTCTTAAACCAACCAAGGGGAAAAAAATAAAAAGACCTCAGGCCGGTTTGTAAAAACTGTAGTATGATAGTATTAGCCAAAACTTGCTGCTGCATTGAAGTCCTACTCAAGAGTGACTAAAGGAGATTTTCTCAGTGGTGAATACTCCCAGTGGGCAGACAAGGAATATTATGCTTCATCATCTTCTGTGGGCGAAGGAAAAGAAACCTGGCTGTATATATACATGACTCCTGGGTAGCAGATGGCTTGGTTGGAAGGAGAAACAACTGGAAGACTTGAGACAAGGAGGTCTAGTGAAAAGATACATAAACAGATCCATGGGCACATAGGTGGGCACAAAAGATGCAGATCTTTGTATCTCCTCATGCTCAAAAGGTCATCTACTATAGAAGCAACCCTTAACAGTCAAGTCCTGAGAAATCAGCCAACCCATCTCCTCCTCCAATCAGTGCTGATGCAATGATCTCATGAACAGAGTGTATGGTGAGAATGGAAATGATACAGCGTCCCCAAAGCATAGGCTTCCTCTCATCATGACTGATTTACCTGGTCTCCATGATGCCTGCCTGGCATGCCAGCAGCAGAGACCTGTCTGAACCCTTGATATGGCACAGTTTCTGAAGGAGATCAGCCAGTTACTTGGAGCCCCTCGATTACATCAGATTCTTTGCACTTTGGAAGCGACAGAAATTTGTCTTCACCAAAATTTGTACTCTTCCTATGTGTGCCTCCTGCCTATAAAATCTGCTCTGGCACTACTATCCAAGGGCTCACAGTAGGCCTAACCTAACATGGTCTCCCACATAGCACTGCCTTGGATCAAAGCTCCTATTTTATGTCAAACAAGGTACACCAATGGACACATGGCCATGATCATGGGATATGCTGGTTTAACCAGGTACTGCATCACCCAGCCAGTTCAATAAAGTAGTAGATTAGTCTTTAATGCTCCAGCTAAAATGCCAGTTAAGGGTCAGTATCTTATGGATTGAGATTAACATATATTATATATGTTAAAATAATGACCTATATGTGTGTGTGCTCAGTTACTAAGTCTATTCTGATTCTTTGCAACCCCATAGACTGTAGCTCACTAGGCTCCTCTGTCCATGGGATTTCCCAACCAAGAATACCAGAGTAGGTTGCCATTTCTTTCTCCAGAGGAGCTTCCAACCCAGGGATGGAACTTGCATCTCCTGCATGCATTGGCAGGTGGATTCTTTACCACTGAGCCACCAGGGAAGTCTAATGACCTGCGTAGAGTGTTGTAACAGCTAGACTTTATGGGTTGGGAATCAGATAGAAGTTGTCACCTTCACCATCACTTCCAGTGATCCACATACTGAACTTTTCCTTCACAACATTACAGTAGCTAAATTAGAGGTTTGGATTCCCAGGGGCACAAAACTTTTGTCACGGATCACAGTAAGGATTCCACTGAATTGAAAGTCATGAATTTGGCCATTTTGAGTTCCTCATGTCAATGAACTAACAAGCAAAGAAAAGTGTCAGTATGATGGCAAAGAGACTTACCTTGATTATCATGAGAAGTTACATAAGGGCAAGGAGGAGGATATTTGGTAACCAGGGTATTTGCAGGTATGTCATTTGGTGCTTTTATACCCAGATAAGCTTAATATGTAATTAAAGAAAACCACAACGCAACAAGGGCCACCAAGGGTCAAGACACCTCATGGATGAATGGCTGGGTGTCCTTACCAAGACCAGTAAGAATACTAGGAAAATCTAGAATAGTTAGTAGGAAAGGAAGATGATGAATATCAATTACAATTTTGGGACCTACTAAACAATAGCAGTCTCCTTTACTAACTGCTTGCTTTGAGTCTTTTCAGAGATTGTGACTAGCCTCTATTCTGAAGGGAACTCTGTAACTTATTGGACTTGTATCTCATCTCAGGTAGGAAAAAAGACATCTTTTTTCATTAAAATGGAGAAGGTTCAGAAAGAGCAAGGCATAGAACCAATTAACATCAAGCAACTGCATGCTGTTCAAGAAGAATATGTGATGGGGAGTGTGCTAAGACTTATTTAAAGTCACATGGAGAAGAGCCCAAGAGCAAGCCTCAAACTTAGGGCTTCTCATCTTAAATAGCAAACTTTTCCCTGCACCTTTCTATTTACTCCACTGAGGAAGAGCCACAGAGTGCATCTTTGGTGATGTCAAGATGTTCTCACTATGGTTGCTACCCTCAAGTACTAATTTAAACTTGTCTTTAAGCATATATTTTCGAGTAAAGAATAACACAAGGCAGCCAGAGCTAAGTGCCAAAGACATTAATTATACAGTCAGATAGTACTACAGAGACTCTGGTGGAAAAAATACCTCCCCAAGAAGAGCCAGGTAGGCAAACCTCATCTACGGAGCTTGAACTCAGCTTTACCAATTCCCACTTAGACGCAGAGATTAGGGCAGGGCTTTTCTTGCCAATGCAGTGAACATTCATGTGGGGAGGCCCTTGTGCTGACTCTGAAGCTAGGATATTTGTATGCTATATCAATAATCACATTCACTCTTCCCTGCTCCACGCAATGTGTCAGGAAATTTGGAAAACTCAGCAGTGGCCACAGGACTGGAAAAGGTCAGTTTTCATTCCAATCCCAAAGAAAGGCAATGCCAAAGAATGCTCAAACTACCGTACAATTGCACTCATCTCACACGCTAGTAAAGTAATGCTCAAAATTCTCCAGGCCAGACTTCAGCAATATGTGAACTGTGAACTTCCAGATGTTCAAGATGGTTCTAGAAAAGGCAAAGGAACCAGAGATCAAATTGCCAACATCCACCGGATCATGGAAAAAGCAAGAGAGTTCCAGAAAAACATCTATTTCTGCTTTATTCACTATGCCAAAGCCTTTGACTGTGTGGATCACAATAAACTGTGGAAAATTCTGAAAGAGATGGGAATACCAGACCACCTGACCTGCCTCTTGAGAAACCTATATGCAGGTCAGGAAGCAGCAGTTAGAACTGGACATGGAACAACAGACTGGTTCCAAATAGGAAAAGGAGTCCGTCAAGGCTGTATATTGTCACCCTGCTTATTTAACTTATCTGGAGAGGACATCGTGAGAAATGCTGGGCTGGAAGAAGCACAAGCTGGAATCAAGATTGCCAGGAGAAATATCAATAACCTCAGGTATGCAGATGACACCACCCTTATGGCAGAAAGTGAAGAGGAACTAAAACGCCTCTTGATGAAAGTGAAAGAGGAGAGTGAAAAAGTTGGCTTAAAGCTCAACATTCAGAAAACGAAGCTCATGGCATCTGGTCCCATCACTTCATGGGAAATAGATGGGGAAACAGTGGAAACAGTGTCAGACTTTATTTTTGGGGGCTCCAAAATCACTGCAGATGGTGACTGCAGCCATGAAATTAAAAGACGCTTGCTCCTTGGAAAGAAAGTTATGATCAACCTAGGTAGCATATTCAAAAGCATAGACATTACTTTGCCAACAAAGCTCCATCTAGTCAAGGCTATGGTTTTTCCAGTGGTCATGTATGGATGTGAGAGTTGGACTGTGAAGAAAGCTGAGCACCGGAGAATTGATGCTTTTCAACTGTGGTGTTGGAGAAGACTCTTGAGAGTCCCTTGGACTGCAAGGAAATTCAACCAGTCCATCCTAAAGGAGATCAGTCCTGGGTGTTCATTGGAAGGACTGATGCTAAAGCTGAAACTCCAGTACTTTGGCCACCTCATGTGAAGAGTTGACTCATTGGAAAAGACCCTGATGCTGGGAGGGATTGGGGGCAGGAGGAGAAGGGGATGACAGAGGATGAGATGGCTGGATGGCATCACCAACTTGATGGACATGAGTTTGAGTAGACTCCGGGAGTTGGTGATAGACAGGGAGGCCTGGCGTGCTGCGATTCATGGGGTTGCAAAGAGTTGGACTCGACTGAGCGAGTGAACTGAACTGAACTGAGGCTCCCTAGGGCTTGCTCAGTGAGCCTAGGTACAAAGTGGCCCTGGTGGCATGGATAGAGGCTACTCGTGGGATTGGCCACATCCACTTTGTGTCACCAAGGCTGACTTGCTTGTCAGTTTTGCTGTGTCCAAACTACCAAAATCAAAGACCAACACTGAGCCTCCTGTGTGGCATCATTTCCCAGGGAGATCAGTGGCAGTTTGAATAATTGAACCCCTTCCATCATGGAGGCGACAGAGAGCTGTCCTCACTGGGATAGACACATATTCTGGGTCTGGATTTGTCATCCTTGCTTGTAACACTTCTGCTAGCACCACCATCCATGTGCTTCTAAAATGCCTTATTCCCCATCATGGTATTCCTCACAACATTGCTTCTAATCAAGGAATTCATTTCTCAGCAAAAGAAGTGCGGCAATGGACTCAAGCCCATGGAATTCATTCTTATTACATAGCTCGTCAGCCAGAAACAACTGATCCTAAAGAATCCTGGAATGAGCTACTGGAGCCTCAGCTGTGGTTCCAGTTGGGAGATGACCCTCTGAAAAAAAAATAGGGTCTGTCTTACACAATGCAATATGTACTTTGATTCAGTGACCAATATATGGTGCTACATGGAAATCAGGGCTTCCCAGGTATCTCAGTGGTAAAGAATCCACCTGCAATACAGGAGACACAGGTTTGATCCCTGAGTCAGGAAGATCATCCCCTGGAGAAGGAAATGGCAACCCACTTCAGTATTCTTGCCTGGGAAATCCCATGGACAGAGGAACCTGGAAGGCTACAGTCCACGGAGTCCCTAAAGAGTCATACACGACTTAGGAATGAAAAAACAACAAAAACATAGAAATCTTCTGTAACTAGGATGCAGGGATGTTAGGCTTGAGGGCAAGAAGCAGGATTAGCTCCTCTCACTCTGACAACTCTCAGAAATTTTGCTTCCTGTCTCTGCAACTTTGAGCTCTGCTAGTTTGAAGTCTTGGTTTCCAAGAGAGCAACACCAATGGCTCCACTGAAAAAATCTGAGACTCCCCCTGGCCATTCCAAGGCCCTTACGCCATGGAGAGTGAGAGTGAAAGTGAAAATCACTCAGTCCTGTCCAACACTTTGCGACTCCACAGACTATACAGTCCATGGAATTCTCCAGGCCAGGATACTGGGGTGGGTTGTCTTTTCCTTCTCCAGGGGATCTTCCCAACCCAGGAATCAAACTGGAGTCTCCTGCATTGCAGGTGAATTCTTTACCAACTGAGCTATCAGGGAAGCCCATGGAAGCAATGGGCAAAAAATTAGGGAGGAGGAATTACTCTACTAGTAGGGGTGATTAATATCAAAAGGGAATTTAATGGCAGAGAAAATTGTGTCTGGAGCTTAGGGGATTCTCAGGGATCCTTCACTTCTTTTGTGTCCAAGAGCAAAAAGTAAAGGGAAGGTCACAGCAACCACAAAAAAGTAGAATCCCTAAGAATTTGGAATCTTTGGGAATGAAGGTTTGGGTCACTCTAACTCTCCACTGATGGAAAACACTGATCAGATAATACCCTAGATGAGGATGAACAGATAATATACAAAATAATATATATATATCAATATAATTCATTTACATGTAATGTATTTTTATAATTTACCCAGCCAGACATCCTGGAGTCTGAAGTCAAGTGGGCCTTACGAAACATCAGTACAAACAAAGCATCACTGGAGGTGATGGAATTCCAGTTGAGCTATTTCAAGTCCTGAAAGATGATACTGTGAAAGTGCTGCACTCAATATGCCAGCAAATTTGGAAAACTCAGCAGTGGCCACAGGGCTGGAAAAGGTCAGTTTTCATTCCAATCCCAACCATTCCAATCCCAGTTTTCAATTCCAAAAGGTCAGTTTTCATTCCAATCCCAATCCATTCCAATCCCAGTTTTCAATTCCAACCCCAGTCCATGGGGTTGCAAGGAGTCAGACACAACTGAGCAGCTTAACTGATACATGCATACATACTTTATGATCAGTTATACAAATAGGGACTATGGAAGTTATGCATATTTTCTTCTTCCTGTGTATGAGTATGTATGTGTCTATTATTTTACTTTCCATTCTGTCTCCCTTATTATGTCAAACAAGTTATAAGACTTTGCTAACAAAGTCTTTTATAACAAGTTATAAAACTTTGCTAGTTTACTGTTAAAAGAAGAAAATACTCAGATGATGAAGCTCTCACTTGGAAAGAGTAGTCAACACAACTGGTAATGGCAAGTGACTGTCCCCACAGATGGCTACAATGGCTATTGAAACTGCATCTCCTTATCTGGAGGATAGAATGAGAATGTGTTTGTACAAAAGATGATTACATCTTGTTAAGTGAAAGAACAATTCTTTTTATGGTTGTGGGAAGTTCAAATTTGTGCAGAAAGGAATATGTAGATGCTGAGGACCAAAGGAATAACCTGAAATGGCCCAATTGTCTAATTTGAACCCTTCCTTCCAAACTCCACTTTGTGATACTGGAGCTTCTCCTGTGCACTGGCTCCCTGCCCAGTTCTGTCCTTTGGAGCCACTGGAGGAAGACCGAAGGTTTACAGGAGGAACAGAGAACTTGGTCCTTCCCGTTGGTGCCTGTCTGCTTCACGCCTTGGTCAGATTAGTCTACTTGGTGTTGGCTCAAGGTACCAGTTAAATACACTTTGAAGTTTTCCCAACACAGCCTCACTGTGACCCCTTAGAGAAACCAATTCTAGGCAGCTGAACAGCCCCAACTCCTTAGGATTGAGTCCCAACCCCACAGGCCCCGCCTTGGAACTCAGCCATACCAGTCCCAGCCAAGTAGTTTCCTTTCCTTGGCAGTTCGACTTTCAGCTCTGCGGGTCCCTTCTCTCAAGATTCTAGGTGTTAATAATTCCAACCTCTTCTCTTTGTTCCCCTAGTTCTATGGGTGGTGGCTGCTTCCTGCATTTGCTCCTTCCATGACACCCTAGTATTCTCTTTTCAGTGAGTGAGCAATTCTTCTGAGCTAGTTACAGTCCTTTACACTAATTCTTCTCTTTGTTTACAATTTTCAAAATACCTGGTATGGCTTTTATCTCTTGAATAGACCCTGACTAATACATCTCTTAAGGGGGATCTCTACGATGGCATGGCAGACTAAGATGGAAGCCTCACCGGCTTTCCTGATAGCTCAGTTGGTAAAGAATCCACCTGCAAAGCAGGAGACCCTGGTTTGATTCCTGGGTCAGGAAGATCCTCTGGAGAAGGGATGGGCTACCCGCTCCAGTATTCTTGGGCTTCCCTTGTGGCTCAGCTGGTAAAGAATCTGCCTGCAATATGGGAGACCTGGGTTCTATCCCTGGGTTGGGAAGATCCCCTGGAGAAGGGAAAGGCTACCCACTGCAGTATTCTGGCCTGGAGAATTCCATGGACTGTATAATCTTTGGGGTCACAAAGAGCCAGACACAACTGAGCAACTTTCACTTTCAACCACACTTCATGCTCTGGTAATATCGAAATTGCCTGCAGCTCCCCATTCATAACATGTTTTCTGCTTATGGGCTCTCTCCCTATCCTAGGAATCAGGACAAGACCATCTCTTTGGACCAAAGACTAAAATTAAGATGTATAAACAACACGAAGTGTTAAGTGCCTAAGAGATAAAGCAGTGTGAGACTATAAAAGACAGAAATTCCAACTAGCAGTAGGTGGGAGGGAGCCAGGAAAAGCTTCATGAAAAACAAGGCATTGGATCTGGGTTTGGAAATGTATTGGGTTGGCCAAAAAAGTTTGTTCAGGTTTTTCCTTAAGACAAGTAATGTCTTAGCAAAAAAAACATGAATGAACGTTTTGGCCAAACCAATAGGTAGAATATGTACCTATTGGTAGGGGAGAAAGAAGGGAGGGCATGTAGGCAGGAAATGTGTCATAAGCACAGGCCCAGAAATGGAAAATCTTGGAGTATGGGTGGAGAAGAGTGAACAGAATTATTGGATGGAACGTCAGGTGACCAAGGGGATCTTCACCCCTCCATCTCCTCCCCCCACAATCTTTCCTCCAGCCTCACCCCTTTTTGGAGCTCAGCTACCCCTCCAGCTCTTTCATCTCTTGTTACTTCCATTTCCCCGTTCCTGCCCCCAGGGAGCCCTCCGTCAGAATGGAGGGATTTATGAGCAGTAACACTCCCTCACTCAGATCAATGGCCGAAGATCAATAGCTATAATGCAGAAAATTAATCTATATTCATTAGAGTTGAATCGAGCAAGTGATATTATAAAAAACTCCCTTGAAAATCTATGGAAGAGAATTAAAGAGAAAGTTGCTCTAATGTCACTACAGTCTGCCAAGTGACAGGTTTAAGAAATCAGGCAAAGGAAGCTCCTGTTAACACTCAAAGGAAGATTTAAGATCACAAAGGGGCATAGCTATATCGGAGAGTATGGAGATGTTTTCCTTCACATGAAACTGGAGATCTAGGAAGTAAATGAATTCACAGGTCACCTCCAGTCCTAGAAACCTGTAACTCCTGGATTCCTCCCTGATGTGACAAGTAGTCACAGATGAGCTTCAGGATTGTCAAGTGCAATCATTAACTTAGACAATAGCCTTGAAGACTCCCCTGGTCGTACAGTGGATAAGAATCTGCCTGCCAATGCAGAGCACACAAGCTCAATCCCTAGCCTCAATTCCCTAGGAAGATTCCATACGGGCATATGCCCAGTCATTTAGTTGTGTCCTACTATTTGCAACCCCATGAACTGTAGCCCGGAGAAGGCAATGGCAGCCCACTCCAGTACTCTTGCCTGGAAAATCCCATGGACAGAGGAGCCTGGTGGGCTGCAGTCTGTGGGTCACGAAGAGTCAGACACAACTGAGCGACTTCACTTTCACTTTTCACTTTCATGCATTGGAGAAGGAAATGGCAACCCACTCTAGTGTTCTTGCCTGGAGAATCCCAGGGACGGGGGAGCCTGGTGGGCTGCCGTCTATGGGGTTGCACAAAGTCGGACACGACTGAAGCGACTTAGCAGCAGCAGCAGCAGCAGCAGCAGAACTGTAGCTCGCCAGTCTCCTCTGTCCATGGAATTTTCCAGGCAAGGATACTGGAGTGGGTTGCCATTTCCTACTCCAGGGGATATTCCTGACCCAGGAATTGAACCCATGTCTCTTGCATCTCCTGCACTGGCAGGCAGATTCTTTACCATTTTGCCACCTGGGAAGCCCAGGAAATGCAACTAAGCTGGTGCACAGCTACTGAGTCCACGTGCTGCGACTACTGAAGCCTGCGTGCCTAGAACATGTGCTCCACAATAAGAGCAGCCACCACAGTGCGAAGCCCGTGCACCACAGCGAAGAGTAGCTCCTGCTCACAGCAACTAGAGAAAGCCCGAACATAGCAATGAAGACCCAGCAGAACCAAAAATAAACAGACAAATAATTTAAAAAGAAAATAACCTTGACTCCTGAAGACTAGGCTCCTTCCCAGTCCCCTCTCCTGTCCCAGGGGGTCTCTGGTCATTCCCACAGGCAGAACCCCCAGTCTCTACCCACCATACATCTCACAAAACAAGAACAGGTACAGATTCACAAGAAATCAGTCCAATGTAGCTGTGGAAAGTGGAGCAATCTCAAAGGGCAAGTACAAGCCTGGCCCGGTTTGCAGAGCTCAGGCAGAAGGACTGGTCTCCAGTTCTTACTAGCTAAGGACTGGACTTCACCTCTTACTAGCTATGGGAAAATGACACAATTCTTTGAGGTTCAGTTTCTTTGTCAGCAGAATAAGGACAATAATATAATAATTCCTTCCTCAGCAGGATTACTATGAAGATTAATTAACACAATGCATGGTTAAAGTGCTTTACGAACTGCAAAATGCTATTCAAAAACTTTATTATATTATCCTAAAAGACTAGAGATGTGCTTCTGAGGCAGGTATCTTGTTAATGGAATCTATCTATGATTCCGCAAGGTCCATAAATGCCCTGAAATTGTACGCCAAATTGTCTACGTATGTATGTATGTGCATACACCCCGCCTCCCAGGACTTCCCTTGTGATCCAGTGGTTAAGAATGAGCCTTCCAATGCTAGGCACTCGGGTTTGATCCCTGGTTGGGAAATTAAGATCCTGCATGCCATGGGGCAACTAAGCCAGCATGCCACAGTGAAGATCCCACAGGCCGCAACCAAGACCCAACACAGCCAAATAAATAAACAGAATTAACAACTCCCAATAGAAGGAGATTGAGCAGAAGTGCCACATCTCTGTGCAGATGGGACTAGATTCTTTTATGCATGACAGCAAGAAAGACCTTACCTTCGCAGGAGTCTCTGGAATATGAAGCATCAAAGCTTCATCTTGGTGGTCAGCCACACAAATGGCCTGGGTGCTGGCTTGCCCTGAAGCAAGTGGAATGGTATTAACAGATTCTTAACAGTTCTTCCACCGTCCATTGTGTCCAACTCCAGGGAGCCTCTGTTCAGCTCTTTGTAACTGGAGCCCTTTGGAGGAGATCCCCAGAGTCTGGCAGAGAGGAGCCCTTGCCTCCAACTTACCTCCCTCTACCCTCCTTCCAATCTCAATCATCACAGCCAGAGAAATCACAGATTCTATGACTGCCCTTTCTGAAACCCTGGCTGCTTCCTTCTCCCCTGGGCATGCTGGGAGATTCCTGGCTGGGGGTGGGGAGGAGGAAGGGAGCACCTAGATCGTATCTTACTTTACAGTGTCTCATGTTTGGAACCCAGACTCAGGTACAGGATGGTCCCATACTCCCTTCTAACTTGGGCTGTTTGAAATCTCCCTGGTCTCTGGAATCCTCCAGGGGAAAAATTAAACAGGGCCCCAGCTCACTGAAGGCATGATTGGCCAACTGTTGGGTTTTTGTTTTTATTGTTCACATCATTTTATTTCCCACTGACCCCACTTGAAAAATCCTGGAGGCCCCTGACTAATATCTTTTCCAGTGTTTATAGAATGAGGGCATAGAAAATGACCAACACTGGGAAGAAATAAAGAGGTTAGATCTTGTGCTTGCCCATAGCCTCCTTCCCTGAAAGCCTCAAAGGGCCAGGTGGACTATACAAGCTCCTCTCCTCAAAAGACCAGACGCTTCTCCTGGTGTCTCATCCTAGTCCTGTGGATGGTGCTGTGCGGAAAAAGGAAAGCGACCCCACATCTAGACTCAGTCTCTTCCTCTCCAACTGTCTGCAAGTCTCAGGGCCCCGTGAACTACTTTGGGTCTTTTTTCTTCCTCAGTTTTTTTTTTTTTCCTCCTAAGCAACTGCCAAGCACTTGGGGGATGTAGTGTGGACAGAAATGACCACAGAGCTAGAGGGAATGTTTAAGGAGTCCAACAACCATTCAACATGATTTATTGAGCATCTGTCATTTTCCAGGAATGATGCAATTCACACAAAGAGATGGGCTCTGGCCAGGTGAGCTCCTCTAGGATGTCAGCTTCCTTCCAAGGAAGGAAGTTCTACAATTCTGCCTATTTTTGTGGAATTTATTCCAGTCTGTCTAATGGGTATCATGGTGATTTGGATAAATGACCTACTCCCCTACTGGAACACAAATACCTAAAGGGCAGAGGAGTCCAGACAAGTGTTCTGCACTTGTTTGCTGAATTAAATTAAATTAAAACAGAGTTCATGCCCCATTTTTATCTTTTTAGGTGGTAGAGAGCAAAAGGAAATTAAAATAGAACACTGAATACACATAGTGCTCCTGGAGAATTCTCCTCTATTAAACACACACACACATGTGCATATGCGTGCACATGTGCATATCACATTCAGAGGAGACTCTTGGCTCCCCGCCACTTGCTTGAAAAGCCAGGCTTCAAGAGACAATTAAATATTGATATCTTTACATCTTGGTATCTTCTTTTCAAATCCAAACAGCCCCAACAGGAGCCATCACTGACACTTATTTAACTCCTTAAAAATATCCACGAGGGGTTTTAGCCTTTTAAAATTAAGTCGTTAAGAGCAGAGAAGACGCAACAGGCTTTAAGGTGGGAGTGAGCTAACTCCCCAGAAATAAGGCTCATAGAACCCCATTCTTAGACTCAGTCTGGGATCCAGCATTCCTGGATCCAGGGCCCCGTTTCCCAGTCCACACACCCCCCGCATCGTGGTCTGCAAAGGACAAAGCGATACTCTCTTGCCAGCTTTCCCCAACAGGTACTTGAGTGCCCTGCAATCAGGGCTTGGCAGATTATACAAATTGTGCATAATGATGTCCTCACTGAATAGATTAACCCAGCAGGGGCCCTGCACAGGAGCTAGCAGGTGTTGGCTTCCAGGCCCTGAGCACTCAGCCCCAGCCCCAAGCACGGTGATGGTGCTTCTAGACCCAGCTGCCCATGGCCTTCTCACTACCCTACGTGCACCACCTGCCACCAGGCTCCATCACACACACACTCTTGCCTCTTCTCCCTCAGTCTTTCCTTAATGATCTACCCTATGGGATCTCCCAGGTCAGGGCTGAGAGGCAAGGGAACAGAGCACTTTCCCAGGAGTTGTTTGAGCTAAGGGTAGGCAAAGGAGCTTTCCTATGGGCCAAATCTTACCACCTTGAGTCACTGATACAGGCATTCCTGTCTAAGTCCCCGTCTGTGGGCAGGAGTTACCTCCCTGTCCTCTCCAAAAAGCCCAGTCTAGGGCCTGCAACACAATAGGTATTCACTGAATGAATGTTTCTTGGGTAGAATAGAACTCCAAAATCACAGGGCTGGGAAAGCATCTTTGAAATGATTCAAGCAGTCAACAGATATATTCTGATTATGACTCATCTGCCAGACTCTGTGTAAAGACTGACATAGGGATTTTAGCCTTGCTGCTATCAGTTCCTTGAAATTATTTGCAAATAATTATCACAAATTAATTTAAATTATTAAATAGCAAATTAAATGATCACACATTTTTCTGTAGGGAGAGGGCCCATGGCTTTCACTACATTCTTCACTGGGCCCTGATCCATCCTTTAAAAAATGTTAACCACTGCCTGTCCTCCCTACCCCAGAGAAGGCAATGGCACCCCACTCCAGTACTCTTGTCTGGAAAATCCCATGGGCAGAGGAGCCTGGTGGGCTTCAGTCCATGGGGTCGCAAAGAGTTGGACACAACTGAGCGACTTCACTTTCACTTTTCACTTGCATGCATTGGAGAAGGAAATGGCAACCCACTCCAGTGTTCTTGCCTGGAGAATCCCAGGGACCGGGGAGCCTGGTGGGCTGCCATCTATGGGGTCGCACAGAGTCGGACACGACTGAAGCGACTTAGCAGCAGCAGCAGTCCTCCCTACCCAGGTAGCGCTAGTGGTAAAGAATCTGCCTGCCACTGCAGGAGACATAAGAGACTCGGGTTCCATTCCTAGGTCAGGAAGATCCACTGGAGGAGGAAATGGCACCCTACTCCAGTATTCTTGCCTGAAAAATCCCATGGACAGAGGAGCATGGAGGGCTACAGTCAAAGTGTCAGACACAACTGAGCATCTGAGCACACACTGCCTGTCCACAGGAAGGACAGCCATGAAAGCCAACATTCACAACAGGATGATAACACCAGGATGCAGATGAGCAAAGGATGGTGTGGGGCAGAGAAGAAGGTCCAGCCTGTAGAAGACATAGCCCTGAAATCAGCATCACTCCCTTCTAAGGTAGATATTACAAGTCCTATTTCGCCAGTAAGGAAAATGAGGCTCAGAGAGGTTAGGCTACCTGACTAAGGTCACACACCAAAAGAAGCAAAAGCAAACCGAAGTCTCTCTGACTCCAAACTCAGTTCTCTCTTGCTCCCTGCAGCTGCCTTGGCATTCGAGAGCCCGGCTTTGAGACCCCTCATGCTCTCCCAGGCATCCGGGGTTGGGTGGGTGGTACAGAAAAATGGAACCCCTGCGATGTTTGCCTGCATTCTGATCAGCTGAGGTGCAGGCTTGGTGGCAAGGCCTCTGGGTCCCCCGTGTGCACGCCTTTGCATGCCTCAGCGGACTTTGTGGAGTCTATTTACCACATCTAAGACCAATTTCCTTCCCTTCAGTTGCTTTGAAGATAATTGAAGGTACTTGCATTGTCTGCCTGGGAATGTAAAAAGCTAGCTAATGCTGAAATCGATGCTTCCTGCTTAATGCTGGGCCTCCGCCCGCCCGCCCGCCCTGAGCAGCCGCTCACACAGCCTTCAATGACGGCTTCTGCAGATCTTCCCGGCCAGCGACTTTGTTAATCAGAAAGGGGCTGGGGGATGTGGGGGCCCTCAGGATAATGGCAGGCAGATTGAGTTGTTAAGTCCAAATGAAATATTTAGTAGCACCATTTGCAGGATTCAGCTGGTTGGAACAGTACTTCAGCCCTGCTTGGGGAAGGGGGTGGGGGAAGGTACCCTACAGGGGCTCCCCAAACTAGGGGCACTGATTAACTTGTTCTAGCCTGCAGTGAACTAGAGCCTGGGGGAGCAGCACTGGATCAGGCTGAGAAAATGCTGCAGAGACAAGGGAGAGAGGAGGAGAAGACCAGCCCCACATGACCTCCTGGCTGACTCTGGTCCCCAGGGCAGGCTGGGACCACTCAGAAGAGCAGGTGGCCACATTCTGCCAAACCTGGACCTGCAGCCCCCAGAGGGCATGAAATAGGGAGCACCCATCACCAAGGAGTTGGTTCTCAGAGTCTCCGTTTCTCCACACCTCTTCCAGATGCCAGCCGATCCCCTGCACTGAACCTTTGCTTATCATGGCAAGTTTAACTGGGACTTATAGGCCTGGTATCTTCCCAGGTGGCTCGGTGGTAAAGAATCTGCCTGCCAATGCAGGAAACGCAGGTTTGATCCCTGGGTTAGAAAGATCCCCTGGAGGAGGAAATGGCAACCTGCTCCACTATTCTTGCCTGGATAACCCCATGGACAGAGGAGCTTGGTGGGCTACAGTCCCTGGTGTGGCAAGGAGTCAGACATGACTGAGTGACTAAGCGTGCGCACGCACACACACACACACACACACACACACACAGGGCTAGCTAAAGCCTGAGGTTGGAGAGGAGGAAATAGAAAAGATGGTGTTTTCCATGTTCTCCCTTCCTGAACTCTGTAAGAACAGCGCATTCTCGTCCTATGTGCTTTGTACCACCCCATCCTGCTAAGGGCTTCGCAGGTGGCACTAGTGGTAAAGAGACCACCTGCCAATGCAGGAGACATAAGAGATGTGGGTTTGATCCCTGTGTCAGGAAGATCCCCTGGAGGAGGAAATGCAACCCACTCCAGTATTCTTGCCTGGAGAATCCCATGGACAGAGGAGACTGGCAGGCTACAGTCCATAGGGTCGCAAAGAGTCAGACATGGCTGAAGCGACAACACACAACACATCCTGCTAAAATCATGGAACCTCAGCCTTAGGAGAGACTTAGTAGATCTTTTGTTCATTCAACATTTATTGAACTCCTCACCTACTATGGTCAGGTATAGTATATACCATGCCATCTGCCCATCCCACATTCAATATTTTAATCCCCTCTATAGCATCCCATTCCAACTTGGCCATCCATTTGAATGACTTCATGGATGGGGAATGAGTTAGTTCCTATTGATCATCCTAACCAATCTTTGTTAGAAATAACCCCATTTATTCAAACCAAAATCTGTACTTCTTCAGCTTTTATTTATACCTTGGCCTTTGCTCCCCTGACCCATTCTCTAGTCTCCCACTCTCCCACCCCCAACACTGCCACAATGGCATCCTTCAGGTATCTGAACCATCTCCAGGTTTCTTCCAACCCAGCAGGAGGACCAAAATCTAATTATAATCTGAGGAACCAGGTGGACTGTAGCAGTGCTAAGTCTTTTGGATGTCAATTTAATCTTTTCATAACTCTTCTCCCTCACATTTGATTCTTTTTTACTTAATCTCCAGGTCTAGTGCAAAGTAGCAGTCACAAAATTCCTTCATAAGAGCAGGTTACAAAATTTCTGTTCTTATCTATAGTAGATTGGCTTGTATCAGACAAATTTTTCTGCTAATAAAAACTTTAAAAATCAAAAACAAAAAACAACTCTTTAAAAATCAACAGGGAGCTGCCAAGGCAGCCAGGACTTATGAGCCAAAATTCAAAAAAGAAGGGAAATGAACTGAGAAGTTACCCTACACTCATGGTTGCCTTCCCCTGATTCATATGCAGTAGCTCAGAGGCTGAAAGGACAAGCTGAAACTAACAAGACGAGCCTAAGGTAGTAGCTAATACACAGTGAAGCCAAGCAGTACCTAGTCAGCCTCATGAGGCTGAGGAGACATAAATGGAGTTTAGAGCTACCAACCAAAGCATCCAGGATATAAAGGTTAAGATCCTGGAGACAAGAGAAGGTCAAAGAAATGAGCCCCATATTTAATGGCACTTCCCCTTAAGACCTTTGTCATCCATAAGCAATAGCCCAGGGAATGAAAATCCTAAGCAAAAGTGGCTGCGAGGCTAGAAAACTAAAACGAGCTGTTAGCTCTGGGTCCTTGCGGCTGAGATGCCAGAATGGGGCTGAGGTTGGCTGTGTTAAATGCCCTTCCTAACAGATCTTCATCCTGGTGTAAAACCAAGACATAAAAATAGTCGTGTCGAAAAAGGGTTATGGCCACATGTAGTCTAAATGCTGAACTAACTGCAACCAGTGTGTGCCCAAGGCTGTTGAGAAGTTCATCATTCAAAACACAGGATAAGCCACAGTCAGCAGAGACATCTCCAGAATGTCTTTAGCATACATGTGCTTCCCAAGCTCTGTGTGAAACTACATTACCATTCACAGTAAGGCAGTCAGGGACCATTCTCACAAAGTCCAGAGAATCCAAAAACTCTCACCTAATTTAGATCTATGGTGCTGCCCCGTGATCTCTGCCAAAGCCCATGTAAGGAGTTGGGTTCTAAAGACTGAAGGAAAACTATCCTCTGGAAAAAAAAATTAAATGGAAGTTATACTTTAAAAAAAAGAGACTTTAATAATCCCATAGTCTTAGGAATATAAAAATCAAAGGTCACAACTAAGAAGAAGACCTGGTGTACATTCCAGGAATTCATCTGGGATCCCTGAAGTGCTAAAGCAAAAGAGTAACTGCAAGGAGGGAATATACCAACATTCAGAGAGACCTGAACCCAGCTTCAAATACAGGTGACCTTCCCCTATTTTAATTGGTGAAGCAAATCTTAACTGGAAGAAGACATCACCTAGAGACGGTGATTTTCATAACAATGCCTCAATTCAGTTCAGTTGCTCAGTCGTGTCTGACTCTTTGTAACCTCATGAATCGCAGCACGCCAGGCCTCCCTGCCCATCACCAACTCCTGGAGTTCACTCAAACTCACATCCATCGAGTCGGTGATGCCATCCAGCCATCTCATCCTCTGTCGTCCCATTTTCCTCCTGCCCCCAATCCCCACCCAGCATCAGAGTTTTTTCCAATGAGTCAACTCTTCCCATGAGGTGGCCCAAGTATTGGAGTTTCAGCCTTAGCATCATTCCTTCCAAAGAAGCCCCAGGGCTGATCTCCTTTAGAATGGACTGGTTGGATCTCCTTGCAGTCAAGGGACTCTCAGGAGTCTTCTCCAGCACCACAGTTCAAAAGCATCAATTCTTCGGCACTCAGCTTTCTTCACAGTCCAACACTCACATCCATACATGACCACTGGAAAAACCATAGCCTTGACTAAACGGACCTTTGCTGGCAAAGTAATGTCTCTGCTTTTGAATATGCTATCTAGGTTGGTCATAACTTTTCTTCCAAGGAGTAGACATCCAATAAAAAGTG
This sequence comes from Bos indicus x Bos taurus, assembly GCF_003369695.1. NCBI lineage: Eukaryota > Metazoa > Chordata > Mammalia > Artiodactyla > Bovidae > Bos > Bos indicus x Bos taurus. The sequence goes on along the minus strand of NC_040090.1, from coordinate 57,350,156 downwards.
ACTAGGCATTCTAAGACACAGAATGAAATAACTAAGAACCAAAATAAAGATCAGATCAGAGAAATAGCTTCATAGCTGAACCAAATATTAGTGTTTTCAGACATAGATTTTAATGTAACTATGATGAATATCTTCAAGAAAATAGATCAAAATGGGGAATTGTAGCAAAAAAGAAAAGGAAAAAAAACCACTCTGGAATATTTAAAGTAAGAACCAAAATTCAAGAACTAAAAATATGTAACACCTAAAATCAATTATTTGGGTTTAATAAGAAATTAGACACTGCTGAAAGAAAGAAGGGGTTGGAATGGTTGAAAGACAATAACCAGACTGACAAAAAGAGAAAATATTATTTAAAAATGGAAATGTAGAAAAGAGTATAAGACATATGGGACACGGTAAAAAGATCTAACATATGTGAAACTGAAGTACCAGGAAAAAAGGAGAAGAATTTAGCATAAACAATATTTGAAAAATAGTGGCTGTGAATTTTCTAAAATTCACATTCTTTTAAACTAAAGAAAGACATTAAGCCACAGATTTTCAGAGAACCTCAAGTAGGATAACTGTGCAGGCATATCATGGCAAAGGTATTGAAAACCCAACCCAGAGAAACATTTAAAGCAAACAGAGGGGGAAAATAACCCACATTACTTTCAAATAAGTAAAAATAAAACAAAAATAACTTCTTAATAGAAATGATAAAAGTAGTAAAAGTAATTACTTCAATTTATTGTAATAAGCCAAAGATGCACATTATAATATCAGGAGTAGTCAATAAAAAATAGAAAGACTATATACAGCTCACACTGGAGATGCAGCTTCAATCCCTGGGTCGGGAAGATCCCCTGGAGAAGGAAATGATAACCCACTCCAGCATTCTTGCCTGAAAAATCCTATGGACAGGGGAACCTGGAGAGCTACAGTCCAGGGGGTCGCAAAGAGCTGGACACGACTTAGAGACTCAGTACACTTGCTTACAACTAACACAATAATAGAAATAATAAAGCATATTTAATTAAAGCAAAGAAGAAAATAAAGGAAGACAAAAATCATTATAAATAAGAAAATACACACTATAATGTGTTTAAGCCCAAACAGACCAGTAATTGCACAAAAGGATAAATATACTAAATTCTTCTATTGAAAACAAAACTTGTCAGACAAGTTTTTAATTTGTCAGATGTTTTTAATACCTATTATTTATTTGTATTATTCTAATAACAAGCAAATATAAGGTGTCTGGATTGAGGCAGACTATTATTACTTAGAGTAATAACTTCATTGGTCCTCCATGCCCAATTCTCCCCCTTAAGGGTGGTATAACAAGAACCAGATGGTTAGAACTGTACAGGCAATGCGTGTTCTGGCACAGAGCAGAGGAATTCAAAAATCATGAACCTGGGAGTTTATATAGGAACAGTCATACAGTTCCTCCCCGCTCTTCATCCTGAGAGTGGGAGAGGAATCTTATTTTTCTAAAGCAAACTATTTTCTCACGGAAGAGAAATGACAAAGTCTCTACTCTGGAATGCAAGTATTTGGCTCTGGGGTTGATACATTTACTTACCCTTTGAATGGGAGCAGATGGCTCCATTATAACGCATAAAAGCAGCTCCAGGTTTACCACCCTTAGAATGTGAGGAGCAAGTGTGACTGGAGGAAAGAGACATCTTTCTTTGCTCAGAAAGACTTAGAAAACTTTAACCATGAAGAAACATAAAAATATTCATATCGCTTTCCAACAAGTATGATGAACAAAAACAACTATATGCTGCTTATAAGCAATGCATCTTAAATACAAGACCAAAGAAAGGGTAAAAGAATAGAAAAAGATACACTATGCTAACACTAACCAAATCTGGAGCAAGAAGAAATAAAGAATTTCTTATGTTTTTCTCAGTAACTGATAGAATGAGCACATAAAAATATAAAGGATATAGAAGATTTGAAATATACACTTAATAAACCTAAACTAATTAAAATTGTGTTACACTAATAAAAAATACACGAAAACAATATACCCAACATCTCTTTAGAGTAACAGATATACCTTCACATCTGAAATAACCAAAAACTTAAACAAAATTTATAAAACAATGGTTCACAAGACTTGGGGCATCAGGTGACAAAGAAGAGTGACCCCTGAGAAATGGGAAATACAGGAGGCGAATGAGCCTTCTTGTCCCAGCAGAAGTCTGCAGGTGTGGTGCAGAGAGGAAGCCCAAATGGAACCCAGTGCTCTCCCTGAGTTAAGAAAGTCAGTCCAAAATTCTAGGGAGTCCTAGGTTACCAAAATCCACTCATACCACAGTTCAATAATTCCCTTATTATTTTTCAGTCTTTATTTCTATGTTTATTTTGAATATTTTCTACTTCATTGTCTTCAAGTGTACTAATTTTTTCTTGCACAATATCTAAACTACCATGATCCCAACCAGTATCTTTTTCATCTAAAACACTGCATTTTTTCCATCTTTAGAAATTCAAATTGGGTCTTTTTCTTTCATGTTTCCATTAATACTTATGCATAGTATAGCTAAATCTTTCCGCCAGCTTTTTGACCCTATATAATACAGTTATAATAACTGTTTTCATGCCCTTATCTATTAATCCTACCATTTGGATCAGATTTGATGGAATAAAAATTCTCATTATAGGTATAATTTTCTGCTTTTTACATATCTGATGATTTTTTTTATTGGATGATAGCACTGGTGGTAAAGAATCCGCCTACCAATGCAGAAGATGCAAGAGACGCAGTTTTGATCCCTGGGTTGGGAAGATCCCCTGTAGTAGGAAATAGCAACCCACTTCATTTTTCTTGCCTGGAAAGCTCCATGGACAGAGGAACCCCACAGGCTACAGTCCATGAGGCCACAAAGAGTCAGAAACAACTAAGCACAGCACAGCACAGGTGCTAAATATGTTTGTATTCCTATAAATGTTCCTTAACTTTGTTCTGGGGTACAGTCAAGTTATTTGGAGGTAGACTGACCTTTTTGAAATTTGGCTTTAGCCTTTATTATGTGGGACCAGAGAAACATTTAACCTAGGGTTAGTTTTTACCACTCCTGAGGCACGACCCTTCTAGTTTCTGTCCCTCAGGCTCCATGAATTATGGTTTCTTTTCTGGATAGTAGGAACAGACGATATTCTTAGTTCAATGAATGCAAGAGATGATTGTTCCATTGAATTCTTTCAGGTGTTTCTTTCCCTGGACTCAGGTAGTTTCCTCAAATGAATTTTCTCTCTCCCTCTCTCTCTCTCTCTTCCCTCCTTCCTCTCCTAAAGTTAGATTACAGTAAGTTTAAACTATATACTCTAAGCCCTTCAGTTCAGTTCAGTTCAGTCGCTCAGTCGTGTCTGACTCTTTCGACCCCATGAACCACAGCACACCAGGCCTCCCTGTCCATCACCAACTCCCGGAGTCCACCCAAACCCATGTCCATCAAGTCCATGATGCCATCCAACCATCTCATCCTCTGTTGTCCCCTTTTGCTCCTGCCCTCAATCTTTCCCAGCATCAGGGTCTTTTCAAATGAGTCAGTTCTTCATATCAGGTGGCCAAAGTATTGGAGTTTCAGCTTCAACATCAGTCCTTCCAATGAACACCCAGGACTGATCTCCTTTAGGATGGACTGGTCGGATCTCCTTGCAGTTCAAGGGACTCTCAAGAGTCTTCTCCAACACCACAGTTCAAAAGCATCAATTCTTCGGTGCTCAGCTTTCTTTACAGTCCAACTCTCACATCCATACATGATGACTGGAAAAACCATAGCCTTGACTGGATGGACCTTTGTTGGCAAAGTTAGGTCTCTGCTTTTGAATATGCTATCTAGGTTGGTCATAACTTTCCTTCCAAGGAGTAAGCGTCTTTTAATTTCATGGCTGCAATCATAATACCACTAAAATGATAAAGAGTTACAGTTAAACCCAAGTGATAAAATGGAATCATAACAAGTACTCAGTATAAATAATAGCAGACATCTTAGGCAAATCTAATACTGTAATATACAAAAAGATAATATATCATGACCAGGAATGCAAAATTGACCTAACATTTTAAAACCAATGTTATTAATTGAATAAACAGACCAAAAAAGACAAAGCATATGTAGAAAAGCACTTGGCAAAATTCAATGTCATTCCTTATAAAAACTCTCAGAAAACTACAAATTAAAGAGAACTTTCTCAACTTGATAAAGATTATCTACCAAAACCTACAGAAAATATCACACTTAAAGAGAACTTCAAGTACAGATGGTTTTTCCAGTGAATTTTAACATACATATAAGAAATACGTCTACACAAATTTTTCCAGAGAATAGAATAACTTTACATTTCACAACTTTTATTATGAGACCAGTATAATCTTGATACCAAAACCTGATAATAACACTACAACAAGAAAAATTTCAGATCAATCTATCTCATGAATGTAAATGCAAAATTCTAAACAAATTATCAACAATGGAATCAATGATATATAAAAAGAATAATGTATCACAATCAACTTGGGCTTATTCCAGGAAAGCAAAGTTTGTTGACTATTTGAAAAGTAGTCAACGCAACTGATTATAATTCCCCAGTTAATAGAATAAAGGAGGAAAAAAAATTACATGATCTCATCAATAAATGTAGTAAAGTCATTTAATAAAATTCAACACTTATTCATTTTTAAAATTAGAAAAAGAAAGCTTAACAAATTAGCCACATCACTGACTCAATGGACATGAGTTTAAGCAAGTTCAGACAGGTGGTACAGGACAGGGAAGCCTGGCATGCTGCAGTCCACAGGGTTGCAAAGAGCCAGGCATGACTGAGCCACTGAACAACAAAGCTAATAAATATTGATGATCAACTGCCTGACATGAAACTCATGATGCAAATACTTCGTAAGAACTTATTTAAAATTGTGCTCTAGATTTCAGGTTTACCTTTTTCAGGTTTTGGAAAATTGAAATAAAATCATAATTGTATCTAGCTACCTAGAAATCATCTCTAAGTTTGATACCACATTCATGGAATCATAAGATTGAACATTCTCAGTAATATCATGTACAGCATGTATCTAATAGTTCCAAGAGGCCAAGAGCAAGCAAGGTCTAGCAACCATTATTATCTACATATTTTAATTACAAGGTACTCAATCCCTTCCTTTTTAAATCATCATATATAAGAGATTTTGTTGTCCTCTCCTTGGGTTCATTAGATGCATTAAAAATCTGTCACCAGGAAAAAAAAAAAAACAACAAATAAGCCACAGAAGAAAACTTTCTTAATTTTATAAAGGATAATTAGTTTTTAAAAATTGCAACAAACACCATTCTTATTAATATTGAAAGATTTACTCCTGATATGAGGAATGAGGCAACGATGTCCACTGTCACCCTCCTATACAACATTATATCTTAGGTCCTATCCAGAGCAATGAGGAAAAGGAAAAAAGTATATAATGTTCTAAAATCAATAGTCACTTTGCAAAGGATGTTAATATGTATTTGAAAACCCAAGAATTTTCAGATAAACTGATAGTTAAAAAATTAATTCAGCCAAGTCAAGCAAGATTACAGTTCAACATGTCAAAATAAATTTTATTTCTATATACAACCAAAATATTAAGAACTATTTTTTAAAGAAAGCACTTTCAAATAATATTTGGATATAGCATCCAATAAAATAGCATAAAATATCTAGAAATAAACCCCACAAAAAAATGCAAAGCCTCAAGGAAAAAAACCTACAAATTTTATTAAGATGAATTAAAGAAGACTCAAAAGAGTGAGGAGATATAACGTATTTATGGATTGGAAGAATCAATATTGTATGCAAAATACTGTAAAAAAAAAATCAATCCTCTTCAAAATGATATAAAATTCAATGACATCCTAATCAAAATCTCAGCATGTCTTTTATTTTGTAGAGATTGATAAGTTGAATCAAAAACTTATATGAAAATGTAGAGCATAAAAATAGAAAAGACTTGAAGAAGAGTAACAAATTTGGAGGATATAAACTACACATATTAAGTATATTATTAAGCACCAAATAAGACACTGTTGAGTTAGCACAAGGTGAGCAAATGTGCAATAGAACAAAATAGAGAATACAAAGAGTCTCATGCATGCTTCATTTCTAGCAAAGGTGGTATGACAGAATGGTGGGAAATGAACAGTCTTTTCAATAAGTGGAGCTCAACTAATTGGATATTTATATGGGTGGGGGGGAATGTTGATCCCTACCTCACACTATACACAAAAATTACTTCCAGACTTATTGTAAACAAAAAAGTGAAACAATAAAGCTTCTAGAATATAAGAGAAATATATTAATGACCTAGAACTAGGTAAATATTTCTTAAATTGGGCACAAAATATACTAACCATAAAGGACAATATTGATAATGGGATCAAGTTTAAATGTAAAGCTATGTATCAAATGATATCTTAAAAGACTGAGAAGGCAACTCACATAGAGGAAGAAGATATTTTTTGATATATATTTGAAACAAAAAACTCATATCCAGAATATGTAAATAACCTGCATGCTTGGTCGCTCAGTTGTGTCTGACCCTGCCAAGCTCCTCTATTCATGGGATTTTCCAGGCAAGAATACTGGAGTGGGTTGTCATTTCCTAATCCAGGGGCTTCTTCCCAACCCAGGGATCAAATCCATGTCTCGTATCTCCTGCCTCGGCAGGCAGATTCTTTATCACTGTGCCAACTGGGAAGCCCATATGTAAATAACTCCTACAATCATTAAACACACACACATACACACACAGAAAATCCAGTAGACAAATAGGAAAAAGATGAACAGATATTTCACCCCTGCAAAAAGGGGATATCTGTGTGTCCAAGAGGGCACATCAAAAGGCATTCAATTTCATCAGTCATTGCTGCTGCTGCTGCTGCTGCTAAGTCACTTTAGTCATGTCCGACTCTGTGCGACCCCATGGACTGCAGCCTACCAGGCTTCTCCGTTCCTGGGATTCTCCAGGCAAGAACACTGGAGTGGGTTGCCATTTCCTTCTCCAATGCACGAAAGTGAAAAGTGAAAGTGAAGTCGCTCAGTCGTGTCCGACTCTTCGTGACCCCATGGACTGCAGCCTACCAGGCTCCTCTGTCCATGGGATTTTCCAGGCAAGAATACTGGAGTGGGGTGCCACTGCCTTCTCCCCATTAGTCATTAGGGAAACACAAATTAAAACCACAATAAGTTACTACTATACACTTTAAAATGGATAATTTTAAAGCATTGATAATAATTGTCAGCAAAGATAAAGAGCAAATGAAACTCACAGACTGATGGTGCAGGTATAAGCTAGTTTACCCAAAAGTCTGCTCTTAAGTATATACCTAATAGAAATGTGTACATAAATGCATTAGAAGATGTTTCTAAAAACAACATACTGGGTTTGGGGATGTTGGGGGGAGTATCTATCAATAGCAAAATGTGTAAGTAAATTGTAATATATTCATATGGTGGAATACTATGCAACAAAGAAAATGGATGAACTAATACTACATACAACATGAATGTACCTTACAAATATGATGTGGAAGAAAATTAACACAAAAAAGCATATACTGTATGATTCTATTTGTAAAATATTCAAAAGCAAGCCACTTCTCTCTAGTGACGAAAGTCAGAATAGTGTTTAATTGTGTTTGATATGGTTAATGACTGAGAGAGGCATGGAGAGGTTTTGAGGCGCAGGTAATTTCTTGATCTGAACATTAGTTGTTTACATGCCAGTGAAAATTCATTGAACTATACTTATAATTTGTGCATTTCTCTGTACATATTTTCAGCTTCAAGTTTTTTAATACTTACCAAAAAAATAAGATTATAAACATCATCTGTAGCATGATTTTATATATGTAAACCTCTACTAAGAATACGCTAAATATACATAACTACATATGCCAAAATGCTAACAGTAATTATGTCTGGGTGTTGGTTTATGAGTAATTTTCATTTACTTCTTTATACCTTTTGATATTGTCTGAATATTTTTGACGAGAATATATTACTTTCATGAAAAACTAAAAATAATAAAGCTTTAAAGTTCTAATTTTAAAATGGAAAAAAATGGCATTGTGGCAATATCTAAAGGAGAAAAGAGTCCTAATCTCTTACAAATATATAATTGAAGCATTTACATATGAAATAATACAATGTCTAGGAGATTGCAGGGAGAAGTGGGAAGAAAAGATTTTTTTAATGACCATATATTGGTAATTGTTGAGGCTGAATTATTGTCCACAAAGGTTCATTATACTCTTTTTTTCCACCTATGTGGAAATAATATGTTTGAATAATAAAAGGCTGAAAAACAAACATTTTTTCATAAACAGAGAATTTGTGTATGGCAGATATTACCCATAGCAAAAGCTATGCATAATCTGTATACAGGCAGAGAGGATGAATTATTAAAGATTTCCTCAAAAATCGGATGGAGTCTCAGCAGGAATCCAAAAAGAGTTTGACATGAAGACTGCTTTCATGCTACATGGAAGGTCCACCAGGTCCCACATGTTGGTCAAGAGTTCAACACAAAGAATTACTGCTTCAAAGGAAGGGATGCCAATCTCCCACCAGCCTAGAGAGATCCAAACCCAAAAGGGCACATAGTGACTTAGAAGATGAGCACCCAAAGCTGACCCTTACTCTAGGGTTTCCCTAAAAGGAGACAAGAAGGTGACTTCTTTCATAAGAATTCAGGACCTAACAGAAACATCAGAGAAGCTTCTTGCCCTTGCAGCTTAGGAGAAAGGTATTGGAGACAGCAATTGTGGGGGGAGGTGGGATAAAGGAGAGAGGAATCATAAATTGCCTTAGATGGAAAGGCAGTGGCTGCTGTGAATTCTGGCCAAAGCTGGAGGTGTCTGAGTGCTGTCTGCAATGGTGGCACAGTAGATCCCTTATGGGACATTGTCTGGTGGGCTCTCACCCTGACTTTTGTCTGCTCTTCATCTAAGCCTGATTAGCCTTGATGTGAGTATGACCTGCCTCAATCTGTCTTTTTCACCAATCTGGCCTTGACACTCTAAGATGCTAGTCTTTTCTATAATCTCTTTTTTGTTAATGGATAAAACCACCACTAGCTGAATTTTCAGCAAATTTCAAGTACAGGTCAAAGACCTTAATTTCTTTTGGAGAAAGGTGCTTGGTAGGAGTAGTCAACACAGCAGCTGAGAAATCTAAACGTTGGAGACACTTCCATACTTCTTTATAAAAACCAGAAGAATTACACTGTTACCTAAACATGTATGTTTCACTTTGTTTTTTAATCTGAGTGCAACCTAGAACTTGAAGAGTGATTAAAGACAATAAACTAAGGCATTCTCTAGAACAATGCTGTCCAATAGAAATACAATGCAAGCCACAAATGTGAACCACACATGTAATCTTAAATGTTCTTGTAGATAATTTTTAAAGGTAAGAAAATAAACATGTAGATAATATACTTTATTAAATTTAATGTATTCGAAATATTATTTTAACATATAATAAACATTAAAAATATTAATGAGATATTTTACATTTTTGTGCTACATATTTGAAATCAAGTGTATATTTTACACTTAGGGCACCTTTCAGTTTGCATGTGTGCTCAGTCATGTCCAGCTCTTTGCAACACCACGGACTCTAGCCTATGAGATTCCTCTGTCCATGGGATTCTTCCAGGCAAGAATACTGGAGCCAGTTGCCATTTCCTACTCCAGGGGATCTTCCCGACCCAGGGCTTGAACCTGCCTCTCCTGCGTTGGTTGACAGGTTCTTTACCACTGAGCCACCTGGGAAGCCCTCCTTTCAGTTTAAACTGGTCACATTTCAAGAGCTCAATAGCGACACATGGCCACTTCCTCTCTTATTAAACAAGCACAGTCCTAGAAACCAAGCCCATAATGACTGCTGAAGACTATTACAGCTGAGGGGCTGGGTTTTCAATCATAAGCTGCCCTAACACCCCTAAAGCCCCAGCCATGCCCAATTCCTGGAGAACCCATTGTTCTACTCAAGCCCTAGATCAGACTGGTTCTACAAGGAGCAATAACTGACAATAATTATGAAATTGGTAAAAAAAGAAATGTTATCCTACTTGGCTATATAATCAAAGTGTAAAGGTTTCCTAATATCTCTCAAAGGTCATTGGAAGCCCAGTGGTTCCAACCACATGACCCTCTGATGGTCACCACCAAAGCACTCAGAAAAAAGTACAATCACATTCTTTTTTACTGCAAAACATTCAGCACTAATCCTGGAAAATAAAAAGAGCTAAGTGAAATACTGAAAAGATACATTTGGGGAAAAAATATAACGATGCGAATTAATTGCAGTTTTAAAGAAAGAGGGAAGGGAAAGGATGAGGCGATGAAGAGGCATGAACTTGGAGCCACACTGTTTGCTCTGAGATGTCTCCAGTCTCAACCCACTCCTCTATAACATAGAACAATGATACCTACCTCTCAGCAGCTGTAATGACTAAATGAGAGAAAACCCAGTGCCTAGCATGTGCCTTGCCCAGAGTAGATGGAAAAAAATGTATTTTTTTATTTTTGTAATCAACAAATACTTGTTCAATAGCCAAATATACAGCAGACGCTAAAAAACCCAAGCCTACAAAGAGGTAGTATTATGAACACAGAACAGTGAGTACCACTCAGAGATCTCATCTTTTCTAACAAACAAACAAAAAAAGGCTTGTACCCAGCTCTGCAGCCCAAGCCTTTGCATCTGTTACTTGTGTCTGGCTCATTTATGAAATCTCTAGGGCAACATACTGGCCTCAGGAGCATTGGCTTTTCCAATCTGTTCACCATTATTCTGACTTTTGACAGACATGACACTCAAGGAGAAGGTGGGAAAGTTTCTGGAGGGACTACCAAGCAGATGTGGGCATGTATACCAATCACCCAAAGGTGTAGAATCCAAGGAAACTCTATTACAGAAGTGAAATGATGGCTATGGAGAGTCAGTTACCAAAAATCTTCTTTGCGACTTTCCAGATCACCACTACCTCCCTCATCTCCCACTGCTACTGCTTCAGAGGGCCTGTCTCTTCCCAAGATGCACAAAGCTGAGCAAGGGACACACTGCCATGATGAGCCAGTTATCTCCAGAGAGCTCTGGTTAAGCAGCCTATCGCCCACTGCATCAACAGAAGAGTAAGTCTAGAGAAAGGAAGCATGTGGTCAGGTTACAGGTGTGTGTGCATTGATGCCATGAGGGCTCCACTGCTGCCTACCGATGGAGGGGCTGGTGATGGAGGCACTGGTGATGGAGGGGCTGGTGATGGAGGGGCTGGTGGTGGAGGGGGCTGGTGGTGGAGGGGCTGGTGATGGAAGGGCCTGGTGGTGGAGGGGCTGGTGATGGAAGGGCCTGGTGATGGAAGAAGGCTGGTGATGGAAGGGGGCTGGTGATGGAAGGGCTCTGGTGATGGAGGGGCTGGTGATGGAGGCGCTGGTGCTGAAGGGGGCTGGAGATGGAGGCGCTGGTGGTGGAGGAGGCTGGTGATGGAGGGGGCTGGTGGTGGAGGGGGCTGGTGGTGGAGGGGCTGGTGATGGAAGGGCCTGGTGATGGAAGAAGGCTGGTGATGGAAGGGGGCTGGTGATGGAGGGGCTGGTAGTGGAAGGGCTGGTGATGAGGGGCTGGTAATAAAGGTGTCTAGTAATGGTTGCCGGAGAAGGCAATGGCACCCCACTCCAGTACTCTTGCCTGGAAAATCCCATGGACGGAGGAACCTGGTAGGCTGCAGTCCATGGGGTTGCTAAGAGTCGGACACGACTGAGCGACTTCACTTTTACTTTCCACTCTCATGCATTGGAGAAGGAAATGGCAACCCACTCCAGTGTTGTTGCCTGGAGAATCCCATGGACGGAGGAACCTGGTAGGCTGCAGTCCATGGGGTTGCTAAGAGTCGGACACAACTGAGCGACTTCACTTTTACTTTCCACTCTCATGCATTGGAGAAGGAAATGGCAACCCACTCCAGTGTTGTTGCCTGGAGAATCCCATGGACGGAGGAGCCTGGTAGGCTGCCGTCTATGGGGTCGCACAGGGTCGGACACGACTGAAGCGACTTAGCAGCAGCAGCAGCAGTAATGGTTTCTAATGTGCACAACCTTTTTTTTGGTCCTTGTTCCAGCCCACTTGGCACAGCACTGAGAGCCTCTATTCACTCTATCTTCCCCTGTGTCCTAGGATCTGGAATCTCCCTGCACTGATCACCTGTGGTTATCTTCCTTCACATATCTGCAGAGGGCAGGCCCTGTCCCGAGCTTCTCCAGGCCTGTCCATCTCCTCCAAGCCATGAGTCAGCACCAGCCCCCAGGGTCCTGCCTCTCACACAAAATGGGTACCTGTGACCAGACCACTGATACCAGAGACATCATGTAAATGAGACCTAGGAGGGGACAGTCAAGGGAGCTGATGAGAAAGTCCAGACTCAGGGGAGGTAGAACTATCTTTCATTGAGTCCTACCAGGTCTCACACACACTTTGCCTGACACACAAAGCCTAATTTAGACTTCAGCCCAGCTCTGTGAGAGAAAAATCATTATCCCCATTTCACAGAAGAGAAAATTAAGCAACTCCAGAATAGAAGTAATTTGTCTAAAGTTATCCCTCCAGGATGGCAGAGCCAATATTAGAAACTAGGTCTCTCTGACTTCACTAATTTTTTCACTGCAAATAGTTTCTAAACTTTCTGTGAACATCTGCTTGCGTCCTAGACTCCAGCAAGTGAGTGTGCACATGCTCAGATGCTTAGTCATGTCCATCCCTTTGCAACACCATGGACTTTAGCTGGCCAGTCTTCCCTGGCCATGGGATTTTTCAGGTAAGAATACTGGAGCAGGTTGCCATTTCCTCCTCCAGGGGTTCTTCCCATCCCAGGGATTGAACCCCTGTCTCCTGCACTGGCAGGCAGATTCTTTACCAATGAGCCTCCTGGGAAGCCCCCAGCAATTGGGAGCACCTGAGTAATTCAATAGGCTGTGAATTGCAAGGGCAGTTCTGATGGAATTCTCCTCTTTGTCGTGGGAAAAGTCACTCAGCCAAAACCCTCAACCATGGTGATCCGGTGCCCAGTGCTCTGCCTTACTCACAAGGAACACTCCTCTCCTTGAGACCTTGCCCCACTTCTGTCAGGGAGCCTTCGGGAATCCACTGGGCCCAAGAGTGCCCTGCACGAGCCCCAGCCCAGCCCAGAAGCTAAACCATCCGTGACCCAAATCTTCTCAAAACCGAGAATTTTCTCATTGGAAGGAGCCTCCAAAATCATTTCATCCAACTCCTCAGTTGAAGCTAAGGTCTTCCTGACAGGGACCCCCTGTCTCTCATGCCCCTCCTTCCTCTTGTAGAGATTCTCCCTACTTCTCTGCCTGATGGGGACGTCCTCCAGTGACCGGAACTCGCCTCCTCCCTAGGGTACCAGCATCCCCCTTGGTCAGTGCCAGCCGGAGAAACCTCTTGTGTTGGGCCCCAGGCCGTCTTCCTGAGGCTTCTACACATGTTCTATTTCTACCCTTAAGGATGTGGAGAACAGGGTTTGTCCCCTCTCACTCACAATAGCCCTGGGGAGACAGTCGTCATGCTTCTTTGAGTCCTTGGGCCTACAGACAAGACCTCCTTGTTTCCTTCCACCATTTCTCGTGAGACACTCATATCTCGCGAAACACTCATTTCCCGCGAGAGACTCCTTTCTCGCGAAGCTTTTACCTTCACACCGTCTCCAACATCCTCCACTGAATACACTGCCACTGACAGGCCTCTGATAGTGAAGATACTGTTAAAAGCCGTCGTCATTTGCTGCAGTCCTCTCATCTCCTTTCTCTCTCTCCCTGTTTCTCTTTCTCCCAGGTTCATAATGAAAAAAAAAAAAAAGACCAGGTCCTGCAGCCTCATCCTCAGCAGCCCCGTGGGGCTCCAGCAGCCAATTTCCTAGCATCTGCATCCTGAGCACACCTGGGGCTTCTCATTCCAGCCCCACCACTACTTCACAGAGACTTCTGCTACCAGCCAGCGGCAGAGGAGATGGGCCCATACAAGCAGAAACTTTCATTTGCCAGGACTTGGCAGGAACTCAGAAAACCTTCACAACTCCTTGACTGGCTGTGGGACAAACTGTCTCTTCGATCCAACTGAATAATCCAGTATCCAAATAGCAGGGGACAATCCAGGGCAAACAAGGGTTTCCATACCAATGCCCCTAGAGCAGGGAGGGGCACACGATTTTCAAAGACATTCCTGAAGCTCCCTGCCACAGAACACCTCCTCTTTCTTGGGACACCATGAATGAGGGAATTGTTAAGCGAAGCAGCAGAGACTTGGCCTGGATGTTGAGAAGACACCCTGAGTTACAACCTGGGATGCTGAGACACATGACAAAGTTATCTGAGGACCCCCAGGGAGGCTGTTCTTTGCTCAGAGTTGAGGGGGCAGCGTGGCATTCCATTCCCCATGCAATTTGGGAAGTCTCTCAGACACAAGTGGGTATCATGAAATGCAGCCTAAACCCACACATATGTATCATTCCTGCTCCCCACAGTTACACAATTAGCCTGCATAACCACTTGGGTGGAGGGAGAGGTAGGAGCCAACCTCATCCCTCCTGTAACCTGGCTGTGATATCACCCCAGTTCTGGCCAACTTTGCCAAGAAGCATGCAGGGGACACCAGGGGACTCTCAATCGGCTGAAGAAGCCCTGGAACCACTGCCTGCCCTATTTGTTTTATATGCTACCTAAGACCTGCCCCTGTCCCCAAGAACTTACAGTCAGTTAGGGGACACCTCATACCTGGCAATAGAATGTTCAGTCACACTCCAGGCAGCTGAGAGTAAGGCATAGACGGTCCAGGGAGTTAATCACATAGTAAAGGCCGGAGGAGTGATCCTGCAGAGAAAGTGGGATCTTCAAGGAGGACACACGTGGGAGGTCTAATCAATCACTGGGCCAATATATTTGCTCCAGTAATTCCAATTATGTTGGCCCAGATCAGGCTATAATGGCAAACACTGCCCTGGATGGGCCACTCAGGTCCCAAGCACCGCCTCCCTCACAGCCCACCAGCTCATCCCAGCTCCCAACTCTGGGCTCAGTGGCCCAAAGAACACTGTGCAGTGAGGGCCAGCCCTCTTCCGCAGCTGTCTCTCTCTCTCTCTCTCTCTCTCTCTCTCTGTCCCAGGTTTCTCTTTTACTGTATAGTTCCAAGCACTATCTATTCATACCCCAGCTAAAAGCATCAGGAAAGGCTCTGATAAGTCATCCACACCAGTGGTTTGCCTTTTAAAGAACAAACATGTGAAACGTTGAAATGAAAAATTCTTGGGCATCAGAACATGGGTAGAGGATATAGTTCTGGTTCAGAAAGCAGGAGGAGGAGCTTCTAAGGTTCCACGTTTCCCCTGTAGGCGACAGCTTCCTCTGATTCCCAGGAGGCTCTTGCTGCCTCCAAGAGCTGGGAATCTCACTGAATAACAGCAATAGGAGAGAGCAGTGTCCCTCCAACCCCCATTCCTAGGGTGGTCTGTGGGCAGTGCCCGCACTCAGCCATAGGTACCCCTCAGCAGACCCCATCGCTGCCACAGCACGGTTCACTGTGTAACCCTGGGAAGAGACCTTCTCAGACCTGAGAACAAGGTCTCCCTCTCCTTGTTTTCTCACCTGTCAGACACGGGCCTTGAACTGGATGGCTCCTAAGCCCACTTGCTCACAGACATTCTGGTCACTTGGGTCTCTGGGCTGTAGCTGTAGGAAAGATCATATTCATCTTCCCCCTCGCCCTCTCTCTCTGGTGACCCACCTTCATCAAGGAAAAAAGATGCAGAAGGTAGGTGCTTAAAGAACTCTCTTTTCTTCCTATCCCCTTCCTTGCAGGCATGCAGGAGATGGCTGGAGGGACAAGAAACTGAGTGGTAGGAAGAAAACCTGATAAGTCACTTAGATATTCTTTTCCTGGGCTAAGATAAAGGGGAAGGGAAAAGAAGTACCAGAAATTGAACCCAATACCCTAACCCAGTTAGGTCCTAGTTTGAACAAGCGTGCAGTCCTGAGTCTACCCTGGGGCAAAACACATGGACAAGAGGAGGCCAGGATCACACTCTCCTTCTTCTCCAGACTAGGCTGCACCAAAACAGTTTCCACGGAAAATTTGAGATGTCTTGGCAGGAGGGTTGGCAAAGGGGTTAAAGCTGCAGACAGGCCGCTAGACTTGCAGACCCATCGGGCCCCTTCTGGTTCTGGCATTCTGTGAGAAGTTATACCTGGCCTGGGCCATTAGAGGTCCCTGAAATGTCTGTGATGTCCACCTTGCCTATCCCTGCTCAGAGCCCCCTGCCAGCAGAGGACCCAGTTTCCAAGGCTGGATGCCCATGCAGGTCACCGTCAGCATCACTGCCCACCCCTCTGTGCATACCCCTCCAGATCCCTATTTATAAACACGGCAGAGGCAGGCAAGCTGAGGAAACAGCCGTTTCTATGCTAACTGCCCACATGTGACCTGAGGGTTAGATTGCTGCTTCTGCTGCTGCTGCTAAGCCGCTTCAGTTGTGTCCGACTCTGTGCGACCCCATAGATGGCAGCCCACCAGGCTCCCTCATCCCTGGGATTCTCCAGGCAAAAACACTGGAGTGGGTTGCCATTTCCTTCTCCAATGCATTAAAGTGAAAAGTGAAAATGAAGTCACTCAGTTGTGTCCGATTCTTGCAACCCCATGGACTGTAGCCTACCAGGCTCCGTCATCCATGGGATTTTCCAGGCAAGAGTACTGGAGTGGGTTGCCATTGCCTTCTCCGGAGGGTTAGATTATGAAACCATAAAACTGCTCAGAAAGCAGGGGAGCTGGAGTCCCTGAGCCCTTAAGGCAGAGAAGAGCCCAGCCTCCTGGTCTAACCTGGATTTGAGCCTTGGCCTTGGACACTGAAAGCCCACATGGCTATAGAAAGGGCTGCTGGCCCTGGAAACCAGCCACCAGTGTGACTGCACTTAGAACACTGCTGTGCCCAAGCATGGGGCCAGCACGTGACCCCCTTAGCACAGTCAGTACTGCACTCAACCAGCCTGCCCTCGCCCCCTTCTTTCCAACCCAACCCTGTGGCAGGGATGCCCAGTCAAAGAAACATAATCAGGACTCAGGAGATTGAGCTCTGGCAGATGTGGACCTGATCGCCTAGCTCATCCCCCTCTCTGAGCCTCAGTTTTCCCCCAACAGCCTATACAACCCCAAAGGCTCTTCCAACACATTGCCCTTCTAAGAGGAGATCTGGTAGACTCATTCACAGGGAATAGTGTGAAAGTCGCTCAGTCATGTCTGACTCTTTGCAACCCCATGGACTATACAGTCCATGGAATTCTCTAGGCTAGAATACTGGAGTGGGTAGCCTTTCTCTTCTCCACGGGATCTTCCCAATCCAGGGATCAAACCCAGGTCTCCTGCATTGCAGGCGGATTCTTTACCAACTGAGCCACAAGGGAAGCCCAAGAATACTGCAGTGGGTAGCCTATCCCTTCTCCAGCGGATCTTCCTGACTGAGGCTTCTTTACCAGCTGAGCTATCAAGGAAACCCCATTCACAGTGACGTGCGTGTAAGTGATAATGTATAACAATTTCCTCTTCTTACTTAGAAGAAGAATCTCTCTCAGAAGAATGAAGAGACAGAAATAGAATTTCAGATAGAAAAATAAGCCAGTCAGGGCACCCTCTAGAGACAGAAAATAGGTAAAGATGTCCTGTGACAGGAAGAAAAGATTTGGCCTCATTATTTGGCTGCATGCATGCTAAGTCGCTTCAGCCAAGTCTGATTCTTTGCAACCCTATGAACTGTAGCCCACCAAGCTCCTCTGTCCCTGGGATTCTCCAAGCAAGAATACTGGAGTGGCTTACCATGCCCTCCTCCAGGGGATCATCCAGACTTAGGGGTCAAACTTGCATCTCTTTTGTCTCCTGCATTGGCAGGTGGGTTCTTTACCACTAGAGCCACTGGGAAGCCCTGAGTCCCTCACAAAAATAGGCAGGAAAAGGAGGTGGTCATTAACCCAAGCCCATACCCTTTTGTAGGCAACTCCAGGACTGGACAAAGCAAGTACCACCAGATGCCTTCCTGCCACTCACCCAAAAACTGTTCTCTGACTATTTGGGCAAAAGAGCTGGTTGCTTCTGGCCAACGCCACAGCCTTTGGCAGAGAGGTGGAGAAGGAGTACCTGAATATCCATTTTGTATACAAAGGATACTAGATTATCAGAGCATCCAGTCCCATCACTTCATGGCAAATAGATGAGGAAACAGTGACAGATTTTATTTTCTTGGGCTCCAAAATCACTGCAGATGGTGAATGCAGCCATGAAATTAAAAGATACTTGCTCGTTGGAAGAAAACCTATGACAAACCTAAACAGCATCTGAAAAAACAGAGACATTACTTTGCCAACAAAAGTCCATATAGTCAAAGCTATGGTTTTTCCAGTAGTCATTTACAGATGTGAGAGTTGAACCATAAAGAAAGCTAAGTGCTGAAGAACTGATGTTTTTGAACTGTGGTGTTGGAGAAGACTCTTGAGAGTCCCTCGGACAGCAAGATCAAACCAGTCAATCCTAAAGGAAATCAACCCTGAATATTAATTTGGAAGGATTGATGCTGAAGCAAAAGCTCCAATACTTTGGCCACCTGATGCAAAGAGTCGACTCATTGGAAAAGACCCTGATGCTGGGAAAGATTGAAGGTGGGAGGAGAAGCGGTGACAGAGAATGAGATGGTTGGATGGCATCACGAACTCAATGGACATGAGTTTGAGCAAACTCCAGGAGATAGTGAAGGAGAAGGAAGTCTGATGTGCTGCAATCCATGGGGTGGCAAAGAGCTGGACATGACTTGTGACTGAACAAGAAGAACATGGTGGCTCGGTGGTAAAGAATCTGCCTGCCGATGAAGGAGATGCAGGAGAACTGAGTTCAATCCTTGGGTCGGGAAGACCCCCTGGGGAAGGAAATGGCAACCCACTCCAGTATTCTTGCCTGGAAAATTCCATGAACACAGGAGCTTGGTGGGCTACAGTCCAGGGGTTTACAGAGTGGGACACAGTTGAGTGACTGAACTCACAAATACAAGGGCAGTCTTACAAGACGGAAGTTTAAAAAACAGTAGATGCATACCCACCTGGCATAAGTGGGTAGAAACAAAACCTACCCATGTGCTTCAGTGATTGAGAATAAAGAATTGCAGCTCATACAACCTAGTAACAAGCAAACAAACAACTCAATCCAAAAATAGGCAGAAGACCTAAATAGACTTTACTCCAAACAGGACACACAGATGCCCAACAGGCACATGAAAAGATGTTCAGCATTGTTAATTATTAGAGAAATGCAGATCAAAACTATAGTGAGGTATCACCTCACACCAGTCAGAATGACTATCATTAAAAATCTACAAATAATTAATTCTGGAGTGTGTATGGGAGAAAGCGAACCCTCCTACACTGTTAGGGGGGAATGTGTATTGGTGCAGCCACTGTGGGGAACAGTATGGAGGTTCCTTAAAAAGCTAAAAATAGAGTTATCATGCTGCTGCTGCTGCTGCTAAGTCACTGCAGTCGTGTCCGACTCTGTGCGACCCCATAGACGGCAGCCCACCAGGCTCCCCCGTCCCTGGGATTCTCCAGGCAAGGACACTGGAGTGGGTTGCCATTTCCTTCTCCAACGCATGAAAGTGAAAAAATAAAGTGAAGTTGCTCAGTCGTGTCCTACTCCTAGCGACCCCATGGACTGCAGCCCACCAGGCCCTTCCGTCCATGGGATTTTCCAGGCAAGAGTACTGGAGTGGGGTGCCATTGCCTTCTTCGAAGTCAGAGAAAGACAAATACCATATGATACCACCATTTGCATGTGGAATCTAAAATACAATACAAACGAACTTATTTACAAAACAGAAACAGATCATAGACACAGAAAACAAATCTATGGTTACCAAAGGGGAAAAGATGTAGGGGAAGGATAAATTAGAGTTTGGGATTAGCAGATACAAGCTCCTGTTTATAAAATAGATAAACAACAAGGACCTACTGTGTAATTCAGGGAACTATATTCAATGTCCTGGAACAAATCATAATCAAAAAGAATATATACTACATATAAATATATACATATATATTTGTTACTATTGTTTACTCAGTCGTATCCGACTCTTGGCAATCCCATTGGCTGTAGCCTGCCAGGCTCCTCTGTCCATGTGATGTTCCAGGCAAGAATACAGGAGTGCATTGCCATTTCTTCTTCCAAAGGATCTTCCCAACCCAGGGAATGAACCCAAGTTTCCTGCAAGTCTCCAGCATTGGCAGGCAGATTCTTTACTTCTGAGCCACTAGGAAAACCTATATATATATAGGCTTTCCTATATATATATATAAAATATATATTTATACATATAAATATATAAATATATATATTCAGATATATATATATATATCTTAATCACTTTGCTCTACACCAGAAACTAACACCACATTATTAATCAGCTATACTTCACTTAAAAAGAAAAAAAAAGAAAAGAAAAAAAAGAAGTACAGACTGATTACACGTGGCGCACAAAGTCCTGGCCTTTTTTGCTTCTGGCTGAACCAGCTCGTGGCCCTGCCCAGCTATTTTCCCCTCATCCTCTCCTCTTTGCTCAGGGTAATAATATTCAACCTAATGAATAGAGACCCCAAATTTCATCCATACCCATTATCTCATTTAAATTTTGTTGCATTTTACTAATGAGAATATTGAGATTCATAAAGGTTAAAAGACTTAGCCAAGATCAGACATTCAATAATTGCACTTGAACCCAGGTCCCCAGAGTCTACAACTGGAACTCTTTGCATCTTGTAACGGCTGCTGGGCAGGGCTGGGAGGAGCAAGGACAGCTTGTGAGTGGGCATCAGTCAACTCCCTGGCGGCAGGAGGGCAGCAGGGCCAGCGCTGATGGAAGCCCAGCAGCCCACGGCAGGACAGGAGAGTTTCCTCACAAAATGGAGCAGGCCGCCAGCATGCTCATTACCCAAGCTTATTCCATTTCATAACAAACGGAGCCCCTGGAGGGCCAGGCATGATGGGTGGGGTGAGATGGGGAGTGAAGACTATTACGGGATTTTAACCTTCGTCTTCTCTTTCCGGGCCTCTGAAACAGCTGTTCGACAAAATGGATCTGTGCAGACAATCATTTTTGCTGCATTACTTAATATACAGTTGCTCTCGGCAAGAGATATAATTGACTTGCTTAACTAATCAATCTTTCTATAAGCATAGCTGCTTTTCCTCTCCCAGTGGGGGAGGAAAGCAGGGGGAAGGCAGGGGAGGAAAAGAGAAATTGCAAGAAGCAACCTTTGGCATGAATTACAGAGCTCCAACACCCAGCTGAGGTTTCAGAGCTAGGGGGTAAAAACTGCTGCCAAGTCTTTCCATCCAGTCTCCTTCTTGGTCCAGATGTGATCTGTGGTCACCTGGAGTAACGATTGCCCCACTGGAAATAGAGGCAGGAGTTCCAGAGGAAGTCAAAGGGGTATGGCCCCAGCAATTCAAAATTCATCTTCAGTGGTCTTTGGAGTGACTTGCTGTATATTTAGAAAAAAATAAAAATGTGCCTGATGACCTGGGACTTGAAACACTCAAATGCAAGGAAGCCATGGATATAGGCTCATTTGGGCTAAGTGTGAAAATATCCAGCCTCCCCCATATGCCACCCACCCCCAAGCTAATTTCTCCATCTCTCCTCTTCTGCAATGAGATCCATCACCCAGCAAATTCCCCTAAAGCACAGGCCCAGGCCACACTGCCCTCTCTCTAATCTCTTCTGCATCTGACTCCCCCTGCCCTCCATTCAAAAGAGAAACTTCAACCCCCTCTGCTCTTCCTTACACACACACACACTCCCCAAGTACTACTGAATTGGGGGTTATCATTCTAAATTTACAGGAAATGAAGTTGAAGAATGAGTCACAAAGTAGAGAGGGTAACTGAGTTAAATATGATGATGACACCCAAGAGGCTACATGACAAAATCAAAAATACCCCCTCAGGGCTCATCCCCACCCCCTCCCAGCACTCCAGTCCTGGTAAGTCTGTCTCCTTCTCTAACTCAAGTATACCAAGCTAAGGGAAGTGCCCCTTGGCTGGCCTCTCACCCCTCTGCATCTAGGTGGACTAACCAGATGCTGTTATTATTTGTCTATGTGTTCATCACTCCAATGCCACAAAGTGTTTTGTGAAAGCAAGATTTTTTTTTTTTTTGCTTGACCACTATTTCTTCCGTGCCTAGTACTTGACCTGAAAAATCGAGGCATTCAATGTAGGATTGATATGAAATCCTGAAGCCCAAAATGACAATGTATCCATTTCAAGGTCCCTCAGTAGAAGATACCTCTCTCTAGAGAAGAGATCCAAGATCCATCTTCTGTCTCATTCAGTGTTTTTTATCAATGGCATGGATGAAGTTTGAGAAGGGGTGATTACCTAATTTGTAGATGACAAAGTTTAGAGAAATTAATTGCATGGTAGACCTAGACTTAGATATCTGACTGTCTAAGCTAGAATACAAGCCAAAACCACACAGATGAAATCCAGGAGTGTTAAGGTTTGCATTTAGGTTCAAAGAATCAATTGCACAAGTCTAAGGTAAGGGAGCTCTGGCTTGGCAGAGATTCTTGAGAAAAAGATCTGCGTTTAAGCTAACCACAAGCTCAATATGGCGCTGCAGCTGTTAGGAAGGGAAAGGAATCTTAAAAGTGCCCAATTAAAAGGGAGAAACAAAAGCCACTCGGTAGTTTGCCCTGATGGAACCCATCTGGCTCATTGGGCTATGTTCTTACTAGGTCATTTTAAAAGGGGCAGTGGAGAGTGACTGGATACCAAGGAGTTTAGAAGCAGTGCAAAGACTCTGGGAGTGTTTTACCCAAAACAAATGACAGGTAGTTTCAAACAAGAGACAGACTGTTCCTTGCAAGAGAAAGGAGTCAAGATTTGCCTGGCAGTGTAGAGGTTAAAACAAATAACTGGTTCAGAAGCCAGAGTTTCCTGGGTTCAAATTTACCTGAGCTCTGCTGTTTACCAGGTGAATGAGCTAGGGCAAGTTTCCTGACTTCTCTGAGCCCAGTTATCAGTAAATAGTTATAATGGTTCTCAACTCATTTAACCTAGAAGCTCAAACACACATATCTTAGAGAAAGGCACAAGGTCAAGTCTCCATAAACAATGGCATGTTACTATGCTGTGACTCTACAACACAGACCAGGAGGGAAGTGCAGAAGCTGGTTACCAGAGGATTATTTCACTGCACTGAGAACTTTTAACAACCAGGACTGCTGCCCAAGTGGGATGGAAGTCCTGGTGAGATGGAGAATTTCTGGTTGTTTGACTACTAGACAGGCTAAGTGCTGTGGATGGGACCGTCTGAACCTGGTAATGATTCCATTTAAGGTCCTTTTAAAGAAAAAAAAAAAACTATGTATTTATTTATTTATGAATTTGGCTGTGCCACATCTTAGTTGTATGTGGTACCTAGTTCCCTGGCCAGGGATTGAACCTGGGCCCCTGGCATCAGCCACCAGACCACCAGGGAAGTCCCTAGGGTCCCTTTCAACTCTAAGACTCTTGGAGTCTCCAGGAAATCTTCCTCCTTCCTTACCCCTTGGGAGAGCTGATCAAGTTTTTCCCTTTTATGTAAGGAGTATAAGAAATGGAGCATTGATAGGATTTCCTACTCCATAGAGGAACCTTCCAACCCTCTCTGGTCCACCAGAGAGCCCTGGATTCCCACCCCATTGAGACAGACAGTCAAGGCCTCACCCCCAGAGGCCCAGAGCACTGAGCTCCCCCAAGGAAGGAGGAGGTACCTTCCTGATGAGCTCCTGAGCCTCACAGAGCAGGCTTAGGTCTTGGCCCCCAAGCCATGAGCGAGCACCAGAAAAGGCCAGGTTCCCAGTGAGACTCAGAGAGGGACTAGAAATGAGATTTAATTACCAGAGCCACCAAGCTCCCCCAGGAACAGAAGCTTTGCAGCCAGGTCCGAGGGTGACATTTCGGGAGGTCCAAGGAAAATGGCTCACTGTCCCCTGTGCCTTGCCTCACAGACAGCTGCCAGCATTATTTCATCAAGAAGGCGGCCATGGCCTGGCCCAGGCCCCAGCGAAAAGGCACTGGCGGGAGGTGTCTATTGAATTACTGACCCAGAAAACGGGGACAGGTAGGAGTGGTTAGCTCTCCTGGTGGCTGCAGCAGAGGTTTTGTGCTAAGGAAATGCTGTCTCGGATCCCCCTCGTCTTGAGATCCTGGCTTAGAATTAACAATAACAATAGTTTCCAGATCTACAAGATGAGCATCTGTGCTGGATGACCTCAAACGCCCCTTTCTGATCAAACACAATTTGCCAAAAAAACCCTCACAGTCTTGGGTTATTTAACTCTCCCACTGAGGTCAGCAGGCCAAATTCTGTAGTTTATACAATAGGACCTTTAAGGAGGTAAGTGACTTACCCAAGGTCACAGAACCAGGAAGCAGGAAAAGTGAGACCTATGCCCAAGTCGTCTTCCCAGATGGTGCTAGTAGTAAAGAACCTTCCTGTCAATGCAGGAGACATAAGAGACAGGGATTTGATCCCTGGGTCAGGAAGATCCCCTGGAGGAGGGCATGGCAACCCACTCCAGTATTCTTGCCTGGAGAATCCCATGGACAGAGGTGCCTGGCGGGCTGCAGTCCATGGGGTTGCAGAGTCAGACAGGACTGAAGTGACTTAGCATGACTCCAAAAGGTAGTGCCTTTTTCTTTCTACATCCGGTTTACTTTCTGCACCACACCAGCCCCTGAAATGTGTTTCCATGTCCTTTAGGGTCTCCCCTTTGATGAAGGGACTACAGGGATGCTCAGTGAGCTGGGTAGGGGCAAGGAAGGGGACTGAGCTCATTCCAGACAGAAACTCGAAATTGATCCTCCCAAGGAGGCCGCTTCCTGCCCCCCAGGAGGAGATTGATCAGGGTTTGATGCTGTAAACGCACATCATTGTTTTGGCACCTTAGTGCTGAGCCTTGCTCTGCAAATGGATGTGATTTTTATGGCAGTGTTTATGGAGCTGAATATTCAGATTGATTCTCTTTTCCCTTTCCCAGGGCTCTTCTGGGAAGAAACACAAACACCCCCACCCAAGAGCGGGAAACCGCGCCCCGCCACCCCCACCCCCACAAGCAGACAATGGGCCTGTCTCCCCACTGCCTGTAGGCCCCTGCACAGGTCCCCAGCCACATCAGAGCCAATCCTCAGAGCCTCAGATGCCTCCCAATCCTTATCCGTTTACTTCCTTGAAATCTAGAAGCCTGTGATTAGGAAAACAAGATAAAACAAATACAGCAAAACAGAACAAACAGAACTAGCAGAAGAAAAGGCAGTTCCCTGAGCCATTTCCAGACGGCTGGGTCATCCTGGCTTCTGCTTCTCCGATCCTCCACGGAGCACCTGGTCACCTGCTAATCTCCGAGCAGGTGTCTTCCCATTAAACCAACATGCCCAGTTGCCTTTCCTTTACTCACTAACAGATCAGGGACCAGTCCTTCCTTCCCTAGCACTGGAAGCCCTGCTCCAGGCCATGCTTTAAAAGGGGCACGATTAAAGAATCCACCTGCAATGCAGGAGACCCAAGTTCGATCCCTGGGTCGGGAAGATCCCCTGGAGAAGGAAATGGCAACTCACTCCAGTATTCTTGCCTGGAGAATCCCATGGACAGAGGAGCCTGACGGGCTGCAGTCCATGGGGGTCACAGAGTCAGACATGACTCAGTTACCTGCACTTTCACTTTTCACTTCATTCTCACCCCACAGGCAGAGTTTCCCACCTGACCACCCACTGTTCCTCTGTAGGAAACTGCATCTCTTCACCCACAGCAAAACCCTTCCCATCCAAAACCACAGAATGGCCCCTGGGGCTCAGAGAGGGCCTGAAAGGTCACCCCACCCACTGCTGCCATCAACTAGCCAGACAGGTTCATCCTTTCCCAAACCTTGATCTATGAATGTGCTCATTCCCCTTTACACACAACCAGGAAGGTTCTGGAGCCAAACACAATTTGTTAGGGTTCCTGAAGCATATTAACACTGAAAAGCACCCAAAGACCTATATCTGAAGCAAGGTCTTTTATGCCTTTTATGTCTGATGGCAGAAAGTGAGGAGGAACTAAAGAGCCTCTTGATGAAAGTGAAAGAGGAGAGTGAAAAAGCTGGCTTAAAACTCAACGTTCAAAAAACTAAGATCATGGCATCCAGTCCCATCACTTCATGGCAAATAGATGGGGAAACAATGGAAACAGTGACAGACTTTATTTTCTTGGGCTCCAAATCACTGCAGATGGTGACTGCAGCCGTGAAATTAAAAGACACTTGCTCCTTGGAAGAAAAGTTATCCATATAAGCTTTTATAAGAAAAAGACAGAATATTAAAATTAATTATTTAATAATTAATTATTAAGAAAAAGACAGCTTATTAAAAAGTAGAGATATTACTTGCCAACAAGGTCTGTATAGTCAAAGCTATGGTTTTTTCAGCAGCCATGTATGGATGTGAGAGCTGGACCATAAAGAAAGCTGAGAGCTGAAGAACTGATGCCTTTGAACTGTGGTGTTGGAGAAGACTCTTGAGAGTCCCTTGGACTGCAAGGAGATCAAACCAGTCAATCCTAGAAAAAAATCAGTCCTGAATATTCATTGGAAAGACTGATGCTAAAGCTGAAATTCCAATACTTTGGCTACCTGATGTGAAGAACTGACTCATTAGAAAAGACCCTGATGCTGGGAAAGATTGAAGGCAGGAGAAGGGGACAACAGAGGATGAGATGGTTGGATGGCATCACTGACTCAATGGACATGAGTTTGAGCAAGCTCCGGGAGTTGGTGATGGATGGAGAAGCCTGGTGTGCTGCAGTCCATGGGGTCGCAAAGAGTCAGACATGATTGAGCAACTGAACTGAATGGAACTTTTATGCCTTTAAACCAAAGTTCTCTAAATTTTTAAATCATGGATTCGTTTCTCCTTAGGATGATTATTGACATCTTGGAACTAGAGTTCTATGAAACACAATTCCTGAAACTATGGACTAGCTGGTTCTCTGGGGGCTCTGTAAGCCCTGATAGTTCATGATTTTATAACTTAAACCTCTACAGTATCATTTAATGTGGCCCAGAACCCATCCAGCCTTTGGGTCTCTGTAATTTGCCTCTATCATCCTGTCTGAAGTGATGGACGTTTCCTCTATTCTCAATACCTGCCAAAAAGAGATAGGTTTCAAGGGCTACACTCCCAAATCTCAACACTTTTCATTCATTGCCCCTGCGGCAGCACAGCCACCAAGGGCTCTAAGTAACCAGGTTTCACTCCATCTCTGCAGTTTACAACGGCAGGGCCTTGGAAAAATTACTCAAGTCTCTGAGCCTCAGTGTAGAATTCAGAATTCTAAGATAGCTCCCTAGGGTCCCATGCCTGACACACACACCCCTGTACCCCTACCTCCTCTGGAGCATTGGATCTTCTCCATGAGATTAGATCCCTAATCAGTTGATTTTGAGCTCATCAAAAGGGAGGTTCTTTTAGGTGGATCTAAGGTTCGTCTAGTCAAGGCTATAGTTTTTCCTGTGGTCATGTATGGATGTGAGAGTTAGACTGTGAAGAAGGCTGAGTGCCGAAGAATTGATGCTTTTGAACTGTGGTGTTGGAGAAGACTCTTGAGAGTCCCTTGGACTGCAAGGAGATCCAACCAGTCCATTCTGAAGGAGATCAGCCCTGGGTGTTCTTTGGAAGGAATGATGCTAAAGCTGAAACTCCAGTACTTTGGGCACCTCATGCGAAGAGTTGACTCATTGGAAAAGACTCTGATGCTGGGAGGGATTGGGGGCAGGAGGAGAAGGGGACAACAGAGGATGAGATGGCTGGATGGCATCACTGACTCGATGGACGTGAGTCTCAGTGAACTCCGGGAGTTGGTGATGGACAGGGTGGCCTCCTGGCGTGCTGCGGTTCATGGGGTCACAAAGAGTCAGACACGACTGAGCGACTGATCTGATCTGATCTGATCTAGAATAAGGAGGTCTGGAGCCTCACTTCTATTCTTCTTTTCTCCCTTTCAGGACTCTCCTTGAGTACCTTGGGATTAAGATGGGCTGAATGGGAACAAGCCATAATTTATCACCTGAAAAAAAAAAAAAACCTCTCAAAAGTAGATTAATGGATTTGACCACCTGAAAGTTGATCCTACCAACTTTGCCCTAGGTCTCCCAAACTCCACTCACCAGGTCAATTTTCCAATTTTTTGCAACCCCATGGACTGTAGCATGCCAGGCTTCGCTGTCCATCACCAACTCCTAGAGCTTGCTCAAACTCATGTCTGTCGAGTCATTGGTGCCATCTTATCCCCTGTTGTCCCCTTCTCCTCCTGCCTTCAATCTTTCCCAGCATCAGGATTTTTCTAATGGGTCAGTTCCTTGCATCAGATGGCAAAAGTATTGGAGTTTCAGCTTCAGCATCAGTCTTTCCAATGAATATTCAGGACTGATTTCCTTTAGGATGGACTGGCTTGATTTCCTTGTAGTCCAAGGGACTCTCAAGAGTCTTCTCCAACACCACAGTTCAAAAGCATCAATTCTTCAGTGCTCAGCTTTCTTTATAGTCCAACTCTCACATCCATACATGACCACTGGGAAAACCATAGCTTTGACAAGATGGACCTTCATCACAAATGATGTCTCTGCTTTTTAATATGCTATCTAGGTTGGTCATAGCTTTTCTTCCAAGGAGCAGATGTCTTTTAACTTCATGGCTGTAGTCACCATCTGCAGTGATTTTTGAGCCCAAGAAAATAAAGTCTGTCACTGTTTCCGTTGTTTCCTCATCTGTTTGCCATGAAGTGATGGAACCCAATGCCATGATCTTAGTTTTTTGAATGTTGAGTTTTAAGCCAGCTTTTTCACTCTCCTCTTTCACTTTCACCAAAAGGTTCTTTAGTTCCTCTTCACTTTCTGCCATAAGGGTGGTGTCATCTGTGTATCTGAGGTTATTGATATTTTTCCTGGCAATCTTGATTACAGCTTGTGCTTCATCTAGCCTGGCATGTCACATGATGTACTCTGCATATAAGTTAAATAAGCAGGGTGACACTATACAGCCTTGACGTACTCCTTTCCCAGTTTGGAACCAGTCCGTTGTTCTATGTCCAGTTCTAATTGTTGCTTCTTGACCTGCATACAGATTCTCAGGAGGCAGGTAAGGTGGGCTGATATTCCCATCTCTTCCACAGTTTGTTGTGATCCACACACGCAAAGGCTTTGGGTAATCAATAAAGCAGAAGAAGCTGGAATTCTCTTGCTTTTTCTATGATCCAACGGATGTTGGCAATTTGATCTCTGTTCCTCTGCCTTTTCTAAATCTAGCTTGAACATATGGAAGTTCAAGGTTCACATTATTATTGAAACCTGGCTTGGAGAATTTTGAGCATTATTTTGCTGGCATGTGAGATGAGTGAAATTGTGCAGTAGTTTGAGCATTCTTTGGCATTCCCCTTCTTTGGGATTGGAATGAAAACTGACCTTTCCCAGTCCTGTGGCCACTGCTGAGTTTTCCAAATTTGCTGTCATATTAAATGCAGCACTTTAACAGTATCATCTTTCAGGATTTGAAATAGCTTAACTGGAATTCCATCACCTCCACTAGCTTTGTTTGTAGTGATGCTTCCTGAGGTCCACTTGACTTCACGTTCCAGGATGTCTGGCTCTAGGTGAGTGATCACACCATCATGGTTATCTGGGTCATGAAGATCTTTTTTGTATAGTTCTTCTGTGTATTCTTGCCACCTCTTCTTAATATCTTCTACTTCAGTTAGGTCCATACCATTTCTGTCCTTTATTGTGCCCATCTTTGCAGAAATGTTCCCTTGGTATCTCTTATTTTCTTGAAGAGATCCCTAGTCTTTCCCATTCTGTTGTTTTCCTCTATTTCTTTGCATCGATCACCGAGGAAGGCTTTATTATCTCTCCATGCTATTCGTTGGAACTCTACATTCAAATGGGTATATCTCTCCTTTTCAAAGGTATATCTCTCCTTTGCCTTTAGCTGTCTAGGTTGGTCATAGCCTTTCTTCCAAAGAGCAAGTGTCCTTTAATTTTATGGCTACAGTCACCATCTGCAGTGATTTTGGAGCCAAAGAAAATAAAATCTGTCACTGTTTCCACTGTTTTCCCATCTATTTGCCATGAAGTTATGTCATTCTGTCAATTGTCATTGACAGTAGCCAATTGAACATTCATCCAATAACAAGCACTAACTCTGTACCAACCATGTGTAGGCCTGGAAATAAGACAGCGTCTTTACACTCAAGGGGTTCCCAGTGTGTTTGAGTTGCAAACAGGTAGTGACATTAAGATTTCCATCAGGGTTCCAGCCTTGGATTAGAGTTCCATAAACCAACTTGGCTGTGAGCGTTAAAGGAAAGATAATGACTATTTATTCCATTGTTGGAGGGGGAACTCAGATGCTCACTCATAAGATTTTCAAGCAGTTCTGTTACCAAGTGTGTGTGTGCTAAGTGGCTTCAGTCATGTCCAACTCTTTGTGACGCTATGGACTGTAGCCCTCCAGGCTCTTCTGTCCATGCAAGAATACTAGAGTGGGTTGCCATGCCCACCTCCAGGGGATCTTCCGGACCCAAGGATCAAACCCACTGTCCTAGGTCTCCTGCATTGGCAGGTGAGTTCTTTACAACTAGTGCCACCTGGGGAGCCCTCTGTTACCAAGGCTACCCCCTAATTTTGAGGCAGTGAGTGCCCAGTTAGGGGAAGAACATACACCGAATGGAGACCAAATACCCAAATCAGGTGTAGCAGCTGATCCCTAGAGGATGATGGTTGGTGGGGTAAAAAAAAACATTGAGAGAAGCACTGTGTGTGAGCCTTCACTGTCTCCTACCACTCCTAGCCCTGACAAAAGATAATAAGAAATAAAAAGGAAAGATTTGTATAAAAGATTCAGAAAGTCATCCTGGCAAATTCATTCAACCAGCACCAAGAGACTACATGTGCCTGATCATTATTCTAGATGCTAGGCATACATCAGAGGACAGATGATAATTCTCCTTTGATAGGGCTTACACATTTTAGCAGAGAGAGGTAAACAAGCAATAGATAAGACTTTTTTAATAAATCATATGTTCTTAATAGAAGGTAATGTGGACTGCAGGTGTAGGACAATTTTGCAATTTTTAAGCAAGTGGTGAGTGTGGTCTCATTGAGAAGGTGAGATTGGAACAAAGACTTGAAAGAAATGGAAGAGTTAGGCAAGAAGATACCTAGAAAAAGAGTTCTTCAGATGAGGAAAGAAGTGAAGCAAAGACCACAGGGCAGGACCTGGGGAGCAGCAGAGTGATCAGTGGTGCTAGATCAGCATAAGGTGCAGTGAGCGTAGTAGAAGGTAAGGAAAGGGGGTGGAGTGAGGTCCTTGTATGACTTCAGCTTTAATTCTGAGAGGGATAGGGAGCGGCTCAGGGCTTTGAGCAGAGGAGTGCCATGATCTTTTATAGTCTCTAAAAGGATCATTCTGGTTTCTATATGAGCAACTGCAGGAAGAGTAGAATCAGGGGAACCTGTTAAAAGGCTACTGGAGTGACTCAGGTATGAGATGAAGGTGGTTCCAGGCAGGGTGGGAGCAGTACTGGTATGAGAACTGATCAGATCTCATACTATTTTCTATAAGTAAAACCAAAAGTAGAGTATTTCCTGGCAGGTTTTTTGGTCTAAACAACTGGAAGATTGGAGTCATCACCAGCTGACATTGAGAAGGCCATAGATAGAGCGGGTTTCCCAGGTAGCTCAGCTGGTAAAGAATCTGCTTGCAATGTGGAAGACCTGGATTCCATCCCTGGGATGGGAAGATCCCCTGGAGAAAGGAATGGCTACCCACTCCAGTATTTTGGCCTGGAGAATTCCGTGGTCTGTATAGTCTATGGGGTCACAAAGAGTTGGACACAACTGAGCGACTTTCACCTTCATAGATAGAGCAAATGTGGAGCGGGGGGGGAAGGGCTGTCCAGAGTTCTGTTTGGGGCATGTTGAATCTGAGAAGTCTACCAGAATTTAATCAAATGCAGGGTGGTTTCATACTTGTAATAGTTCAGAGTAAGTCTGTTGAGGCTATTGGATACATAAGTCTCAAACCCAGGAGAGAGGTCAACGTTGGTATCATCAGTAAACAGTCAGTATCTCAAGTCACAGCACAAGGTAAGATCATCAAAGAAATGAGTATATTGAGAAGGGGACCTAGGAGGGAGCTCAGAATAAGCTCGACATTAACTCATTGCTGACCATGGCATTTTTGCAGAAAATAATGCCTGTAGCCAGTGATTTTTATTTTGGCCAGCCAAATATTGAGTCTCTTATTTCACTAACACTTTATGGGTTATTACATTCAACAGTTACACCTGGCACACCTGTAAAGTCTTCTCCAGCACTGTGAGTTTCATTTTCACTCTTCATATCAGAATCAATCACTAAGGTTTCTTTTTATTGGTCTAATATTCACAGTGTCTGAATCAGAACTATATTCTGAAGAACTATCATCTTCTAGATGCTAGTATATATGTCACTGAGACAATAAGAGAAAGCATCTGAATAAAATTCACTGAAAAATTCTTCACTCAAAATTTCACAATGCATCATTTTTGAAAATTTTATGGTAATAAACTTGCATTTATAATAGACACGAAGTTGGAACAAAATCCTAACGGAGTAAAATGTGAATGATAACAGCAATCATAAGTTGCATAATGAACCCTTGATCAATTTCAAGCTCTAACAATTTTGCACAGTGATGCTAATTGTATCACTCTCTAAAAACGTATTGATACATCTCTGGTCAATAACATTCGGGTAACAAAAGACATATTAATATGCCTCTGGTCAATAATGTGCAGAAAACTAGGAGAAGAGATGAGAAACCAAAGGGAGTGCAGAAGCACCAGCAGCGAGATAGGAGGAAAACCCAGAGACTGTCATGTGTGGGAATTCAAAGCAGAAAGTGTGACCATCTGAATCAAAGCGTCCCTGACAATGTCCAGTCCACATCTCGCTTGACCTGTCCACTTAGCAATTGGAAGTCATTGTTGGCCTTGGTAAGAGCAGTTTCAGTGCAGTAGTGGGTGAAAGGCCTTCCTGGGTGGTACCAACTCTTCTTAGGAGTTTTGATGCAATAAGAAATAAGACGTGGGCAGTAATAAAAGAGAAGTGGCATCAAGAGAGGATTTTCTTAACCTTGGAGAAGAGCATGTTTACATGCAGATGGGAATGGTCTAGTCCAGAGATAAGAATGGATTAAGTGTAAAAGAGGCAAGAATTGCCACTTGTGCACATAGGGGAGGGGAGGAGGAAAGGGCTCTCATGCACACACAAGTGTAAGAGTTGGCTTTAGCTAGGAGTATGGACTGTTCACCTATGCAACATGTGGGAAAGGCAGACAAGGAGTGGACAGATGCTGGTAGGTGGGTATATGCTGCAGTAGAATTCAGTGGAAGACCTCTCTCGATTGTTTCAATTTTCTCAATGAAGTAGGAAGCAGTCATCAGCTGGGAACAAGGATGGGGGAGGTATCACGTGAGAAACCTGTCATGAAGATACGGTGTTATGACATACACTTATTGAGCTTTTGCTTCGCCCTGTGTACTAAGCTCTTGACATGCATCATCTTCACAACAACCCTCAGAGGTTAGTCACTATATTAATATATCCTTTAAAGATGGAGAAATGATGCTCAGGCATTCATAGAAATGACTAGGCAAATTACTCACGGTCACCCAGCTGATAAGTGCCAGAAGATGCAAACTTCAGCCCGACTCGCTGCAAAGACTTTGCTCTTAACCTGAGTGGGAGTGGAAGGTGGAAGTAGGGAGGGCTCTGTAGAGGAGATTCCCTCCCTTCCTCAAGGCAGTGATGGGTCCAGAGGAAAGGGCTGGCTTGGCTGCTTCAAGGCCCATGAATGAATAAACTGAGTTTATCAGTGAGGTGCTCAGATGTTCCCCACACCTCCATGTCCCTTATTAAGGCTCTCACTGCTTTGCACATACATTTATTAAGGACAGCAGGTTCATGGTCTGTTGTTTCGGTTATTTAGTCGCTCAGTTGTGTCCAACTCTTTGCAACCCCATGGACTGTAGCCTGCCAGACTCCTCTGTCC
Organism: Bos indicus x Bos taurus; assembly: GCF_003369695.1. Classification (NCBI taxonomy): domain Eukaryota; kingdom Metazoa; phylum Chordata; class Mammalia; order Artiodactyla; family Bovidae; genus Bos; species Bos indicus x Bos taurus. The sequence continues at coordinate 57,315,926 of NC_040090.1, read as the reverse complement.
ATGGGCTTTCCCAGGCAAGATTACTGGAGTGGGTTGTCATTTCCTTCACCAGGGGATCTTCCTGACCCAGGGATCGAACCCACGTCTTCTGCATTGGCAGGTGGGTTCTTTATCTACTGAGTCACCTGGGAAGCCCTTCATGGTCTGTTAAAATCCATTATAATGTACCTCAGGCTTCCCTCCATCACATCAGCCATATCAGGACACCTGAGAAACACACACTTTTGTATTTGTTTCCTTTTTCTGCTGTTAACACATTACTACAGACATGGTAGCTTGAGACAACACACATTTTTAATCTTATAGTTCTGGAGGTCAGAAGTCTGGAAGAGGTCTCACTAGCTAAGACCAAAGTGTTGGCCAGACAGTGTTGCCCTCTGGAGACTCTAGGGAATAATCCATTTCCTTGCCTTTCCCACTATTAGAGGCCACCCAGTAGCATTTCTTGGCTCGTGGCCCCTTCCTCCATCTTTAGGGTCAGGAATATAGGCTGAGTCCTTTTCACATGAAATCACTCTGACCTCCTCTTCTGCCTCTCTCGTTCACTTTTAAGTCTTCACTTTTAAGTCTTCTATAATTACTTTGGGCCCCTCTGAAGAATTCAGGCTACTCCCCTTAAGGTAGACACAGCTGATTAACTCCATGTTTGCAGGTTCCGGGGATTAGAAGGGGCTGGGGTATTATTGTGTCTACTACAATGGTAAATTCTGGAACACTAGCCTACAGGTCCTTACCGTCCTCATTCATTCTTTCATTTATTGATTTAGGAATCTGGGCTTTAGGAATCAGCCGTGCTCTGGAAGTCATTCTCCTGACCTCTCTACAATAGTTATTTTACTAACAGATATGTTCTTTGCCCAAGAAATCCCACAGAAAGTCTGAAATGAAGTTATTTTGTATATAATCCAACACAATTTCTGTGCTCTATGGGGTTGGGAGGAATGTGGGGGCATTGCTCAGGAGGATGGAGGGAGTTGTGGAGGGACAGGGAGATCCCCTCCATTTCCCCAGTATGTAGTTTCCACACCTTCCTTGTTCAGGATGCAATACATGTACTGGGGGAGCCTTGATGGGTTATGGGGTTCTTCCTGACAAACTTTGTTAGCAGGGCTATTTAAATCATTCTAATTATTCCAGAAACACTCCATTAGGTTTCCCAGTGAGGGACGCTGCGGTAAAGGACTAGGAGAAATTGAGGAGGGACTGAGAAAGGAAAACAGCAAAACAGCGGCAGACTCATTATTTGGCTCCTGCAACCTCTTCTGCCATTTGTTTCAAATAAGGAAGCAGGAGAGGGAGCCAAGGGCAAGAGAGAAAATAAACAGATACTGTCAGGTCCTGCCATTAGAAATGCAAAATTCATTAGAAAAACATTGATTGCAAAGAATTGATTTGGTAGTGATTTGATTGTCAGGCATACAGTACATCCAAGGAAAATTTTTCATTATGATTCAGAATTCGTTAAAAAGAAGATAAGACCAGAAGGTGGTGAGCAAGGACACGCGGGCAGGGCGCCCTATTGTTAAAAACTCAGGCCTGGCCCGAGGGACTGCCATCCAAGAGGACCATGCCTATTATGTTATGGAGGAAATAGTGATTTACCTGTCACTTCTCCGGAATCTTCAGTCTGGGTACTCTACCGAGGGACTCAGACTTGTTGGACTTGACCCCACCTCCCAGTTAAGGAAGACCCTGTTCCCAGCATCCCTCTATGGTGCTCCCCTGTCCCTCCCGTCCCTGCATTGAGGTTGCACAGCTGATCCTGGGGCAAGTACAGGGGGGTTCAGGGTATCAAGGATGCCCGGCAATGTGGCACCCTGGTCCAACTTCCCAGTCCTCGGAGAACTTTACCAAGCCTCTCTCAATGCACGCCCTGCCTGGTGTTCTGTGCAACCACACCGCCCCCCCCCCACCTCCTTTTTTCTGACTCTTGCTCTGATGCCACCGTCTCACACCTTTATGTCCCTGGAAAAGCCAGGTCCTTTCTGTTCAAGTTCCTGGTATATTCCTTTTGGCTTCTGGTCTTAACTCCATTTTCCTCACCAATGGAACTTCTCTAGGAAAACCTTTACTTTCCTCTGCCCCACCTTCCTGGCCCTTGATAGAAGCTGGGGTTCCTCAGCTGAGTCTAAAGATGGCTTTCCATCCACTAAAACCACTTGGGCATCTTTTAATTTCGTTACCGAGCTCTTTGTTCTAGCCCGCCGTCTCCATCCTGGCATACTCGCTGTCATCTTCTGGCCTCCTGCCTCTGTTTCTGTTCCTGCTCTCTTGTACCCAGTGTTCTTTGCTTCCTCTCTCTCTCTCTCAACCACTAGCTGTTCCCAGCTCTGCTCCTTTAATCCCCTGGACAATCGGCCAAGTGTAGGATCTTCTCCATCACTCGGCTGAGACATCATCTCTCTTTACAAGGTTTCGTGACCTCCTAGCCTATACTCTCTTCTGTAAAATGAGCATGATGATAGTAATGAGCCTTCCTGCCTCAGAGGAGCAAATATAATCACATACTGTGTAAGTGCTTTGCAAACTGAAAGGGCTACTTAAATGTAAATTGTTTTACTTCTCCAATTCAGGGATTCACAACATAATTTGCGTTCTGAAGGCCATCCTCGATGATTAGCATTAAATATTTAAGAAATACTTTCAGCCAGTGACTCTCAACCCTGGACAAAAAATAGTGGTTTCATTGGTCCAGGTTAAAACTCATACAACGTCTGTCTGTTTGTTTTCTGCTGTGCGGGGTCTTTGTTGCTGCACGAGGGCTTTCTCTAACTGCCGCCAGCAGGGGCTACTCTTCCTTGCGGCGCACGGACATATTGTCATGTCTTCTCTCTTGCGGAGCGAGGGCTCTGGGCTCGCAGGCGTCAGTGCTTGTGGCGCACAGGCTTCGTTGTCCCATAGCACGTGGGATCTTCCTGGACCAATGATCAAATCTGTGTCCCCTGCATTGGCAGGCAGATTCTTAACCACTGGACCACCAGGGATGTCCCAAAGCAATGTATTCTTGAGAAGTTCCCCCAATAAGGGAAACTGGCAGCCGGGGCTGAGAGCCAGTGATGTGTACTTGACTTTCATATTTCAACACCTGTCACTTATCGCCACCCACACCTATCCAGGAGCAGACTCTTCTCACCTGCCCACTTTCCCCTCTCCTCTCCTTTATTCACAATAGGTCTGTGGAGAGAGATCTGTAAGAGGGACAAAGAGGCCTAGAATTTGGGAGGTAGACAAGAGACCTGGGAGGTGACTGTTGCCCCCATCCACAGTGTCACTTCCTTCTAGGGGTGCTCACTGAGTGATAGGAAAGCTCTCCTCCTTCAAAAAAGAAACTCAGCAGGGGCTTTCCTGGTAGTCCAGGGGCACAGACTCTGCGTTCCCAATGCAGGGAGCCTGGTTTCAATCCCTGGTCAGGGAACTAGAACCCACATGATAACTAAAAACCCCACATGCTGCAATTCAAAGATCCCTGGGCAGCCAAGTAAATAAATAGATAAATATTTTTAATTAAAAAAAATAAAAGAAATACAGCAGCAGTAAGACACCAAACTATACCCCTGCTTCCTGTTTCCTCTGATACCTCACCCACCTCATCCTAGCCCTGGATCTGCTTCCTTCTTATGTCCAAGTCTGATGCCAGTGATGACTTTACTTAGCCACCCTTATCTCAGCCCTGACCTCTGTTCACAGGTAACTTAATCTATTTCAGCAAATCTAAGGTACATCCATTGTAACCTGCAATTTCTTTTCACTAAAAACAATGGCCTTTCATTTTTCATTTTTATAAAAATTTTAAAGATTATTTTTCCCATTTAACAGTTATTAGAAAATAACTGTATTGACTGTATCCCCCGTGTTGTACAATACCTCCTTGAGCCTATCTTATACCCAATCATCTGTATTTTTCACTTCTTCACCCCTATATTGCCCCCCTCCCCTAGCCCCACTGGTAACCACTAGTTTGTTCTGTGAGTCTGCTTCTCTTATGTTATATTCACTGGTTTGTTGTATTTTTCTGATTCCAGATATAAGTGATATCATATAGTATTGGTCTTTCTCTGTCCGACTTATTTCACTTAGCATAAAATGCACTTTGCACTTACCTATCACTAAGAAGGAAAAGCATACTGTCAAATAAACCATGATCAGTTATCCATGGTCAGAACCTTCCTGATTTCAGAGATGCTAACACGAGAACAAATGCAGGAGTGATGAGATAAAGAGCTTCTTCGACTGACTGCATGGGTCACAGATGGAGTGTTCCTGTCACTGACTGATGTTCCCCATCTGGTCCTCTGGGGCTGCCCCTCTTCAGGCCTCTGGTCTCTCACTGTGAAATTCTCATGAGGGCCTGAGGCCATGGGGGGACCTCAGACAAACCCTACTGGGCAGCCTGAGGCCCACCAAGATGAACAAACAGGGCTCTTGCTGTTCAAGCAGTATTTATCGGCACATCCATACTAAGCGCCAAGGACGGAGCTCAGTTCTGGGGCAGGAGGGTGATGGAGATGTGCTCCCTGACCACAAACATTTCATCTCATTACGTCTCGAGTGAGGTGTGATCTAAATGGAAGGGTAAGAGTCAAGGAAGGCTTCACGAAGGAAGTGACAAAGGGCCGGGCCCATAAGAAAAAGAGGGATATTAACAAGTCAATGAGAGGGAAAATTTTTTCCAGGCAGAAGAAAAAGCATGAACAAAGAATTCAGACGTGAAAAGTCAAAGCATTCTGAGGAGCTGCTGTGCCCAGGGGTGCTGCTACGAGAGGATGCTTAGACCAGGGAAGGGGTAAAGTGGAGCCTGCTTGTGACAATCCTATGTGTGTAGCAGTCGCTCTGTTGTATCCAATTCTTTGTGACCCCATAGACTGTAGCCCACCGGGCTCCTCTGTCCATGGAATTTTCCAGGCAAGAACATTGGAGTGGGCTGTCATTTCCTTCTCCAGGGGATCTTTCCCACCCAGGGATCAAACCCAGGTCTCCCACATTGCAGGCAGATTCTTCACCGTCTGAGCCCCCAGTGAAAATCCTGAAAGGCAGGTTAATGAATTAAGCCTGACCTCTCTGATGGTCCAATGGTTAAGACCTCACCTTCCAATGCAGGGGGTGTGGGTTTGATCCCTGGTCAGAAAGCTAGGATCCCACATGCCTCGTGACCAAAAACCCAAAACATACAAACACAGAAGCAACAGTGTAACAAATTCAATAAAGATTTTTAAAATGGTCCACATCAAAAATAAATAATTGGATGAATTTATTTAAAAATAAAAGATTTAAGCCTGTAGCCTTAACAATAGGGAGTCACAGTATGGGAGTATGAGTATGGTATATACCTGCAGGGCAGGAGACCCGGGGTCAATCCCTGGGTCTGGAAGATCCCCTGGAGAAGGAAATGGCAACCCACTCTAGTATTCTTGCCTGGAGAGTGCTATGGTCAGAGGAGTCTTGTGGGCTATAGTCCATGGGGTCGCAAGAGTCGAACACGATTTAGCGACTAAATCACCACCACCACCGTGGCATGTCTTCTGTGTATGCTTGCAGGATACTCATTGGCTAAGGACTTCTGCTAAAAGAGCAGGTCTCGGTGATTGTCTGACCTCTGACCTTCTCGCATTACTGTATAGTGTCATAGGCTCTGTCCCTGCCTCTGACTCTAGCAGAACTGAAATTGCAAGGATAGCATAGATGCCATCTCAGAGGTCTCAGCCTGGGGGAAATCTTAGAGGCATTTAATGAGATCATTGGCACTGACCCAGGTTACAGCAACAGAAGCTATTCCCTTCAACTCATGAGGCTGGGGTTGGGGGAGAACTCTTATCAGGACCATTTGGGAAGAGGAAGGGGTCCTGAACTGAGAGGATTTGAAGAAGGAAAATCAAGGGTGAGCTCCTGGTCACTAATGTCGTTTTGATCCGTCCTCCAAATGGCAAGGCCATTCACCCCATGGGCTGAGGTTACAAGGAGATCTGAATCTGTCTACAATTTTAAAGGGTAATTCTCAGGTGTCACAAGTAAGAGCCAGGGATCCTCCTGAAGAGTGAAATTTGCTCAAAGGACAGCCAGAATTACTGTAATGAGTACATCCATTAATTTTATTATACACTGCAGGAATAGTCGCCATGGAGACTCAGGTTTTCCCTCTGGTGCTGTGCTGCTCTGGGTAATCAAAAGGAGCCCCATTTTGTGATTTAAAGACAGTGACAATGAGGAGGAACTTGGAAGGTTTTTCTTAAGGGTCAGTTCCTGAAAAAGAAGAGGTAGTGTATTAATCAAGATGATGCTAGCTGCTGTAACAAATAAACATAAAATCTCAATGGTTTAATGCAACAGAAATTGTATTTCTTCCTCTCATGGGGAAGCACTGCTTCAAGGAGACATTCAAGGACCCAGACCCATATAAACTGTTCCACCAGCAACATGTGGTTACTTCCTGGTCTCCCTGGGCAGTCACTTCCAGCCAGCAAATGGAGGAAGACCAAGAGAATATATGCCTGGGAGGTAACTGTGAACAAGACCCAGAGCTGGCATATGTCAATCACGTCCATTCATATCCCATGCTCAGAACTCAGTCACGTGACCCATGTCCATACAACAGGTGATAGAAATGTGGTCCCTGTATGCATGGGGACTTTTGCACGACAGCTCTCTACACTCTAGAAGGGATACACGGATCTTTGGTGGACCACTACCCATCTGGCCCAGGACATCTGGTATAACCAGGGGAAAGACACTGGACCAGGGGTCCAGCAATCAATGTGCCGGCCACAGTGAGTCATCTTTCTTCCCTTGGCCTCAGTGTTTTCATCCCTAAAATGGGAGGGTTGGACTCTGTGGTCTCCAGCAGACTTTGACCATAATACTGAAGTTGAGACTGTCCTGTGGGAAATAAGCTGTTCCCTGAGCTCATAGAAAGTTCCACCAGTAAATTGCCCTCCCCGGCATCAAGTCACAGTGCTTTGGGAAGACTGTACCAGGCCACAGTCTCACTCTCAACCTGACATCACACAAACTGGACCCCAGAGAGGCTGGAAATTGAGCGATCCCCATAGGAGAGGAAACATTAAAGGTTACATGATTTGAGCCTGCACAGGGGTCCAAGTGACCTTTCCTTGAGTGGAAAGACACAGGCTGCCAGTCCAGTGACCAATGAGGCAGACAGCGCCAGGAGCTGGGCTGCCCCCAGGAACCACGCTTGAGCAGAAGGGCTCACGCTGCCTGAGTCACAAAGGTGAGCACGCTGAGTGCAGGCAGGAAATGCTGGAGCTCTATGGAAACAAACGCACAATCCATCTGTTACACAAACACATGCAGCATTTACATGGCTGGATACCGAGGTCAGGTACACAGCAGAAATGCAAGAATGAGGATGTGCAAACACGGAGTTAAGTAGAGATGGATATACGGCCAGCACATACTTGCCCAGGGTAGATAAGGATGTATTGCTCTTGATGAGTGGAGAGACACACTTAGACACACACAGAGGTGCATTTGTATATTATACCAGGACCCATGGTGGATACATAATGAGGTGTATGTAGATGCATACATAAGCTCATTTATACCCAGAATTCACTTCAGGACATTCATAGCATTCACCAAAAGTCCACATAGTTTTCCACATACGGAAACACACCGTACACAGGAGCACACACACAGGAGCACACAAGCAGCTACCCAGGTATGCAGGTACACACACATTTATACATGGAGTCCACACAGAAGAGCATCTCACAGCTAACCGTCTAACCTCAGAGCTGCACACAGAGAAGAGGCTGGGCTTGTCTTAGACCCTGGTGAAGTCTGTTGACCCTCCAGGCAAATCCTTTCCTCTCTTTGGGCTTCAGTGGGCTTCCCTGGTGGCTCAGCAGGGAAGAATCCGCCTGCCAGTGCAGGAGACATAGATTCAATCCCTGGGTCGGGAAGATCCCCTGGAGGAGGAAATGGCAACCCACTCCAGTATTCTTGCCTGGGGAATCCCATGGACAAGGGAGCCTGGCGGGCTACAGTCCATGGGGTTGCAAGAGTCAGACATGACTTAGTGACTAAACGACAACAAATTCGTCAGTATGATATGGGGGCTGGACTCAGCGATCTTCAAACACCAGTTCTAAACTGGCTGACAGAGATTCATCATTAAATGAGAAGGCAGGGTCCCTCTTCACAGGGTTCTTCCAGTCTAAGGAGAAATGGGCAAGCACAATCTGGAAATGCCTGGGAGACACAGAAAGCAACCAGCTTATGATTAATGATGGCATCTATACAGATAGTCAAGGTCTGAGGAAATACAATAAAGGTGGCACCACGACTTCCTTTAAAGAAGACTTGGTTCCCTCCACTGAACAACACCAAAGTGAACCAGATGGCCTCCGGGACTTCCAGGGGGGGCATGCGTGCCAGGGCAGCCTGCAGGGGGCAATCTCAAGGGGGACAGAGAGGGGCGAGGGATGCTTTCTCCCAGGCTTCCGGACCACAGCGGGCAGGCACATCCGTCCGGGAGGCCCCCAAAGGCTGAGAGCCCAGACTCAGGTGACCTGCTGTGAGCAGGAAGAAATGACCAGAGTCACAGGTTGGAGGCCAGTCACTCCACCCACACTCAGCACACACAGCCCTCTGGCTTAAGGAACTCCATAAAGTGGCCTCTGAGCAAATCTGCACATTCTGTCTTATGCTGTGAAATGGCTTACAGATTCCTGCAGGACACCGCTGGCCAAGATCCAGGAAAGAGGGCTACATCCTACGGGCACCTGCATCCAAACTCGCCCACACGTGAAAACCAGCATGCACGCATGTGGGCACGGGCGCTTGAGGCTCCCAGTTTGCACACGCGTGCCTGACAGTGGATACCACACAAACGTGATTGTTTACAGGTAATCTCTGCCCACCTGAACCTGCTGTGTAATGCACATTTGAATATGCAAATCATTGTATGTGAGGGTGTCTGTATCTGTTTTTTCCCACTGACCCCATTCTCGGTGGGCTTCCCAGGTGGCCCAGGGTAAACAATTGACCTGCCAATGTTAGAGATGCGCATTCGATCCCTGGGTTGGGAAGATCCCCTGGAGTAGGAAATGGCAACCCACTCCAGGATTCTTGCCTGGAGAATCCCTTGGACAGAGGAGCCTGGCAGGCTACCCATGGGGTCACAAAAGTCAGACACGACTTAGCCACTAAATAACAACAACCATCAACAACTATTCACAGTACCCAAAAGTATCCATCTCGAAGGGAAACCCATATCCTGTTTTCCTGTCCTGCTCACACAACCAAAAGTTCTGCCCTCCAGGAAACAGTAGGAAGAAGTCTGCCTTCCTCCCTCCTGCTGCCTTCCTTCCCTGACCCACTCCTTTCCTCACTGAATCGGCAAGAATGGGGAGAGACCAGAGCATGGCACCTGCATCGCAGAGTCAGCATGGACCACATACACCCACCCCTCCTCAGCAGGGTGAGTTCTGCCCCAAAGCAGGGTCTGCAGCTGTCTGGGTTCTTGTCTTGTGACTCTGAACCATTGCAACACGAGAGGGAGGGGTGGGAAGTCCATGTGGGCTTCATTTCTTTAAACCGCCTTTGCTAGCAATAGAGTTAGTATTCACAAATCTAGTATGTGGCCAATTGTAAACCCACACCCCAAATTCAGAAATGTGAAACCATGTGTCTTTAAAAAAAAAGAGATGAAAATACAGGAATAATTTCTTGGTCACTATTAGTCTATTTTTTACTTGGTCTAGAAATCGATAGAAAGAGGGATGCAATTAATCATCACTCTCAAATCTCTGGACATTTGCTCACCCTGGACACCAGGTACCTGTGTGTGGGCCACCATTCTAGCTGGCCTGTGGAGCCTGCCCATCTGTGGTTACCGTGCCCACTGATCACTGAGGATCCGCACTGACACGTGTGATTGACTGAGACGGTAACGGCTGCATGTAAAGGTATTTATATGCGGGTGTGGATGATTTCATAGCTGACTTATGTGTCAGTATTCGCGGTCTTCGTGTGTGAATGTGAATCATAACCCCAGGTCCAGATTCCCCGCCCATCATCCCGAAAGGATCACAGCTCTGAACCAGGAGAGATGAGAAGATGCTGGGCTGTCTTCCTCACTCCTTCGCTCGCCTTGCGCTGGCTTCTCCCTCTCCAGGAAGAGGTCACCCGGAGGCCCCTCCAGAGACAGGCCCCACCTTGCCTGTCTGAGAACAACAGGCGCAAAGCAATCTAGCAATTAGTAATAATCGTGCCTCTCTGACAAGCCATTATTTCTCCAGGACAAAGAAGGCACTTGGGGAGGTGATGAGGGCAGGAACAAGAAGGATGGAGAAATGGCCCCTTCTTGTCTCTGGACTGGGCGGGAGTTTGTGACTCCTCAGGGGAAAGTGGGGACCACACTGACTCCCCTTGATTTCCTCCCTGATTTCCCCCATATCCCCCTCCATCCTCTCCTGCCCTCTTTCTCTCTCTCTCTCTCCTCTTCCTCTCTTTCTTCTCCTTCTCTCCCTTGCCCCTGAGTACCCAGGCAGGCCTCACTTCCAGCCTCACAAAGGGAATTAAATGATTCAGGCTCAGAGGAACCCAGGCCCAGCCTGCAGCTCAGAGAGGAGTGCAGGATGGCTGATGGGGAGGTCAGGACTGACCAGTGTTTTGCAGGACTTGAGCAGGCACAGAATGGCCTTAGAAAACCAGCTTAGAGAGGATGTGCCTCAGCATTCAGCCACCGCTGGTCTCATGGACGTTCCCTGAAGACAGGTGGTTCTTTTTTTTTTTTTTTTTAATTATTTATTTGGCTGCATGGGGTCTTAGTTGCAGCTTGTGGGATCTTTTGTTGCTGCCTGTGGGCTTCTTTCTATTGTGGCAAATGGCCTCTGCAGCACACAGCTTCAATACTTGCTTCATGTGGGCCTAGCTACCCTGGGCATGTGGCATCTCAGTTCCCAACCAGGGATCGAACCCACGTCCCCTGCATTGGAAAGCAAATTCTTAACCATTGGACCACCAGGAAATCCCCAAGACAAGTAGTCCTGCAGTCACAGAGGCTTCTGGGATATAAGGAACTTTGACAAAGGAACACAAATGTCTAAACAACAGGATCCCTTCCCTTGAGGAGCCTAAACCCAACAGGAAGGAAAGGAAGTCTTCACAAATGGCTGTAATACAGAACTCAGTGTGAAGTACCATGACAAAGAGGTCAGCAAGTACTGTGAGAGATAGAGACTCTTGGTACCCGGGCAGATCGGGCAAACTTACTGGGAGAGAAAATACAAACCGAACCATCCAGAATAAAGAAATAAAGGATTCCCAAGGGAGCAGAGGGGCACAAGGGCATCTGGCAACCAAGAAGTTATGAAGATGAGGAGGTGGACTCTGATGATGTCAAATAACATCAAAACTGTCCTTGTTACTTACTAGCATGTTCTCCTGGGTCCAGGCCCACTCCGCTCATTATTGCCTGACCAAACCCAAGCCTCTTCACCTCTCCAGTGTCTGCTTCCTGGAACTGCTGAAATGCAGAGGTGATCCAATCTGCCCTCCGTAACAGACAGAAGACATAGGTCTTTGGTCCAGGCTTAGTCACAGGACAGTCTGAGAATAGATGCTGCTGCTGCTGCTAAGTCGCTTCAGTCGTGTCCGACTCTGTGCAGCCCCATAGACAGCAGCCCACGAGGCTCCCCCGTCCCTGGGATTCTCCAGGCAAGAACACTGGAGTGGGTTGCCATTTCCTCCTCCAATGCATGAAAGTGAAAAGTGAATGTGAAGTCGCTCAGTCGTGTCCGATGAGAGGATAACAAAAGGAAAGAAAAAGAAATACTTTGCATCTGAATAATATAGCTTTCAAAGCACTTTGATACACACTATCTCACATTGGCAAAAAAAAAAAAAAAAACGGTGATATCGACCACACTGCAAAGATGACAACCAGACTCAGAGAGGTAGGGGGTTAGGAAAGATTGCATAGTTGGCCTGGCTCTATATGTGGCCATACAGCAGTGGGACCTGCGGACCCACTTGGAGGCCATTCAAGAGGAAGTAAGAATATGCTCTAGGATTAATCTCCCCAGCTGTCCAGAAAATGGGAGGAGCCAGATGTCCAGCAAAGCCCATGGCCAAAGAACCCTTGCACCACACCCAGACACTGTTTAACTGGAAACCCACCCCTCGGTCAGCAAACCCTCCAGGAAATGCTGAGAACGTAGCCCTGTGCACACGCTCGGGACAAAGCCACCCCAGAGATGCTCCTCAAAACCAGCAGAGGACTCTCCCCCAAAGCAAAGCTGAGCCTTCCGTGATCTGGCTTAACCCAACCTCTCACTGCTCATCCCTGGCTATGTTTTTCTTTTGTGACACTATTCAGCCCCCGCGCTCCCTGCTTCTGTGCCTTTGCTCTTTCAGTCCTTCCACTTAACACACCCCCCCACATGCCTCTCTGCCGACCTTCACAAGGTCTTTCTCCTCCTCTCATTCACATCAGAATCCACCTCTCCCTCCACCAGCACTTTCTACCTCAATAATGCACTTAACCCAGCCCACCAGGCGGCAGGTTGATTGATGGTTGCCTCTGCCTCCCTCCAGTGGGCTGTGGGCCACAGTGAACCACAGAGCAGACCTCCTTTATTTCTGCACCTCCCCAGTCCCTGCCACACACACACACACACACACACACACAGTAGGCACTTGGGTTAAATTATTAACATGTTGCTTCATCCAAAAGTCACAGTGACTCTTACCAGTGCCTCTACTAAACTTAACACAGCAGGACAGGGTCACACCAGGCTGGTCCAGGGGGAAAGCCAGGAAGTTATCCCGGGCTAGACACAGACCCGGCTGCACGAGTGTGGATGAAGAAACGCGCCCAACACACAGGGATGACCCACTGGGAAACCCCCGTCAGCAAGCCCCTCTCTCAATTTGGCTGATCCACACAAAGAAAGACCCTGAGGACCATTCAGATCCCCTGGAAATGTCAACACTCCCTGAAAGAGGTCTCCACTGGCCCAGAAGTCTCCAGGCTGCCTGCACTTGTGATAAGCACAATAAATAAAACAATGAGACCCATTTGAAGGCACTTGTGAGACAGTGGAGCTTTGAGAACTTGACTTTGATGAGTTTGAAAGGCAGAGGAAAGAAAGAACAAGTTTCCTCTTGGGCCCAGGTTTGTTTATCCTGCTTCTCAGAAGCCAGAGCCTACAAGTGCAAGTCTGATGGTTTTAAATGGCTGGATGTGTTTCTCCTACAGGCCCCAAGGCACTTGTCTGCCCTGGGCCAGGTCCCATGTCAGCCCAGAGGAGGCACAGCCACTGGGGTGGGGGTTGGGGGGAGCAGGCCCAGAAGGGGGTAAGAGTCCAGACTTGAGCCCTCCCTTGGGAGAGCACAGAGGAAGCAGGGGAGCCCCAGGTAAGGGGGAATCACAAGGTACAGGTAGCCGAGAGATGCAGCCAGTGACGCCCCCCAGCCCCATGGGAGTAGAGGACAGAGTCGAGGACCAAGGGTCTGGAGCTCAGAGCTTGGGCCTGGATCCACGCCTCCCTTGCCTGGGGCCAAGTCTCTGAGTACCTTATCTTCTATGTCTCTGAATACCTGGCTTCCCTGGTGGCTCAGAGGTTAAAGCATCTGCCTCCAATGAGGGAGACCCAGGTTCGATCCCTGGGTCGGGAAGATTCCTTCCTTGGAGAAGTAAGTGGCAACCCACACCAGTATTCTTGCCTGGAGAATCTCATGGACAGAGGAGCCAGGTCGGCTACAGTCCACCAGTCGGACACCGACTTCACTTTCACTTTCACCTTATCTTCAAAAACAGAGTCCTCTCCGAGGTGCCTTGCCTTGATTCCTTGACTCCCTAACCAACTCCCTAACCAGGTGGCTCCAAGGGGGTTTTCAGCTCCTTCCTGACCCCTCTGCTCCCCAGGTCACACCAGACTCATCTGGACCCCATTCTACAGGGGCCTTGCCCCTTCTCAGCTGTCATTACACTCCCGCCTGAGAAAACCAACGTTTAAAAAGACTCAGTAACTTGCCCTCCTGCTGCCTTTACAAAGGGCCTCGGCACCCGTCTCATTCTCACAACAGCATCTGCCAGGTATTCTCACAATACCAGCTGCCAGGTCAGCAGCCAGGTATTACCATTGTAGCAAAAAGGAAAGAGAGGCTGGGAAAGGTGAAGCCGCTTGCCAAGATCGCAGCTAAGAAGAAGCAGAGCAGAGTATATGGGATGCACCCATGAACCCAGCACTCTGTCGCACCCCTTCCTAGGACGACCATACAGGCTCCCCTCCCCCACCTCCATCCACCATCTCTGTCACAGTAAGACCATCCCCCGCCCTGCCTCCCCCCTAGATCATTCCAGAGTACGACCAGCCACTAATTGGCTCCGAGAAGTGATTACTTCAAAGAAGTTCCCATCGGACCAAGAATTCTCTAAAACACAAAACAGCACGCGCTCTGGCTGCTCGCAGCTTACTGCTGCTGCAGAGCTGGAATTTCTACGGGCCTGTGAGCTGGGCTGGTGGGCGGGGCTGCTGAGACCGGCTAGGGGCGGGGCCAGCAGGCCCTGTCCTGGCCCCGCCCCGCTTCCCCCTCGCCCACCACCTGACCTGGAAGCATCTGTGCTGTGAGGCACTGAGCAATGTGGGGGCCAACCCCGTACAACTAAGGTTGGAGAGGTGACGTGTCCTCTCAGAGTCATTCAACCAATCATTAGCAGATCTGGGCTAGACCCCACCAGACTAAGGCCCAACCCCACATCACCCTGCGTGAGTGTGTGCTTCAGTCGAGTCGGACTCTTTGCAACCCCATGGATTGTAACCCTCCAGGCTCCTCTGTCCATGGGGATTCTCCATGCAAGCATAGTGAAGTGAGTTGGCATTCCTTTCTCCAGGGGATCTTCCAGACTCAGGGATCAAACCCACATCATCCTCAGTTCAGTTCAGTTCAGTTGCTCAGTTGAGTCGGACCCTGCGACCCCATGGACTGCAGCACACCAGGCCTCCCTGTCTGTCACCAGCTCCTGGAGTTTACTCAGACTCATGTCTATTGAGTGGGTAATGCCATCCAACCATCTCATCCTCTGTCGTCCCCTTCTCCTCCGACCTTCAGTCTTTCCCAGCAGAAACTCTTTCTCAGAGCACACCCAACCAGGCAGGATGCCACCTGGAGTGCTGCTTTGTGGGGAGCAGGGGACCGAGGGGGCCGAGCAGAGAAGTCCAGAGATTCTGATTCCCACCCTTGAGTGCCCTGTTCCTTCAGCCCACGTGCTGACCTACTCTGTGTCAGAGCCGGCGCTAGACCCCGGGTCTACAGTGGACGGGAACTGCCCTCCAGAAGGCAACAGTAGCAGTGACGACAAGCAGACTCTCTTGTAAGTGTTCTCCTCTCCCCACCACCATGCCTTCTGAGAAGAAAGGATTTGTGGACAGACATCTGGACAGCCTCTGGCCTTGCCCTTCTGTACTGTTGAAACCAGCACCACAGCACAAAAGTTTGGTCAGAGCTCTTGGTGGAATGTGGGCACCTGACCATGGGGATGTACCCACAATTATAACTCCGATTTCTCTCTAACTTTCAGACTCCTGGCTTCTCTTGATAAACTCAGGAGATCTGGTAATACCTGGCCCATATTCCTTCATTCATTCATCCGTGGGCCTGGTCCCATCCCCCGTGCTGGGAACACGGAGGTGAACAGGGCCGTCCAAGTCCCTGCTCTTGAGAAGAGTCTCCTCAAGGGGCCACAGTCAGCTGATGTTGGTCCCTTTGTAGGGCAAGTCCACTCTAGTTCACTGCAGCCTCCGCCATTCCCAGGACCACTCTTCCCACTTGTGATCTTGCTTGGCTGAAGCAAACATACTGACCTCACTCTAATCTGCAGTGGATGCGGGAGTGTTTGCGGTGTTCTGCATTTATATGAATATTTGAACTTTTGTTTTTAATTGAAAAATAAGAATGAAAGTGAAGAGAGTTACTTGTGAGTGAAAATCTGAAAAAAGGAAGGAAGGGGTGAAAGAGATAAAAGCCAGCCAGGGCTGTGCTTGGGGTGGCTTTAGGAAAGTGTAGGGAAAGGGGAGAGAGAATATGGGGATGTTGCCACACTGGCTGGGAGAGTGTGAGATGGAGAGAAATGGAGGAAGGGGTTTTTTAAAGTTTTGCTACATGTTAGGGATGAATGTCCCTTTGGCATCTTTCAAGCAACTTTGTGAACATTTAAAATTATTTTTCAATGCTTTTTTGACATCCATCTTCTGATTCTTTTGAATGTAATTCTGCTGGATGGGTGTTAAGAAAAGAATCAATAAAGCATAGTGAAGTGAATAGTGTGAAAGTCACTCTTTGTGACCCCATGGACCATACAGCCCATGGAATTTTCCAGGCCAGAATACTGGAGTGGGTAGCCTTTCCCTTCTCCAGGGGATCTTCCCAATTCAGAGTTTGAACCCAGGTCTCCCACATTGCAGGCGGATTCTTTACCAGCTGAGCTACCAGGGAAGCCCAAAGCATAGTGAGTGCATAATCATGAAGTAGGGGCTCCTGGGAGGAGCATTGCTCCCGATCTGGGAGTCAAGAACAGCCCCCAGGGAGAAGTTCTTTAAACTGTGGATGAGTAGATGCTATGGCAACACAAGAAGAAGGTAATGAGACAAGGAAAGTCAGGGAATCTTCCAGGCTGTGGGGATAGCCCTGGGAAGGCTCAGATGGCAGACTCTAGGATCTGCCTGTGGGTCGAGATAGGAGGACAGTTGACTGGGGGTAGCGATGAAAGGAGAGATAGGGTGAAGGGGTGGGCAGGAACCCTGGCAGGCCTTCTGAGCTCCATGGCAGCTCATCGACCTTGGCTGGTGGGCAATCAGGAGCCACTGAGGGCTGTAATCAGTGGCTTTAAGATACTCCTCTGTCTGTTCTGTGGGAAATGGATTGGAATGAGGCAAAGCAGAGGTAGGCAGGAGGCTATTGTGATAAATCAGGCAAGAGACAAGAGTAGCCTAGGCTGGATTTCTGGCAAAGAAAACAGGAAGCAGGGTTTGATTCTAATGACACATAGGAGATGAAGAATGATGGTCTAATTCAGCGCCATGTCCCTAACACCCAGCACACTGCCTCACACTCAGTACAAATGAAATGAATGTGTATTGAATGCATGAGCAAATGAACCAAAGACGTAATAAATTAACAAGCAAATCTGGTAGGTGAGTGTTAGCTTGCTTAAACCTCATCCCTCCATTGCACAACCTTCAAAAAAGAAATGGCTACCACTTCTGGAGGCCTACTACATTCCAGGCAATGGTATTAGGTACTGCATATGCCTCATTTCTGCACAATCTCTAAGCTTCACAGAATTCTTGCACTTAGGTGTTATGATTCCCATTTTGCAGGCAGGAAATAAGAGTTAATGTAGGTTGCTCACGTCCACCCAAGGAATAGGAAGCAGAGCTAAATTCTCATCCAGGGATAGTCTTTCTACACCTCACAGATCCTCAGAAGGGTCCCCTCCATGAGGATTTGATGCCCAGCTCCCCCTTGCTTTCCCCCCACTCCCTACAACTTTGTATTACAGATGAAAGGAAACAGTTATCAAGTGAAATGGAAGGTTGGAAAACATGAACCCCAAGTTCCTAAACATTTGGTTCTGCTCTTTTTCTGTTGCAGGAAGAGGACCCTTTCCAGGGCCCGAAACTCTAACACTTGGGCTGTTGTCTAACACTCGGAAATGCATTGTCCAAGGAGACACATGTGCTGACAAAGCAAGAGATTTTATTGGGAAAGGGCACCCGGGTGGAGAGCAGTAGGGTAAGGGAACCCAGGAGAACTGCTCTGCCATGTGGCTCACAGTCTCGGGTTTTATGGTGATGGGATTAGTTTCCAGGTGGTCTTTGGCCAATCATTCTAATTCAGGGTCTTTCCTGGTGGCGCTCGCATTGTTCAGCCAAGATGGATAGAGCAAGAGGGATTCTGGGAAGTGGACGGACTCGCGGTGTCTCCTTTCAACCTTTCCCAAACTCTTCTGGTTGGTGGTGGCTTATTAGTTCCGTATTCCTTATCAGGATCTCCTGTCATAAAACAACTCATGCAAATGGTTACTATGGTGCCTGGCCAGGGTGGGCGGTTTCAATCAGTGTGCTTCTCCTAACACTTCTAGTTATCTTCATCATCACCAACAGTGAGTGCTTACTGGAGACCAGCTGCTGTACTAGACAATAGGGCTATGAAGGAAAATTGGATTTATTCCCTGGATGGAGGAAAATTGTCCAGTATCTGGTGGGGGAGGGTAGTGAGGAGGAATAAGTGGGGTTTTGTGAGAGCATGTGCAAAGAAGGCTCAGAGAGGTAGACGTGTTGAGACTAGGGTGTAGGACCCTCAAATGAAAAGGTGGCAGATGAGAATGGAAAACTGGTGGACACGCACCTGAATTAGGACAATAACAGGGACTAGGAGAAGAGACAGCAGTAAAAGAGGCTTCAGTGATGGGCCAGACAGGATGGTGAGGCTGGGTTAGGAGATTGAGTGGCCGCTGCCCACCTGTAGGCACTGAGAATCTGGGTATTTCAGCCTGAGCAACTGCCAGCTCCTTCTCCAACCCCAGGGCAGTTGCTGAGACATTTTATTGTTCCCCAGGGTCAGTGCATCAGGAACAGAGAAGGGACTCAATCTCTGCCCCAACTCTCTCTGCAAGCACAGCTTCTGTTTCCAGACACAATGTTGTGCCTGGTGTACAGTGAGGCCTATCAAGCCAAAACGTCAGAATTTGGAGCCAAGAAAGGTGTATTGCAGGGCCAAGCAAGGAGGGGTTTCCTAGGTGGTAAGACCCCGCCTGCCAATGCAGGAGACACAGGAGATATGGGTTGGATCCCTGAGTTGGGAAGATCCCCTGAAAGAGAGCATGACAACCCACTCCAGTATTCTTGCCTGGAGATCCCCATGGACAGAGGACCCATAGAGTCACAAAGAGTCAGACGTGACTGAAGCGACTGAGCTTGCAAGCAAGGAGAATGTGTGGCTCGTTCCCCCGCCCCTCAGAAACCTCAGACTCCCCCAAGGGTTTCATCAAAGCATTTTTAAAGGCTACATGAGGGAGGGGGTCGCAGGGTCTGTGATCAGTTCTTGCACAATTCTCTGGTGGGTATTGAGATAACGGGGTTAACATTATCAATCCTTAGGCGCCAGCAGGTCTGAAGGCTACGTGCTCTTGATCATCAAGTAGCTAATTTCTTCCACTTGGTGGTGGTTTTAGCATCTGTAAAACAACTCAGGAAGTATGCATCAGATACTGTTATCTGGGTACTTCAGAGAGGAAACTACAGCAGACGACGTGGGGAGGGGTCTGTCCAGGGAAGGCCCCAGCGGGTCCTGCTTGGTTATACTCCTGCTTCTCAGGCTGCTTTCCTTACCTGTCAAAATTCACAAATCTGATCAACCCACTTGCCCTCAAGCCAAATAACTCCGTCTTTGGCTAAATAAAGAAGAGGAGATCAAGGATTTGAAGAGACACTTATTTATCTCTTTACCAGACAGTCTAATGAATAATTTCATGTTTGCAAAAGCTCATTTTGAAATTTGAAGACAAGAGATATATTGCCAAGGCGGCTCTAATACTGCGACATTAATTTTGCACTGAAAGATTTACTCAAAAATTAGATTTTACAATTTTAATGCCTCCATTCTTTTCTTTAAATAAGCTGTGAAATACAGTTAATTAGACTTAAACCCTGGAAGCTTAGACGTTTGAGCTTTGGTGTAAGCTACAAAAGAATGCAAGCTTTTTCACTTGCAAATTAAATCTAAATTCATTGCATGCCTAAACCTATACTACTTGCAGAGATCCTGCTGTTCTGAGGAGGGGTCTTCTTGAAGCTCCAGATGTGGACCCCATTCCGGCTGCAGAGAGGGGTTGTGAAAATGAAAAGTAAGGGACGGAGGTGGAAAAGACAGAGGCCATCTGACAAACTTGGGCAATGTTAGTGTATCCTTTGGAACACCAGCCTTGAGAACTGCTCCTTGGGACATGAAGGTTCCACACTTGAAAAAATCAGGGAGATGTTGCCTCTGATGCTCCCTTCTTAAACAGTCACAAGGTTTGAGGAAGTAGAACAAGCAAGCAAATAAACGAAAAGCTGTTTAATTCTGTTTCATCCAGAATTCCCAAATATATTTGACAGTGAAGCTAACATTCGAGTCTTTCCACTGCTCCACAGAACAGCCTGCTTTGGATTCTGGCATTCCATCCCCACCAGGACTCCTTTCTCCTCCTTAGACCTGGCCTTGGAGACCCAGCCCAAACCGTCTGTTCTCTTCCATGCTGATCTCCTCACTGGGACCTGTGAAAGCATCAATTACCCAGCCAACTGAGAAATACAAAACTGAATTTGCAAAGGGCTGAGGAATTTAGGGGCCCAACCTAGATACAGTACCGGTATCCAGCTAGATGACCGTGTCTTCAATACGCTGCTTAACATTAGAATCAGAGAAATAATCAAAGGTGTAAGAACACAGGCTTCCCTTGTAGCTCAGTCAGTAAAGAATCTGCCTGCAATGCAGGAGACCTGGGTTTGATTCCTGGGTCGGGAAGATCCCCTGGAGAAGGAAATGGCAACCCACTTCAGTATTCTTGCTTGGAGAATCCCATGGACAGAGGCACCTGGCAGGCTACAGTCCATGGGGTCACAGAGTCAGATACAGCTTAGCGACTAAACCACCACCACCACCTCCCTATGAGACCCCACACTGCCCGGAGGTAAACTTGTCTAGGACCCCATCAAGTAGGCTCCAAATTCACTGGGCTGGGGTCTTTACTCTTGCCAGCCCCTAATACTTCCCCATCCATAACTTCCATTTCTGAATCAAAGGGACCTTCTTTCCAGATACCAGCTTGTGCCTGATTCCATGGGCAAGCCCCTTTCCTTAGGCCACTGCCTCCTCACCCTCTGGGGACCATGGATCAGAATCCAGTGAAATCAATGGATCCTCTTCTCAGAATTGTCCAGTATTGAAAGCTTCACAAACGCCTTGAAGCCAGTCCATCAGCTCTGTCTGTGACTTCTTGTTAAGAGGCATCTTGATCTGATTTAAGGTGTTAGTGAAATCTAACCAATCCTGATAGACTGCATGGAATTTTCCAAACATCCACTGTGTGCCTTTGTTTTTTGCCCTTTGCTATTCGGGACATGACCCTTGCTATCCACTGCCTGTTACTCAACTCAGGGCATCATTCATCTTTGGAGGGTAAAAATGGTATCAACATAACAATGATAACAACAGAATGGGAAAGAGTAAAGATCTCTTCAAGAAAATTAGAGATACCAAAGGAACATTTCATGCAAAGATGGGCTCAATAAAGGACAGAAATTGTATGGACCTAACAGAAGCAGAAGATATTAAGAAGAGATGGCAAGAATACACAGAAGAACTGTACAAAAAAGATCTTCATGACCAAGATAACCACGATGCTATGATCACTCACCTAGAGCCAGACATCCTGGAATGTGAAGTCAAGTGGGCCTTAAAAAGCATCACTACGAACAAAGCTAGTGGAGGTGATGGAATTCCAGTGGAGCTATTTCAAATCCTGAAAGATGATGCTGTGAAAGTGCTGCACTCAATATGCCAGCAAATTTGGGAAACCAGCAGTGGCCACAGGACTGGAAAAGGTCAGTTTTCATTCCAATCCCAAAGAAAGTCAATGACAAAGAATGCTCAAACTACCGCACAATTGCACTCATCTCACACGCTAGTAAAGTAATGCTCAAAATTCTCCAAGCCAGGCTTCAGCAATATGTGAACCGTGAACTTCCTGATGTTCAAGCTGGTTTTAGAAAAGGCAGAGGAACCAGAGATCAAATTGCCAACATCCGCTGGATCATGGAAAAAGCAAGAGAGTTCCAGAAAAACATCTATTTCTGCTTTATTGACTATGCCAAAGCCTTTGACTGTGTGGATCACAATAAACTGTGGAAAATTCTGGAAGAGATGGGAATACCAGACCACCCAATCTGCCTCTTGAGAAATTTGTATGCAGGTCAGGAAGCAACAGTTAGAACTGGACATGGAACAACAGACTGGTTCCAAATAGGAAAAGGAGTCCGTCAAGGCTGTATATTGTCACCCTGCTTATTTAACTTATAGGCAGAGTACATCATGAGAAATGCTGGACTGGAAGAAGCACAAGCTGGAATCAAGATTGCTGGGAGAAATATCAATCACCTCAGATATGCAGATGACACCACTCTTATGGCAGAAAGTGAAGAGGAACAAAAAAAACCTCTTGATGAAAGTGAAAGTGGAAAGTGAAAAAGTTGGCTTAAAGCTCAACATTCAGAAAATGAAGATCATGGCATCTGGTCCCATCACTTCTTGGGAAATAGATGGGGAAACAGTGGAAACAGTGTCAGACTTTATCTTTTTGGGCTCCAAAATCACTGCAGATGGTGACTGCAGCCATGAAATTAAAAGACGCTCACTCCTTGGAAGGAAAGTTATGACCAACCTAGATAGCATATTCAAAAGCAGAGACATTACTTTGCCAACAAAGGTTCGTCTAGTCAAGGCTATGGTTTTTCCTGTGGTCATGTATGGGTGTGAGAGCTGGACTGTGAAGAAGGCTGAGTGCCGAAGAATTGATGCTTTTGAATTGTGGTGTTGGAGAAGACTCTTGAGAGTCCCTTGGACTGCAAGGAGATCCAACCAGTCCATTCTGAAGGAGATCAGCCCTGGGATTTCTTTGGAAGGAATGATGCTAAAGCTGAAACTCCAGTACTTTGGCCACCTCATGTGAAGAGTTGACTTATTGGAAAAGACTCTGATGCTGGGAGGGATTGGGGGCAGGAGGAGAAAGGGATGACAGAGGATGAGATGGCTGGATGGCATCACTGACTCGGACGTGAGTCTGGGTGAACTCCAGGAGTTGGTGATGGACAGGGAGGCCTGGAGTGCTGGGATTCATGGGGTCGCAAAGAGTCGGACACGACTGAGCGACTGAACTGAACTGAATGATAACAATAACCCATCTTGCTTTTGCAGTTTACAAAATGTGGCGTTACCTTAACTTGACCTTCATGGAAGTCTGAGTCATAGGAGTTATGTTTTGCTTTTAACAAAGGGCAAGAACAGGCTCAGAAAAGTTGAGTGATGCACCCAGTAACAGAATGACAGGACAGCGTCCCTAAGTCCTAGTTCTGTATCCTTGTAAGCTACCCTGCTGTCTCCAAATTATAAACCCTGAACCCCACATTTTCTTACGGTACCCATAGCCCTTGGTCACAGAGAAGAGGGGAGGCTATTTTTCCTTTACATAACAAGTACAAAGACCAACAGATCATTTTGTTTACAACAGGGTTCAGAACAATGCTTTGGATTTTAAAATATTGGGTTCAATACCAGTATTGAACTTATAGCTCTGTAACTTTGCACAAAGTACTTCAGACCTTTAGAATTAATAGCGAAGTTGAAGCCACAGAGCTACTGGGGGGACAAAATGAGATAGCAGACATAGAGCGCTTGGCACATGGTACACGCTCGACAGATGTCAGACTAAAAAGGAATGTGGGCTTGGGAAGCCAAAAAGTTCTTCCTGAGAGAGGTAGGATTTAAATTGGGCTCAGGAAGTGAGTTGTAGGAATCAGAAGATAGAATGAGACCTATGAAGAGGTGTCTAGGGAGGAAATTGCAAAGTGCGTTGGGTGGAGGAGGGGAGGGCATTATAAATAAGCTCCAGTCTTGGGCAGGCGAGGGTTCGATCCCTGGGTTGGGAAGATCCCCTGGAGAAGGAAATGGCAACCCACTCCAGTATTCTTGCCTTGGAAATCTCAGGGACAGAGGAGCCTGGTGGGCTACAGTCCATGGGGTCTCAAAAGAGTTGGACATGACTTAGCAACCGAACAACAATAACTTGGGCGGTAAAGTTTGCATGGGTGGAGGGAGCAGAGAGTGGAAAATAAGGTCAACTGGGGCTTTCGAGCTTGGACTTCTTTTTAAAGCCAAGGAGAGTCACTGAAGGTTAGGCACTAGACCGTGATAAAGGGTGATGCTTAGCCAGTTGAGTGATGGCCACAAGCAGAGACGGACTAGAGAGCAGGTAACTTGGGAGGTTATTGCAGTGGCCCGGGTGACAGAGATGTAAACCCATTGCTTCTCTCTTGTGTGACTCTAGCAAGCTGCCCCGCCTTGTTCTCCATCACCAGGTCCCCCTCCCATCCTAACCTGGAGTGCCCAGGTTGAATGACCGGGCCACTGCTGTGGGCCCCGTTCCAGGGTTCTCATTCTAATGGCCTTACTCGTAACACCGTTCTAGCCTTAGTCTGGGATAGTTCTTTTTATTATTATTATTAAAGTATAATTGATTTCCAATGTTGTGTTCATTGCAGGTGTACAGCACAATGATTCAGATAGATGATAGATAGATAAACGGATAGTCAGTAGAAAGACTGATGATTGATAGATAGATATAGAGATCCAGGTATAGTCTTTGTTGGATTCTTTTCCCTCATATGTTATTACAAAATACTGAGTGTAGTTCCCTGGGCTATATAGTATGTCTTTGTTGGTTATCTATTTTATAAAGACTATTAGTGCTTCCTAGGTGGTGGTAATGGTAAAGAACCTGCTCGCCAGTTCAGGAGACGTAAGAGACCTGGGTTCAGTCCCTGGGTGGGGAAGATCAAGATGCCCTGGAGAAAGAAATGGCAGTGCACTCCAATATTCTTGCCTGGGAAATCCCATGGTCAGAGCAGGCTGGTGGGCTACAATCCAGGGGTTGCAAAGAGTAGGACACAACTGAAGCTATTTAACACACACACATTAGTATGCACATGTTAATCCCAAACTCCAGACGTGAAAACAGCTTATAGGATAATTCTTAACTGTTGCCTTTCTGGGAACTGGGCCCCTGTTCTCGGACCCCAACCACCTCTCCTATAACTCAGTGTGTTGAAAACAGCAGTATGACACTGGCTTTCCCTTGGTCTCAAACTCACTCACAGGGATGTTCATCCCCTTGCCTGCCTTAGACAAGGGCCTGTGCTGAGTGCTGTGGAGGGTGCAGAATTGGGTCTAACAAGTTCTCAGCCTGTAGGAAGCTTGTCATCCAGTATACAGAAGGCAAGCCGTATGTAAGAATGAATATGATAGAAGGTCAAGTATGACACACAGAAACAGCTCTGGCTGTTCTAAAAAAAATGACCCAGAAAAACATCATAGTTCTCCATTTATTTGCCCAATACAATCGGTCCCGTCAGAGCTGTATGCCACCCACGTGTGAGGAAGCAGCTGCCATGGGACGTAGTCAGCATCCCATCCTGACCTGCCCTGTGCCCCTCTCTTCCACCTCACTGCATGCTCCGAATTCCTGCGTTGGCTCTTCTTGACTGTGAGATTATAGCTGATACTCCTTCTAGCCATCGAAGCCTAGTCCCCGCTCAGGTCTTCAAATAACACCCATAGTGAGATTGGAGGGAGGGAAACCTTTCAAGGAAAACAAAGGGAAAATACCAAGGACTATAAAAAGACACATGTTTGCAGAGTTCTTTTTTTCTGATTGCCAATTGAACATGTAGCAAAATATTGACTTGGTGAACACAGCTCAGTGAGGACTCCCAGGCCTTGCCTGGGTCTCTTCTTTTCATTTCACTTTTTTTTTTTTTTTTTCTAAAGGCTTAAGAGATGCTTGGATCTCTTCTCCAGACAGTTTAGGGGTGATCCTGCTCCGAGGTCCTGCAAGATTCTCACTGACTTCCTGAACCTGCTTTGTCTCTGAACTGGGGTCCTTATTTGTCCCCACTGGGCCAGCGCTGCCGCTCAGACACCTCAGTTCTACCCAACGTGGCCCGATTTGATTGGGGTGCTACCCACTACCCCACCCCAGCCTGGGCCTCCCTACAATAAGCTAGCAGATCTTTCTTTGCTTCCTTCCACTCAAGAATCTCCTGGGACTTCCCTGGTGGTCCCGTGGTTAAGAATTCACCTTGCAATGCATGGAATGCAAGTTAAATCCCTGGTCAAGGAACTAAGATCCCACATGCCACAGGGCAACTAAACCCCAGCACCACAGTTAGAGAGATCCTATGTGCCGCAACTAACATCTGATGCAGCCAAATAAATAAATATTTTTTAAAAAGTAAAAGAATCTTCTGACTCGGTCTGGAATAGCCTTCTTGCCCACTCACCCTCTCGGCTATGTGTGCTTGGTTCGCGGGTCACCAGTTAAAACTTGTTTTGTTCCCAGGACAGCCTCTGCAGCCTTTGTTTATCCACACCTCCCTCTCAGCCTTTAGAGCTGACATCGTCTTTCCCTGGCTAAGTCATGCTGCCACCACCAAGGATCAGAAACAGGCACCATGTCCCTTTCTGCCTGTAGAGGCCACTCCTCCTTCACCCCCACCATCCCGTCTTCCTGGGTGTGAAGCAGAGTCAGCCCATCACGACTGCAGCATAGGCATCCTTCCTGCCTCGGCCTCGCCCTCCCAGGTCTGTGTTCCATGGTGCAGCAGAGAACAGAGCTTTCTTCAGTGTCCATTTATGCTGCTCCCTGGCTTCAGACTCACAGTGACTTCCACTATCTTCACATAAAACCCACTTCCTTGGCACCACTGACAGTGCCCTGCATGGTAAGCTCATCACCTGTCTTCTGTGTACCACCCCCCCCCCCATAGCACACCTGCCCTCTAGCCATTTGGGTTGGAGGTTACCTAACATGCCCTGCTCTTCACTCATCCCTCTGCTTCCTGCCTAACTCACCCAGTACACTAGAGAATGCCTATTCAACCTCCAGCTCAAACTTTCCCTCCTCCAGGAGCTTTCGTTGACCGGCTTTGATGGAGGCAGCCCCGTTATTCTCTGTGGATCCCACAGTGCTGTATTTGGACCTATATTATTACAAGACGATGCCATTTCTGTAATTATGTACATTCTGTCTCTCCAAGACATAAATCATGGCCAAGAGCTCAGACTCAGAGTCTAACAGAGCAGAGATCAAATTCTACCTCCATTTCCTGGGGTTTCCCTGGTAGCTCAGAAGGTAAAGAATCTGCCTGCAATGCAGGAGACCAGGGTTCAATCCCTGGGTCGGGAAGATCCCCTGGAGAAGGGATGGCAACCCACTCCAGTATTCTTGCCTGGAGAATTCCATGGACAGAGGAGCCTGGCGGGCTACAGTCCATGAGTGAGGTACCCTCATGCAAGAAGAGACTTCATCTCAGTTTCCTCCTGTATAAAATGGTAGACCTGCCTTAGAAGGCTGTTGTGAGGATTAAATGAGGTAATGGTCTAAATATTGCCTGGTACACAGTGAGCAGCCATCAACGCTGGTTGATTCTGTTTTAGACTCTGAGACCCTAAGTTCTTACCACACAGAAACAGTAACTACATTTATTTAGCAATTGCTTGTTTTGCATGCATCAATCCATTTAACACTTGTACAGCTGTGTCAAGATGGCACTTTTGTTATCCGATTTTGCAGATGGAGAAACAGAAGTAGAGAGGCTGCCTAACATGCCTAAGTGAACGCACACAGTCAGCAGCAGATACAAACCCAGGAAGTCTCGCTCCAGAGCCTTCCACCCTAAGGACTATACCAGTGGCTCTCTAGATAGTCACTCAACATTTATTTTTAAAGCTGAACCAATCAGTCTGTTCAGCTTTGTGTCCTTCATGTCCATCATGGACCCAACATGTCTGAGTTCTCATAAGTGGCTGCCCACTAATGAGGAGCGGAGATTACAAGGCAGGGAGTGAGGCCCTTCCCGAAGATTAGGTCTCCCCCTGTCGCCCGTGCATTGACGTGTCCTGACTCAGGAGCCCCAGTGTGTGTGTATTTACCCTCCACCATAGGCACCCCACTCCAGTACTCTTGCCTGGAAAATCTCATGGATGGAGGAGCCTGGTAGGCTGCAGCCCACAAGGTCACTAAGAGTCAGACACGACTGAGCGACTTCACTTTCACTTTTCACTTTCATGCATTGGAGAAGGGAATGGCAACCCACTCCAGTGTTCTTGTCTGGAGAATCCCAGGGACAGGGGAGTCTGGTGGGCTGCCATCTATGGGGTCACACAGAGTCGGACATGACTGAAGCGACTTAGCAGCAGCAGCAGCATAAACAAGCACAGTAAAGACAGCAGACTTCCCACTGACCAGCTCAGGTGGCCACCACCCCCGGGCCACCCCATACAAATCCCCAACACTGGCAGTTGTCTGCAGAGAGGCAGAAGGGAAAGAGCCAGTCTGGGACAGGGAGAGAGAGAGCATTTGACTCATTAGCTGCATATTCCATTCTGACATTTGAACCTGGCGGAATCCGAGTAGGGCTGGAGTAATGAATTAATCCCAGGGAAGAAGACAGGTCTGCAGCTCCTCAGCTATTAGCATCCCGCTGTGACGGGGAACCCTGCTGAGACGACACGTGCCATGGAGTTTGTTCCCCACCACCTGGCTCCTTTCAGAACCTCTCTGGTCTAAGCCAGCCAACCTCAGAGAGACCAGCCCATGATAGGTGTTTGATATGTATCTGCCAACTAAGGGACTGATTGAAGAGTGAGTCATTCTCCTCAGGTTCACTAGGGCCAGGACCAACCATCCTATGATTCTGAGATTCCAGATAGCAGTCCCTATACTCCTAGAGGTCAGTGTGTCTAGGCCCCCGCCTCTGGGGAGTCTGTTCCCCTTTTCCAGGGTCACAGATCAGGGTATCTCTTATCAACAGTCATAAAGGAAAAATTGTCATCAATTTCCCTAGATTTCTTTTCATTCGCTCATTCATTTGTTCATTTTATTTTTGAAGATTTTTAAGTCTTTATTGAATTTGTTACAGTATTGCTTCTGCTTTTATGTTTTGTTTTTTGGGCCCCAAGGCACATGGGACCTGAACATCCTGGACCAGGGATCAACCCCGCACCCTTCATTGGAAGGCGAAGTCTTAACCACTGGATCTCAGGAAACTCCCTCATTCACTGATTTTCTTTCTCTTTCCTTTTCTTTTCTCTGTGTCTCCCTCATACACACACACACCCTTCTCAAATTCACCACTCTCGCTTCCAGTCTCCCAGGCTCCCAGGCTACCATTTGTGCCAGGATGGTGCTGGCACAAATCTTCTTCAAAAGAGAAAGACAAGAGAGAAGGAACAACAGAGAGGGAGAGGGACATCGGTGCACCCCCTGGCTCTCTTCTCCAGACTCGGCTGTCTCTAACCCCAGGCCACAGAATTCATCGCTCACCCTGATTCAGTGGGACAGTTATTTTATATTATTAAAATAAGAGATTATCATCACCACCGATCTCCATCTCCTTTCCAATCTCATCTGAAAAGCAGGCATTGCCTCCTGCTCCCGGACCCCTAATTCTCTCTGCCTTGGCTGTTAAATCATTTAACCTAGCAAAGTGTCGGGATATGCATTTTACATGAGAGACACGAGG
Source organism: Bos indicus x Bos taurus (assembly GCF_003369695.1). Lineage (NCBI taxonomy): Eukaryota > Metazoa > Chordata > Mammalia > Artiodactyla > Bovidae > Bos > Bos indicus x Bos taurus. The sequence goes on along the minus strand of NC_040090.1, from coordinate 57,286,563 downwards.
CAGGATAAATCTGGGCTGGCTGCAGAGGCTGAAAAGAAATATCTGAGGTGCGGACAAGGGTCAAAGAAGCCTTGGATGGGATGCAGAGTCTGGCGGGAGGGGATCCCCTCCCTCTCCTCTCAGGCTTAGGGGATAAGAAAGCCAAAGCCTGGTCCCTCTTTGAAGAAAAGCAACAGACACCAGTAACAGGGGCCAGCACATACCATGCAACCAAGTCTCTCCTGGACTTTTAAGATGGGACATTACCACCCATGACCTTACCAGGCTCTGCGACTCAGAGCCAGGATCCAGCATTCAACTTGATCCATTCAAAGTCGGACTGCAGAGTTCAGCACTGCTGGAGCCATCTCAGAATGTCTGGGCTGTAAAGACCCCAAGCACAACTCCCTTCACTTACAGATGAGCATACCAGAGCCCAGAGTGGGTAAAGACTTAGCCAAGGGTACAGGATATTAGCCAACACCAGGACTTGCACCCATGGTTTGAGCCTAGCGATCCTGGCCGCTCATCCAATGCCTGGTCGAGTGGACTTGAGACTGGTTCTGACTCTGGCCGTGTCTGTACACTTAACCCTTTGTAATTTATAAATGACAAACTCTAGTTACTCAGGAGACTGGGTGAGAACACAGGGGAGGTTCATTTACTCACGAATCCATTTTATTAACTTATACTGAGGGTCTGCCATGTGTTAGCCCTGGGCTGGGTGCTGCGGATGCAAATGTGGACCAGGCACATCTGTGTTATCAGGGTGTTCCTGGTTAGATAACTCTGACAGGGTTAAAAGCTAAAAGCAATGCCAGGTGCATGCTCTTGGTTGAGAATATTAATTTTCCATACATTTTATCAGTCATATAGAGATTTTGCAAATGACTGTGTAAGAGGCCCATAAACACCTACGTACCCCTGAGTTCAAAGCTGCTTGTTTTCTTGCTTGACCTAGAAAGAAGAAGGAATGCTCCCTAGGAGATCTGACATGTAGATAGGAGGCCCAGGCCTCAAACCCAGGAGCCCCACTTCAGCTATGAGGTCAGGTTACTAAAACAGGGTGGGGGGAGGGTTGCCAGATTTAGCAATGAAAAATACACAAGGCCTGATTACATTTGAATTTCAGGTAAACAAAAATAAAATAATTTTGTAACATAAGAGTGTCCCAAATACTCCTTGAAACAGACATATCAATACTAAAAACAGTATCCACTATATCTAAAATTTAAATTTGACTGGGCATTCTGTGTTTTATCTGGTAGCTCTACAGGGATGGAAGAGAAAACCACTTGGAAATTAGATACACCATAATTCGGATGAGAGATGGTGAGAGATGCTGGGCCTGGGAGCCAGGAGAGGCTGCTGGAGCCCAAAGAGTGTCTCCTTCACTCCCAAGGGAGGCTACCCCCACTCCCCCAGCCCAACGGCAACTTGAGTGGCCTCTGCAGCTGTGCTAATGAGAAGGCTCTTCCCCAAACAACAGATTAATTGATTTAAAACTTTTAATGCCAGATGCTTGGTGGAAGCATTTTAATAATCCTCGAGTCAGAATTAATCATGTCTCCTGATCTTTGAGGAGGGCAGTTATTAAATCCTGCAGAGGCAGGGGATGGGCCCAGGAGCGGGGGTTGCTGCTTCTCCTGGGTCCTCTCTCCTGCTGTGCTCTAACCTTGAGCTCTGGGGCCTGCCTGGTGGGATGGGGTAGGACCGGGCAGGCTGTGGTCTGGATTAGCCCCAGAGGGGCAGGAAGTTGGCCTGCTAGGCTCAAATGGGTAAGGAGTCCGCCTGCCAACGCAGGAGACACAGGAGACGGGGTTCCAATCCCTGGGTTGGGAAGATTCCCCTGGAGGAGGAAATGGCAACCCACTCCAGTATTCTTGCCCGGAGAATCCCATGGACAGAGGAGTCTGGCGGGCTGCAGTCTGTAGGGTCACAAAGAGACACGACTGAACGAGTCAGCACACGCATACCAAGGCCAAGGTGGACACATGTGGGGGAGGCCTGCTCCAGAGGTTCCCCCACGACCTGACCACAGTTAACTGCAGAGCCAGACACACTTGCTCAGGCCCGGGACAGGGCTGTCTTTCTGCCTGGATCCCTCTCCCTCCCTCCCTTCTTACTTCCAAGGAACTTTAAGAGAGTCTACTTCTTTGAGTCTAGGGATGAAGAGAAGGAAACCAGGGGCTCCTCTATCCCACTTACTGCAAACTCTCTTCCTGCTTCTCAGCAACCTCTCCTGCACAAACTGCCCCTCCGTGGGCTCTGACGCCCTTTCTCCTTTGCCTGTCTGCTCTCTCTGCCTGCGGGCTTGAACCTCCTCCATCCAGAAGCCACTTGAATTCCTCCCCTGTGTCTCCAGACTTCCACCTTCCACCTCTCTCTCCTGTCCATCCAGTTGCTGTTCTCTGTCCCTAGCTCGTGCATGCTCAGTTATGTCTGACTCTTTGCAACCTCATGAACTGTAGCCCACCAGGCTCCTCTGTCCATGGAATTTTCCAGGCAAGAATATTGGAGTGGGTTGCCATTTCCTACTCCAGAAGATCTTCCCAACCCAGGGATAAAACCCGCGTCTCCTGCAGCGCCGCCATCGGCAGGTGGATTCTTTACCACAGAGCCACCTGGGAAGCCCCCTTCTCTGCCCCTAATTTCTCTCAGTTCAGCCTCCTAAACTGACACCCATCCCCAACACATGTTCCAGTCTTTATAATCCCCTATTCAGTAGATTATTACTACCCTTTGTTTGCAGAGGGATAAACTGAGGTTGATTATGTTACAGGGCTTGTCCACAGCCACACAGCTGCATTAGCCTTGAGCCGCACCCCACCCAGAAGGCTTCTTGGCCCCCATTTTGCTCTTGGTTTCAGAGTTCTTAACATCGTAAAGTCAGAGGGACCTGATTTTGCATATCATGGTATCAAATGCTTTGCCCATTCAAAGCTCCTAAAGGTTTAAAGCCATGTTGCATGCTCCTGTGCAGAGTGGCAGCATGTCAGCTCACCTGGAAAGACTTGTTCGATGACAAGAGGAAGCTTTAGCCTGGGGGAAGATGTGTGGGCATGGGCTTCCCTGGTGGCTCAGTAGTAAACAATCTGCTTGCAATGCAGGAGATTTGGGTTCAGTCCCTGGGTTGGGAAGATCCCCTGGAGGAGGAAATGGCAACCCACTCCACTATTCTTGCCTGGAGAATCCCATGGACAGAGGAAACCAGCAGGCTACAGTCCATGGGGTCCCAAAAGAGTCGGATAGAACTTAGCGCCTAAACAACAACAATAGCAGCATGTGTGGGCACCTGGGCCTTCCACTAACTGAACCAAACAACTCCACTTCTCTTGAGAGTTATACCATGGATGGTAGCCTCACTCCATCACTCCCCCTTACCTGAAACCCTCACATGGCCCTCTGCACTATCGTGTACACTCTATGCCCGGAGCAGGCAGGGTCTTGCCCATGGTCTCCACCATGTATGAAGTCCAGTCCCAAACAACACAGCCTAGAGGGTGACACAGTCTGCCTCTATTAATGCTGAGCACCCTTGGGCTCCCTGGTCCCCTGCTGGCCCCCTGTCAAAGCTAAATCAATACTCCCTTTTTTCTCTGCAAGAACATCTCAGTAATCCTAATTGGTCACTATGGCAACCCCATCTGCAGCTCTTCGTGGCCTCAATGAAGAGACAGAAGGATGAGAGGGGGTGAGATGGAGGTTAAGCCTACTTATTGTATAATGCTCTGCCTTTGATATCACCTAGATCCACATGCTAAGTACCTGGAAAGAAACAAAATCCCGTGTAAATTAGAATGATACCATCCAATCCCCTGCTTATACCCTCACTAGTAGCAGCCGATAAGGCCATTGTCTGCAGCCGCTGGGCCCGACCTCCTCTGCCTGGCAGCAGATGGGGTTTCGGTGGAGGGTCACATTCATCAGAGAGGGTGGGTGGGGCGGTGAATCCTGCAGGGCAAAATGGCCCTGCCTACCACCGCCTGCAGCATCCCCACCCCACCCCCACCAGGAGGGGGTCCGAGGGAAAAGGAGAGACAGGAAGACCGCTGCCCAGAGCTGGGTCCCAAGTCTCTTCCTTGGCAGAATCTTGACCCTGCTACTCCATTTCCTCAGTGGATGGATCCTCCCCTGCTTGACTGGGGTGCCTTCAAAACCCCAATCCTGCCTCAGGCTCTGGGGTGCGGTCTCCCCATCATGCACTCACGCACACACATGCACATGCATACACGCACACGCCTACACACACATACACACTTCCCGCCTGCAAATGTATCTTCCCATCCAACCACTCTCAGAAAAAGCCTCTGCTCTCTTCACTCCTCAAGGCTCCCTCCTCCCTCTCCCTCCAGCGTCACTGCCCCACATGGGCTGGGCTTTCCCTCTGTGACCCCGTCATGTCACTTTTGCCAGGGTGGGGATTGGCTCTGCAGTTGCCCACATTCACCAGTGACCTCCATCACCCCCCTCTCAGCCCTCCGAATGGTCTTTTCAGAGCCCGACACCTTTCCCATCCCAGGTGGGTTTCAGCTTTCCCTCCTGACACACATTAGGCTGATTCTCCTCCTGCCCCATGGAACTTCCATCCCATTTCCCACTTGCTTCAACAGAAGACTCCTGCGGTCATAATCCACCCTGGCTGGGGCCAGAGCCAGATCAATCCTGCTATAAAGGATGGAATGCATTGCAGTTCAGCTTCTTTTCTTGGCCCAGCTGCCCCAGGTCCATTTGAGCCGAGCTTTGTAATCCTATCCTGTGGACCCCAGAGAGATCTCTTTGCTGGGAGTTCCCCCAAGTTTTTCTATGGTCTGTTTTGGTCCTCTCCCCCTAGGAAATCCATGGCTGGACACTGGATTTTTCTTAATGTTAGACAGAAGGACAGAAAGAAGTCCCGTCCATTCTGCCCTCCATCTGCCCCCTTCATAACTTCTCCTCACTCTGTACGTGCATCTGTGATCAACCATCCGTGTCTGAATTCTGATCAGCACCTATGGCTCTGCCTGCCTCCTGACAATTCTCTGTCAACTGTCCATTGTAGGACAATTTAGGGGGCATTTTGCCACATCCCAGGCACAGTTAGAGACACAGAGAACCCCATAAGTTCCCATTTTCCAATCCAAAGAGGACTAGAGTGCCCACATCTGTCTGTATCTAGTCTGGAGAAGATAAGGGATTTCTCTCTGTATCTGGGAACAGAGAGAAAGAATGGCTGTGGTGTGTGGGGAGGAGACACGACTTTGGAATCAGATCTTGTTATGGAACCTTGAACAAATTACTCACGGTCTCTGAGCCTAGGACTCATGGAGATCATAATGCCTGGCTTGGAAGGTTACTGTGAGGAATGAATGTGATACAGCCTAGAAGAAGCCTTTGTGGATGATGAAATATGGTACAAATGTAAGGAGATATCATTATCATGGCAGTGATATGGGACCATAGTTCTCCTGACCTTGGGTGGGTAATCTGTGTCTCCCCTCATGGAGCCTGTTCTGGGACAGGAGGAATCACAAGTCCATATCAGGCTGTGACCCTATGTCTTGCCCTTCTTCCCCCAGGTTGCTTCAGGATAGATGATTGTTCCTAGAGAATATAGGGGGCTTCCCAGGAGGCGCTAGTGGTAAAGAACCTGCCTGCTAATGCAGGAGATGTGAGAGACACAGGTTCGATCCCTGGGTTGGGAAGATCCTCTGGAGAAGGGCATGGCAACCCACTCCAGTATTCTTGCCTGCAGACATCCATGGACAGAGGAGCCTGGCAAGCTACAGTCCATAGGGTCACAAAGAGTTGGACACGACTGATGCAACTTAGCACACAATCATGTGGGTGTAGGCACATTTCAGATATGTCCCTTGAGCCCCAACACCTCCTGTGACACAGATAAAGAAAGCACTGTGCTTGTCCTCCTTATACCAATGAGGAAACTGAGGCAAGAGAGGTGAAGTGACTTTTCCAAGGCCACGGAGCTAGCAGGCTGCCTATCTGAGACGTATGATTCCCAAACACAAAACCTGCACTCTTCCACTGCGCAGCTGGCTGCCTCCTGGAAGCTGCTCCCCATGGCCTGCTCATCTGCTATTCTGGCAGGGTAAACACTTGAAGGAGGCCCTTTGCTCAGAGGGCATGTTGAGTGGCATAGCAGGTCAGGGTTCAACTGCATTTTTGGCGACAGAAGGCTGCTGAGATAATAGGAGCCCCTTTGTGCTCTGTGGGCTGGATGGGAGCAAGCGGATGTCTGAAGGAGATTACAAGCAGTTATGGATATTGCTTGTCATGCTACCATCAGCAGACGCCTTTTTCAATTGACTAGTTGCTTGTATTTCCAGAATAGGGAATGCCAGATGTATTTACTGCTCCAAAAGAGAGTGCTGAAGGCCCTTGGAAAGATACCCAGCTGTTGGGTGTCAGTGGAGGCCAGGGTAGTTTAACCCCTCGTGGCCAGGTGATCGGAACTCCTGGAACACCAGGGACAAACAGACAAGACAGCCCACATCTAACAAATGAATGGAGACTTGAAAGTCCTTTCTAAGTTGCTTGCTTGGAATTCAAAATTTACTTTCCCATGTAAACAGTGTTATTAGAACTAATGTTTATTGAGTCCTGTATGCACTACATATGGGGTTCCCTGGTGGCTCAGTGGTAAAGAATCCACTTGCCAGTGTAGGAGACATGAGTTCAATCCCTGGGTTGGGAACATCCCCTAGAGAAGGAAATAGCAACCCACTCCAGTGTTCTTGCCTGGAGAATCCCATGAACAGAGGAGCCTGGGGGGGCTACAGTCCGTGGGGTTGCAAAGGAGTCAAAGATGACTTAGGGACTACTCAACAACAGCACTATATAGGATCAAGGCATTCTTTCTGCTTTCTTCTTTTTTCTCATTGCATCTTTACCTCCTCACAACCTTACAAGGTAGGAGTGGCAGACACTGGCTTGTTCACCATCAGTTCACTTCAATCGCTCAGTCGTGTCTGACTCTTTGCGACCCTGTGAATTGCAGCACGCCAGGCCTCCCTGTCCGTCACCAACTCCCGGAGTTCACTCAGACTCATGTCCATTGAGTTGGTGATGCCATCCAGCCATCTCGTCCTCTGTCATCCCCTTCTCCTCCTGCCCCCAATCCCTCCCAGCATCAGGGTCTTTTCCAATGAATCAACTCTTTGCATGAGGTGGCCAAAGTGTTGGAGTTTCAGCTTTAGCATCAGTCCTTCCAAAGAACACCCAAGACTGATCTCCTTTAAAATGGACTGGTTGAATCGGTAACCTTTTCTTCTTAGAGACACGGTGAGTCCTTCTTCAATCTTCCTTGCAGTAGGGACAGCCTTGTGACAACAGAGTGCAGATGGAAATCATGTGTAAAAATACCTAAAAATACCTCCTGCCCAACCCTTTCTGTGATCTCTCCTCCTTCATCTATCTGCCAAATGCACAGATCCAGTGAAAGGCTCCCAAGCTCTGGAGAATTATGCAGTCCACTAAATGAATGATTTGTGGTCCCTGAATGATTGCATGGAGCCAAACCCTACTATTGGCCTGTGTTGGACTGTGACATGAGTGTGAAATAAAACTTTACTGTGTTTAGCAACTGAGATTTGGTGGGTTCTGGTACTGAAGTTCACCTACCCAAATGAAATCAGTATCAGACTCTATCAATAGCCTTCATTTTACAAATTAGAAAACAGAGGCTCAGAGAAGGAACGTGATATGCCCAAGGCCACATAGCAAGTGATCTGTAGAGTGAAGATTAAAACCCAGATATCTCAGACTCTAAAGAACCCATCTGCCAACATAGGAGATGCAAGAGTCTCAGGTTTGATCCATGGGTCGGGAAGATCCCTGAAGGAGGAAATGACAACCCACTCCAGCATTCTTGCCTGGGAAATCCCATGGACAGAGGAACCTGGCAGGCTACAGCACATGGGGTTGCAAAGAGTTGGACATAACTGAAGCAACTGAGCATGCGTGCATGTATATGTCAGACTCCAAAGCCAGTAATTCATTCTCTGTGCTGCCTGCCACAATAGCTGTCACAAAATCTATTTAACCAATGAAATACCCAATGTACTTTCCAACTACTTTTAGCCATTTCTCATAGCAGTTTTTGTGGGATGATTCAGGTGCCAAGCCTGACTCTGAGAACACATCTCATCACCATAACCTCACCCCCATTAATTGTGGACCATACTTAGAGCTCTGCATAAAATAAGATGCTTCTATAGATGTGGAGGCTTCTCAGCTTTAGGCTTCTCCCTAAAGACTCTAAATTAGAGTAAAAGAGCATGTGTCTCCATGGGAATGAGGGGCCCCCACTCAGCCTTCGCCCGTGTATTCCATGTAACCCTTTCTGGGGCATTTGTTGGTAGATGAGGAGTTTGCTTGTGACCTAGGACAAGTAGGTCAGTACAGTATACCAGTACTTAATGGGTATATTCTGAACTGATATATATATGTATATATATAGGTATATTCTTATATTGGTCCTAGAACATGGATCCTAGAATCATCTTTTTTGAGCCTGAGATCCAAATGCATGGTCTAACAAGCTGAGGTACAATTATGGTGACAAGGGGAAGGAAGATTTTAAATTGTAAATGACCTTGAAACCCTGAGAACTCTGACTGCTACAGGCACAAGAAAGCTCATGTTTCTTTGCTGAATGGTGCTCAGCCAGAAACAAACCGTCTCTGCAGTGTAGCCTGGGTGTGCGGTGTGGCCCACCAAGGTACCAGTCCAAGGAGGGGCAGGAGGGAGGAGAAGAGGAGGCATCACGCCTGCCCCGTGAAGGATGATAAACTGACCGGGGAGACGAGCTGAAACACAGGAGACAAACTCTAGGATCTCTCCCCCACCACAGCCAGAGAGAAAACTCTCCAGCCAGCTAATGTTAATCTGCATGTGTTCACATGTGGAACACAGACCTCTGTCCCTTTCAGCCTTCTCTTCAAACCTCAGATAAATCCAGCTGCGCATAGGTCAGTAGTACGGGATTACTGAGTATTTGGGAGGGAAGATGGAGACTTACTTCACATGCCCCACCGAAACTTTTAAAACTGTTTTCCTAGTTCTTCTGTCTCTTTACCCCAAATCTCCTCTCTGCCTTGCCCACCCTTGGAACCTCTCCTTTCTTACTACCCATATACTTTCTCAGTCCTGAATCCAGTTTACGCTGGGAAAGACTGAAGGCAGAAGGAGAAGAGGGTGACAGAAGATAAGACAGTTAGATAGCATCACCGACTCAACGGACATGAACTTGAGCAAACTCCAGGAGATAGTGAAAGGCAGGGAAGCCTGGCGAGCTGCAGTCCGTGGGATCGCAAAGAGTCAAACAGGACTTAGCGACTGAACAACCACAAATCTAACTTAATTTCTAAATCTCTCACTCCTGCTATACTATGCAGAGCATAGTAGATCTGGGACCCTTTCCCAGATCATGTCGTCAAACCTTTACCTTCAAAGACACCTCCCTTGCCCCAGCATTTGCATACTGTTCCGTCTTTAGCTAGTAGTTAACTAGAATTTTCTAGTTATCAGAATATATTCTAGGGGGACAGGTGGGCATGTTGCAAATAACCCACTCAAAACATTTCTGTACTAGTGAGTTTCATTCCAAGAGCGGGTTTATCAATCCAATTTGTTCATAAGTCCAACAAAGTTAGCCTAGGTACTCAGGCGACACAATTGGCTATATAGTCCTGCACTTTAATAGGGTTTTTGTAGTACTTTTCACACAAATAACATATAAAAAACAAACACAAAAAATAAAACACTTTTAATCTTACAGGACAACACCTTGAAAAGTACGGTAGTACAGTACACCAGCTGGCGCACAGGGACATCTTTGAAAGCTCACAACTTGAAGGCTTGTATGTAAGGGACTTACTGTATTCTGCTTGTGGAATTTTGCCCTCCAGAATCTCATCCAGGGTTTTGCCTGAAAGTGAGTTTTCTCTCCATGGTGCTAACCTGGGAGGCTAAAACAAACAAACAAACAAAAATTCAAAAATAGTAATTCTTTTTTAACTCATCGTTCAGCCAGAGAATTGGTCTTGCTGTCTGCTCCGAGCCTCACTCCACTCATCTCTAAAATGGGATTACTCACAGCACTTACCACATGCAAAGCATTTAGCATCCTACCTGACACAAAGAGATCCCCAAATGGTAGTATTTATTATTGTTGTTATTATTATGTTATTATCCTACAGGCTCTTATATATTCACTGCCACTTCCAAGATACATTCTTTCCTCAAAAACCCAGCAAAATAGAATTTGGATAAGTGATTCCAAACTTTTCTCCCCACACCTTGCTTCAGAACGAACACAATTTTTCCAAGATTTTTGCTTTCACAGTGAAAGAGAAGCAGAAGTTAATAAAACAACTAACTGGCTTCACCGGTTGAAATATGAGTGGAGCTAACTCCAGAATTTTTTCAGCTTTGATTTTGTCCCTTCATTGATTCATCTCCTGACTCCTCGCATGGGAATAAAACCCACTCGAATGCTCCCTTTTTTATTGCTGTTCTTGAAAGCACGTGTTCCCAAGATTCTCTGTGCTTGCCTCTCTCATAGTTCATCTCATGCTCTGCTGAGATTGCCTCTTTACAAAGATTATGTTATTCACCTTTGTATCCTCAACAACTTGCAGAATGCCAGGTACATTGTTTGGATCTGAATGAAAAAACACATTAATAACCAAATAAACAAAAGAAAAAAGGGAAGGTGGTGGTTTGCAGTTGTTTGCCCCAATCTTTCGCTCCTCCTGTATCCACACACCCTTTTTCTTGCGTCTTTGCAATTCTTCCCACTGAAGGAGTGGAGTAAACAATAGTGGGCCAGTTCTAAGCCCAAGCTTTAAGAGGCCTTGCACCTCTAACATCATTATTAAAGAGCAGGCCCTGCAGAGCCCATGGTACCAGGAGGAAGATGAGAGATCTACCAGAGCTGCCACAACCCAAAGCAGAGATGCCTCAGCCACTCATCCAGATGAAGCTCTGAAGTGAAACCACCTAGCTGAGCCCATTCTAAATGAGCCACATCTCAGCTGACCTTCAGAAGCATAAGCAATAATGGTTATAGTTTTAAGCTGCTGAGTCTGAGGATTAATTTGTTACATAGCTTTGTTTAGGCAATAGCTAACAATACATAGAGAAAACACACAACTGATTTAAAAAAAAAACAGAAGATCATAGCTGATGACGTTCAGCAGCTCACGTTCTCCAAGCCTTAATTCTTCTTCTATGAAGTCTGGATAACAATTTCCAACCAAACTAGCTCACACGGTCATGGTTAGTTGAAAATGATATGAGTAGGAGAGCACCGCAGTGAATTAACAGAACAGAGACAAAGGAGTATTATTATTAGGGGCCGGTTTTCATAATTCTCTTTAATATCCTGGTACAACCATAGTCTCTAACCCTGGGTCCTATAAACTCAATGGAAATGAAACACCAGATGGCTAACGATGAGCATCTGAGTCCACAAAAATATTGGTAAAATTAATTCTCTTTCAAGAGGCAACTTGAGACTGCCTCTTTCAAGTTCAATGGGAAATTCAACTGAATTTCTAGATTATTGCATTGGGAAACTCCCATTCTACCCTACCCAGTGCTTAATGCACGTTACGATACCCCAACCAGGCCTTCCCAGCCTCCACTAAATGCTTCAGTCAAAGGAAACTCAGCTGCAAACCACCTATTTCAACTTTGGACAGCTATGGTTATAAGAAATCTTTTCCTTATCTTCCCTAACCCCTAGACTAGGTCAATTTCCCTAGCTTCTCATAACACTCTATTCCTTCAGAGCATATAGTAAAGACTATAATTTGAAAGTTACTTGTATAATAATTTCTTCAGTGCCCATCTCCCACATGGCACAGTAAACTTCTCTGCAGGGCAGAGATTGCATCTTCTTTGTTCACTGCTGTATCTTCAGTATCTAGCATGATAACAGTAAATTAATAAGCATTCAATAAACATTTAGTGACTAGATATACAAACAAGTTGCTTTTAATCTTATTTAATAATCTTATATGCATGCATTAATCTTATTTAATGATCTTATATGCATGCATTAATCTTATTTAATAATCTTATATGCATGCATGCTTGCATGCTCAGTTGCTTCGGTTGTGTCTGACTCTTTGCGACCCCATGGACTGCAGCCTGCCAAGCTCCTCAGTCCACAGGCTTCTCCAGGCAAGAATACTGGAGTGGGTTGCCATGCCCTCCTCCAGGGAATCTTTCTGACCCAGTGATCAAACCCAGGGATCAAACCTACGTCTCCTGTGGCTTCTGCATTGCAAGCAGATTCTTTACTGCTGAGCCATGGGGGAAGGCAATAAGCTTATAGAGAATTTACTAGTAAGGATTAAGTCAACAATGAAGGAATGAATGAGCAGAAGACAGTGTCTTCCTAAACTTCCTCCTCATCAAATAGTGTGAACTCTGTCTTTCAAGGGTCTAACACAGCAAGTTTCTTTCCTGTGTCATCCCCTCACATTTCATGGTAGTAGAGCTGAATCCTGGGAGATTTCTGATTAGAAGAGATAAAGGATTAAAAGTGAAGAATTTATAATTTATATAACAAATATTTATAATTCGTAACAAATATCAGATGTCAAACATACTTGTGGGTATCAGAGATATAGCAGTAAAGAATAATAGACCAAAAAAATTCTTCCTTTATAATTTTAGGTCCTAATGGAAGGAGAGAGATAACAAATAAGGAAGTAAAACATATAGCCTACCAGATGGTGATAAGTGCAATGGTGAAAAATAAAGCAGAGAAGGAGAAAAAGGAACCCAAGGGAAAATTGCTATTTTAAGTGAGATGGTCAGGGAAGGTCTTTTGGAGAAGCTATTTGCACAAGAGATCCAAAGATGGTGAGGGAGTGAGCCATGCAGTAAGATGGCTCTGGGCAGAAAAGAGTAGCCAATGGGAAAGGTCCTGAGTGGGAAGACTCAGGATATGAAAAAAGTATGGAGGCCAGCATAACAAGGGAGAGAACAGCATGAGATGAGGTCTCGAGGGTCATGAGGAGCCTTGTCGCCATTGTAAGGACCTTGGTCCTCACTCTGAAGACAATAAAAAGCTATTGAGTGATTTTGAGCAGAGCATTGAAACACTGACTCAACTCCCCTGTCTGGTCTAGTGTGCCACATACAAGGGTAGATGCAGGTCACTTAGAAGGATCTGACAGTAATCTAGTCAGATGATGACAGTCTGGCCCAGGTAGGGTTTTTCCCAGCACCTCACATTTGCAGGCTGTGTGCTCAGCCACTCAGTCATGTCTGACTGTTTGCAACCCCACGGACTGTAGCCCACCAGGTTCCTCTGTCTACGAGATTTTCCTGGCAAGAATACTGGAATGAGTTGCCATTTCCTCCTCCAGGGGGGCATCCCAGATGACACGGTGGTAAAGAATCTACCTACCAATGCAGGATATGCAGGTTCGATCCCTGGGTCAGGAAGATGTCCTGGAGGAGGAAATGGCAACCCACTCCAGTATTCTTGTCTGGAGAATGCCATGGACAGAGGAGCCTGGCAGGCTACAGTTCATAGGGTTGCAAAGAGTCAGACATGACTGAGTGACTGAGCACACGACTGAGTGACTGAGCACATACAACCTTGCATTTAGACGATGCTGAACAAATCAATGAAAGATTGGATAAATGGAGAAATAGAATATGCTCTGGTTTTGGAGTCAAAACAACTAGATTTGGGCTCAGAATTCCAGTTAAGTCTTGCCAATGTTGTCTGAATAATTATCCCTAGAATCCTGTCTTCGGTCCAAGGATAAGAATTAAAGTTATTAAAGCATGTGTAAAAGTAGCTAGCCCAGCCAGATACAAGAAATCACATCTTATATGATTCCATTTACCTGAAATATCCAGAACAGGCAAATCGATAGAAAGTAGATCAGTGGTTGAAAGGGGCAGGGAAAAGGGAGTCCTGGACAGAAAAAGGACAATAGGCCAAAACTAAGGAAATGTGAATAAAGTATAGACTTTAGTTAATAACAGTGTATCAGTATTGGTTCATTAACTGTAACAAGTGAACAGACTAATACAGAAGGTAAATAACAGGAGAAACTGGATATGGGGGTTATGGGAGCTCTCAGTATTATTTTCATAATTTTTTCATAAAATGGAAGTTATCTAAAACAGAAAGCTTAATTTTTAAAAACTGAGTGGCCATTCAGACCTGGGAAATGGAAGAAAGAGTCTCAGTGATTTACCTGCCAGGGAGCATGAGGTGTCCCATCCCACATGCAGAAATGACCCTTCCCTGGAGGCTTGAGGGTTCAGGGAGGCAGCCTGCCTTGCCCATTCTTCCATAATCCATTCTTAGAGCTGCTCCCTTTGGTGTGTACCATGGGCAGTCACTGATTGCTTAAAATAATAATAATAAGATAAGAAAAGCTTGATGCAGAAAATATTTCTAAATGACTTTAACTAATGTCCTCTGGGCTTCAGGGTGGGTAATCAGGACCCCTTCTGTGTACAGGCAAATGTGATTACAGCGGGGCCTATATTGGTGGGTCTCTGAGCTCCCAGGCCCCCAGGCCACTGCCTGCCCTAACCACATTAGCAGCACCACAGCCATCCATCAGACTAATAGAGGGCCTGGGACTGGGCCTGGCCCTCCTGCAAGCAGCTAGGCTCTGCCATCAAGAGACATCTGGCTCCTACTTCTTCCTCATTGTTACCAGATCAAGGCTGTGGCTATGGGATGGACCTGCCTGTCTTGTCCCTTCCTCCTGCCCGCCTTGGCCACGCCACTGCATCCTCAGAGCTGCTTGGAGGGGGCTGGGGAGGGGGCTTCTTGCTGCCTGCAGACAGACCAAAGCTGGCTGGGGTGAGAGGCCACACTTCTAGCCACCATCTGCCTCCCACCCCCAGTTCAGCAGGCACCCCCCCTCTTCCACCCCTGCCATCAACTCTCCCTGTCTCCCTGGCCCAAGCCTGTCAAAAATAGAACTCGCTGGCAGCAGGAGCAGGAGAGTGGAAGGGGCAGGGGGTCTTGTTTACCTAACACCGTGCTAGTTGCTACAAAGGTCAAGGCCCATCTGCCAGGCAGCGGGTGCCAGGAAACCAGCTGCCTTCATGGCACGGGCACTAAGCATTAGTGAGGGGCAGGTGGACAGACCGAGTAACACACACACACACATACACACACACACACACACTTCAGGCCTAGAACTGACTTGGTAAGCCATGGGTAACACATTTGCTGTATGACTTGTGGCAAATGTTGAGACCTGCATTGGCTTATTGGCTTCTTCCTGTCATTTAAAATGCCCACATGCCACCATCCCCGCTTCTTGGGCAAGCTCAGGGAACGCGTTTTAATATGAGACTAAATTCAAGGTAATTAAGAAGCCTAATCAGCTTTTGTTTTCGGGGGAAGATAACCAACAACACTCTGACTCATTTTAAATCTGAACAGAAATAATTTGGAAGCACTTTGGCTTTGGGGCTAAATGTCAGTCAACTGAGAGTTGCCTTTTCAGGAGCCCATACGCCCTGACTCCCAGTTCTGCCGTTCTTCCTCACTGTGCTGCCTCAGTCCCTGTGGGAAGTCTGCTGAGACAGCTGATGCTGGGCAAGAAGGGAGCCACGGCCCCCGGGAGCATGCCAGGGCAGTGTGAACCGAGAGGAGTGGGCTGCTTCCAGCCTCAGAGTCTCCAACAGAGAAACGGATGGGATACCCCAGCCTGACCCTAAGAGGAAGAACTGGCTTTGAGGAACTTAAGGATGAATCACCCGCGCATGTCCCCTGCCAGCCCCCACTTCCCAGGACCTCACCTGTGGGCTCAGGGAGCTAGGAATTTGAGTGATGTCCCAGCAGGATCGCCCATTTTGGGGGTGTTTTATCTACACATAGGAAGACTGAAGAGCCTATTGTTGTTTAGTCGCTAAGTTTTATCTGACTCTTTTACGACCCCATGGACTGTAGCTTGCCATGCCCCTCTGTCCATGGGATTCTCCAGGCAGGAATACTGGAGTGGGTTGCCATGCCCTCCTCCAGGGGATCTTCCCGACCCAGGGATCAAACTTGAGTCTCCTGCATCTCCTGCATTGGCAGGCAGATATTTTACTACTGAGCTACCTGGGAAGCCCTAAGTGCGCATAGTCCAGGCAAACAGGCCTTTTGTTGACAGCAAGGGTGGCTGCTCACTGCCCTGAAGGAAGTGCTTAAAGGTGGACAAAGGCTCACCAGCGTGGACACACGCGGGTGCATGTTAGGAGCCGCTGAGACCCACTCACATCCAGAAACATTGGCGACTTCGGGCAGGGGACGAACTAGGGGCTCTGGGAGGCTTGTGCCAACTGTGTGACCCTAACAAGCCTCTTTCCTTCTCTGAATGTGCTTCTAATCTGTAAACTCTCAGACTTTTCCCGAGTGTCAATCTTCACAGTGCAGCAGAATCACTTGGAAAGCATTTTAAAAGTATACGTGTCCAAGGAAGCCCAGAGATCTGGGCTTAAGAAATGCCAGACCTTAAGCCAGGCCTAAGAAATGCCACTTAGCTTGTATTGGCCCAACTGGAGGGCTTATTAAAACCCAGGTTTCTGTGCTTCCCTGGTGGCCTAGTGGTTAAGAACCGCCTGCCAATGCTAAGGACACAGACTCTATCCCTGGTCCAGGAAGACCCCACATGCCATGGGACAATAAGCCTGTGAATTGCTACTGTACTGAACCCCCTACACCAAAGCCTGAGCTCCGCAACAAGAGAAGCCACCGCAGTGAGAAGCCCATGCACCACGATGAAGAGGAACCCTGCTCGTTGCCCCTGGAGACAGCCTGCACAAAGCAACGAAGACCCAGAACCCCATAAATAATACATAAATAAGTAAATATTTAAAATAAGATAAAACACAGATTCCTGGGCTCTGCCTTGAGAACTTACATTTCTAACAGGTTCCCAGATGATGCTGAGGATGCTGGCCCAGGGACCACACTTTGAGGACCACTGTCCTGGACCAGTGCCACTCAAAGTGTGATTCTCCAGAGTGGCAGCAATATTATTCTCTGCAAGTTTATCAGGAATGCAAATTCAGATGCCCTATTACAAATTTTAAGATAATATGTCCTTCTAGGACAATGAAGGGCTTCCCTCATAGCTCAGTTGGTAAAGAATCTGCCTGCAATGCAGGATACCCCGGTTCGATTCCTGGGTCAGGAAGATCCACTGGAGAAGGGATCGGCTACCTGCTCCAGTATTCTTGGACTTCCCTTGTGGCTCAGCTGGTAAAGAATCTGCCTGCATGAGAGACCTGGGTTCGATTCCTGGGTTGGGAAGATCCCCTGGAGTAGGGAAAGATTACCCACTCCAGTATTTGTTGGAGAAGACTCCTGAGAGTCCCTTGGACTGCAAGGAGATCAAACCAGTCAATCCTAAAGGAAATCAGTCCTGAATATTCATTGGAAGGACTGATGCTTAAGCTGAAGCTCCAATACTTTGGCCACATGATGTGAAGAACTGACTCAATAGAAAAGACCTCAGTGCTGGAAAGATTGAAGGCAGGAGGAGAAGGGGACGACAGAGGATGAGATGGTTGGATGGCATCACCAACTGGATGGACATGAGTTTGAGCAAGCTCTCGGAGTTGGTGATGGACAGGGAAGCCTGGCATGCTGCAATCCATGGGGTCGCAAAGAGTCAGACACGACTGAGCCACTGAACTGAACTGAACTGAGGGTGAAGAAAAGAATGGTGATGATGATGGTGCTGATAAGGAGCTGCAGAGAGGTCAAGGAGCAGGGAGCCTGGGTGAGAGAAGGGAGAAGCTGACCTGAGCCAGCCCCGTGTTGATGTCAATGGAGTGACTGTTGCCCTTCTCAGGGGTCTCTTCTCTCCTCTTGCCTTTCCATACTATTGTGAAAAGCTTTCATAAGACCTTTCCCTTGCCCTCAGGTATTAAATTTGCATAAATCACTGCTCAGCCCATACCCCCATCATCCACCATTATATCCAAGTCCATCACCTAGCTTGCATTACAAATAAAATATATATATACATATATATATGTATATGTGTGTGTGTGTATATATATATATGATTTGAATAACTGCCTGAAGACCCCAGGGCAAGGCTTTAATTCGTGTTTGATCCTGGCTGGTTGCTCTGTGCTAGAGCAGCAGATCCTCTCCATCAGCAAGGACTGAGTCACAGACTGAGCATGCCGTGACTGACCCCCTTCCTTGGCCTGCTGCCTGATATCTAGCAACAGCCCTTCCTCAAACCCTGAGCTTCATAAGTGCTGTGAGATGCTAAGAAGAGGAGTAGTACGGGTTGGTTGGGAGAACCCTGGCCTGGGAGACAAGAACCCTCAGGTTGCCTTGGGCTTAACTCCAATCTACTATGACCTTGACCCAGCCTACTCTCTCCAGATCTTAACATCACTCTCAGCAAAGTAGAAAAAGGCATCCTTGCTGGGTTCCTTCTGATGGGCTTGCAAGCTCCTATACACCAGACTACCCTTTGTTTGAAGTCTTCCTGTCCAGTCGCTATTGGGTTTCCTGTATTTAAAGAATATAGAGCAGACATCACCTGGAATGCCCCAAAGTCCCATTCCTTGTATCTTCACTCTGTGGAATGAAGCTTGGCCATGTGACTGATCTTGACAACATAAACATCAAAGTAAGAATAAGACCTTCTTCCAAGTGTGGTTCCATTACTTACCACATCACTCCGCTCCCATTCTGGGAACTGCCAGAAGAACCTGCTACATGTTACTTTAAATAGCCTCCTTGGTGGCAAATCTTCATCCTAGGAGGGTGGATCTGCTTGTTGGAAACAGCCCAAAGCTATCCAGAGCCAAGAATGGTGAATAGAGTGAGAGATTAAGGCTGGGAAATATCATTTTAGTCTAAAACAAGGTGTAACTGTAATTAAATCGATCCGAGGATTGGTCTGAATGGCCTCTAATGTCTCTTCAGCTCCAATACACTGTGATTTTCTTATATAGATAGAAAATGGATTCTGAAGGCAAATGAAAACATTCCACAGGTGTCTTGAAGGAAGTACCTTCAAAGGAATCTGTATAAAATTACTCCTCCCAGGATGACTCCTTTAAGAGGCAATTCTCCTTTAGAGGCATACTTTATTTCATGGCTTCAGAGGTTGTTTATTCTCACATTCTATCTCTGAAATCAGGATACAGAAGATGTTTAGGGGAGGGTCATATTTAAAGGGCGACATATTTTCTTTCTTACTGGTACATAAAGTAATTTCTATCAATGGCATCATGGATTCAGTGAAACACTGTAAATCCAAAACTATTCTGATTTTCAGTTATAGCTGCTTTAGAATCATACTTCTTATATCTTTCTCACTTCTCAGATAGTCTTGATTCTCAACTTTGGATGCACCAAAGACCAATTAAATCAAAATCTCTGGTGACAGAAATCAGGCATTATTAGTTTTTAAAGCTCTCCAGTTGTAAGGTCTATAACACCTTAAGGTAACTACAGCTCTCTGTAGCTCCATAAGAATCCAGGCTTGTAGGGAAGCCACGATCATGGCTGGACAGAGAAATGGAAGATTTTAGGAATAAATAGTGTTGAGCGCCTGGGTTGAGCCATGTCTAAAGTCTCCCATTAAACTTTGCCGTTTAGTAAGCAATAGATCTTCTGAGTTGTTTAAGCTGGTTCAACTTCTATGTATTTCTTGCAACATCCATAAAATGAAGCGTGTTAAATGCAATTGATTGGGCTGAGAAAGGAAAGCCCTGGGCAGTGAGAGTCCTACTATCCTGGGCCAGGAGATTGGTAATCCTTGTTCTGAAGTTGCAAATAACTGATTAAATGATGACCTTTTTTTTTTTTCCTTAAGACTCTTACCATCTATTTGCCAAGTTTTCAGCACCCCAGAATTTGTTAGCAAAATTTCAAAATGTTATAGACTGAAAGCTGACTTTTGAAGCCTTCATAAAGGCTTTACAACTAGGCTTTACAGCTATCTGAAAATGGTTCTAGAGAAGAAAATATGGATTTGCTAAGAGAAGCCCTTTTTAGCTTGTGGTCTGCAATATATATTTCTCAGGAGTCTGGCAATTAATAATTAGTCTTGCAGAGTTACAAAAGCCACACTGTCTACTTTGAGCTCAATTTCCTACAGGTTGAGGCAGGAAGCAAGAAACTATTCGGCAAAAGACAGATTAGGGCCCCAAAGAAGCCTGATCCCCCAGGTGTCTCTCAAAGACTCCTGCTAAGTATTTCCCCAAGGAAAGGATTTATCACTTCCCTGGCTAAAATGTAGCTATAAGCCAGACAACTTAGAGAGATGTTCTGACCCCAGTCGGAGGTTTCCAATTGCCCCAAAGTACAGAAAAGTAAAGCACTGATGCCAGGGCTGGTTGAGGGGATAGAAATTTACAGAGCCTGTTCTCAAAAATAATTTCTCTCATTTTAATAGTCCATGGTCCAAAAACAACAGGATCTGTTAGGATTGAGTTTAGTTGCCTCTCTAAAAGACTGACTAGTGACTTCACCAAAATATGTTTGCTTTTCCTATTATTCCCCTGAAATAAAAGATGCATCCCAGGCATAGAGCTAATATTTGACATATGATGAATAAATGAGTGACTGAATCAGCCCCAAGCACTATATACAATATAGTGCAACGGTATACAGCAAATAACACAATGCTTTCGAATTGTGGTGCTGGAGAAGA
Organism: Bos indicus x Bos taurus; assembly: GCF_003369695.1. NCBI lineage: Eukaryota > Metazoa > Chordata > Mammalia > Artiodactyla > Bovidae > Bos > Bos indicus x Bos taurus. Next base: position 57,265,909 of record NC_040090.1, on the reverse strand, counting down.
GTCTTGAGAGTCCCTTGAAAGGAGATCAAACCAGTCAATCCTAAAGGAAATCTACCCTAAATATTCATTAGAAGGTCTGTTGCTGAAGCTGAAGCTCCAATACTTTGGCCACCTGATATGAAACTGACTCACTGGGAAAAACCCTGTGGCTACGAAAGATGGAAGGCAAAAGGAGAAGGGGGTGGCAGAGGATGAGATAGTTAGATAGCATCACTGACCCAGTGGACATGAATTTAAGCAAACTCCAGGAGATAGTGAAGAACAAGGGAGTCTGGCATGCTACAGTCCATGGGGTCACAAAGAGTCAGATATGACTTAGCAATTGAACAGCAACAACATAACTCAAAATGAAGCAAAAGGACAGATGGTGGGAGCAGAGTTCCTCATTTTAGCATGTGAAAAAGGAAACCAGGATGAAAGATTTGGGACTTAATCCTATAGTCCTGAGCTGACCTCTTCTTCATCTCTCACAGGGATCTCCATTTTGCCAGGTAACAAACACCAGGGTCTTCCCTGGGGGTGTGGGTCTATGCTGAGGACCAGGACAGAGTCCTGTTTCCTAGGAATCTTTAATGTATTGGGTGATGGACAAGATGAATACGTCCAAACATCTGAATGCAGAGTTCCAAAGAATAGCAAGAAGAGATAAGAAAGCCTTCTTCAGCGATCAGTGCAAAGAAATAGAGGAAAACAACAGAATGGGAAAGACTAGGGATCTCTTCAAGAAAATCAGAGATACCAAAGGAACATTTCATGCAAAGATGAGCTCGATAAAGGACAGAAATGGTATGGACCTAACAGAAGCAGAAGATATTAAGAAGAGATGGCAAGAATACACAGAAGAACTATACAAAAAAGATCTTCACGACCCAGATAATCACAATGGTGTGATCACTGACCTAGAGCCAGACATCCTGGAATGTGAAGTCAAGTGGGCCTTAGAAAGCATCACTACGAACAAAGCTAGTGGAGGTGATGGAATTCCAGTTGAACTATTCCAAATCCTGAAAGATGATGCTGTGAAAGTGCTGCACTCAATATGCCAGCAAATTTGGAAAACTCAACAGTGGCCACAGGATTGGAAAAGGTCAGTTTTCATTCCAATCCCAAAGAAAGGCAATGACAAAGAATGCTCAAACTACCGCACAATTGCACTCATCTCACACACTAGGAAAGTAATGCTCAAAATTCTCCAAGCCAGGCTTCAGCAATATGTGAACCGTGAACTTCCTGATGTTCAAGCTGGTTTTAGAAAAGGCAGAGGAACCAGAGATCAAATTGCCAACATCCGCTGGATCATGGAAAAAGCAAGACAGTTCCAGAAAAACATCTATTTCTGCTTTATTGACTATGCCAAAGCCTTTGACTGTGTGGGTCACAATAAACTGTGGAAAATTCTGGAAGAGATGGGAATACCAGAACACCTGATCTGCCTCTTGAGAAATTTGTATGCAGGTCAGGAAGCAACAGTTAGAACTGGACATGGAACAACAGACTGGTTCCAAATAGGAAAAGGAGTTCGTCAAGGCTGCATATTGTCACCCAGCTTATTTAACTTATATGCACAGTACATCATGAGAAATGCTGGACTGGAAGAAACACAAGCTGGAATCAAGATTGCCGGGAGAAATATCAATAACCTCAGATGTGCAGATGACGCCACCCTTATGGCAGAAAGTGAAGAGGAACTCAAAAGCCTCTTGATGAAAGTGAAAGTGGAAAGTGAAAAAGTTGGCTTAAAGCTCAACATTCAGAAAACGAAGATCATGGCATCCGGTCCCACCACCTTCATGGGAAATAGATGGGGAACAGTGGAAACAGTGTCAGACTTTATTTTTCTGGGCTCCAAAATCACTGCAGATGGTGACTGCAGCCATGAAATTAAAAGACACTTGCTCCTTGGAAGGAAGGTTATGACCAACCTAGATAGCATATTCAAAAGCAGAGACATTACTTTGCCAACAAAGGTTCATCTAGTCAAGGCTATGGTTTTTCCTGTGGTCATGTATGGATGTGAGAGTTGGACTGTGAAGAAGGCTGAGTGCTGAAGAATTGATGCTTTTGAACTGTGGTGTTGGAAAAGACTCTTGAGAGTCCCTTGGACTACAAGGAGATCCAACCAGTCCATTCTGAAGGAGATCAGCCCTGGGATTTCTTTGGAAGGACTGATGCTAAAGCTGAAACTCCAGTACTTTGGCCACCTCATGTGAAGAGTTGACTCATTGGAAAAGACTCTGATGCTGGGAGGGATTGGGGGCAGGAGGAGAAGGGGACGACAGAGGATGAGACGGCTGGATGGCATCACTGACTCGATGGACATGAGTCTGAGAATTCCGGGAGTTGGTGATGGACAGGGAGGCCTGGCGTGCTGCGATTCATGGGGTTGCAAAGAGTCGGACACGACTGAGCGACTGAACTGAACTGAAGAAGCCAGAAAAAAACAAGAAATAGGTCATCCTCTAGAGCTTGCCAACACATTGATTTTAGTTCAATGAAACCAGTGTCAAACTTCTGACCTTCAGAACTATTAAATGATAAATTTCTGTTGTTTTAAGCCACTGAATATGTGGTAATTTTTACAGCAGCAATATAAAACTAACACATCAGAATACACAAAATTACAAAATACACAAAAAATTACTCCAACTCAATACTAAGACTAAGAATCCAATATAAACATTGGCAAAAGATATAAATAGACATTTCACTAAAGATACATGAATGATCAGTAAGTACAAGGAAGAATGCCCAACATCATTAGCAATTAGGGAAATGCAAATCAATATAGTTATCCCTCTATATCCATGGGGGGTTGGTTCCAGAACGCCTGTGGATACCAAAATCCAAGGATGCTCAAGTCCTTATATAAAATGTCATGGTACTATCATCCCTCTGTACCCACAGATACAGGACCAGCAGATGCAGAGGGCCAGCTGTACCATAATGAGATACTGCTGTACACCCACTGCTGCTGCTGCTGCTGCTGCTAAGTCGCTTCAGTCGTGTCCAACTCCATGCAACCCCATAGACGGCAGCCCACCAGGCTCCCCCGTCCCTGGGATTCTCCAGGCAAGAACACTGGAGTGAGTTGCTATTTCCTTCTCCGGTACACCCACTAGGATGGCTATAATTAGAAAGACATACAGTAACAAGTCTTGGTGAGGATATAGAGAAACTGGAAGGTCATACATTGCTGGTGGGAATGCAAAAGAGGGTGAAATGGCTTGGCATTTTCTTCAAATGTTTATTATAGATTATATGATAAATATAAATATGGAGCATACAAATATGTGGACCAGTAATCCCACTCCTCAGTATCAACCCGTGAGAAACAAAGCCATATGCATGTGAATATTGCATGTGAACATCTATGACAGCATATTGTTATTTTTATTGACGTATAGTTGATTTACAATGTTGAGTTAGTTTCAGGTATACAGCAAGGTGATGCAGATATATAGATATAGATATATGTAGTCTTTTTCAAATTCTTTTCCATTCTAGGTTATTACAAGTTATTGAATATAGCTCCCTGTGCTGTACAGTAAGTCCTTGTTTTTTTTAATCTATTTTATATATGGTAATATATGTCTCTACTCAAGTTCTTTATTTATCCTCCCCTTCTTCCCCTTTGGTAACACTAAGTTTGCTTTCTATGTCTATGAATCTGTTTCTGTTTCATAAATAAGTTCATTTGTATAACTTTTTTAGATTCCACATATAAGAGATATCATATGATATTTCTCTTTCTCCGTCTGATTCACTTAGTATGCAAATCTCTAAATTCATCCATGTTGCTGCAAATTTCATTCTTTTTTATGGATGAGTAATATCCCACTGCTGCTGCTGCTGCTGCTGCTGCTAAGTCGCTTCAGTCATGTCCGACTCTGTGCGACCCCATAGACGGCAGCCCACCAGGCTCCCCCGTCCCTGGGATTCTCCAGGCAAGAACACTGGAGTGGGTTGCCATTTCCTTCTCCAATGCATGAAAGTGAAAAGTGAAAGGGAAGTCGCTCAGTCGTGTCCGACTCTGCGAAACCCCATGGACTGCAGCTCACCAGGCTCCTCCATCCATGGGATTTTCCAGGCAAAAGTACTGGAGTGGGGTGCCATTGCCTTCTCCGAATATCCCACTAGGAGAAGGAAATGGCAACCCACTCCAATATTCTTGCCTGGGGAATCCCGGGGATGGGGGAGACTGGTGGGCTGCGGTCAATGGGGTCGCACAGAGTCAGACACAACTGAAGTGACTTAGCAGCAGCAGCAGCAGCAATATCCGACTATGTTTCTATACCACGTTTTCTTTATCCATTCATTTGTTGAACAGTTAGGTTGCTTCTGTGTTTTTGACTATCGTAAACAGTGCTGTTATGAACACTGCCGCACATATATCTCTTCAAATTAGAGTTTTCATCTTTTTTCCAGATACGTGCCCAGGAATGAGATTGCTGAATCATATGGTAACTCTATTTTTAGTTTTTAGGGACCCTCCATACTGTTCTTCATAGTAGCGTCACCGATTTACATTCCCACCAACAGTGTAGGAGGGTTCCCTTTTCTCTACACCCTTCCATTTTGGGGTAATTAAACTGTTGTAAAATTAGATTGTGAAGACAGTAGCACAATTCTGTAAATAGACTAAAAATCATTGAATTGTACACTCAAAACGAGTGAAGTTTATGGCATGTAAATTATGTCTCAATAAAGCTAAAGGAGAAGAAGGAAGTGAACTCTGCACTGTGGAGCTGCCAAATCCCGCCTGTGAGCGCTTCCTGGAGGCGGCGGATGGCGGTGCATTGAGAATTCACATCCATGGAGAATTGCCTGGGTTCCTCATTGTATTGATTAAATATAGAGTTTGATTTTATCTCAGGAGCCTACAGCATTGGGCAGGTTGGCCAGAACTTTCCAATGAGAGAAAGGTATCTTTTGGGGGAGCACTCTCTGAGAGAGGAAAGATTGGGGAGTGAATTTGGCCAGAGGGAAGGTTGGCTACCATACCCACAATTTCCAACCAGAAAATAAGCCATAGGCAAACATATTTAGAAAACATGAGACAAATTTTACAAAACCAGGCTGACCCAGAGGGTCCCCAGCCTCTGGGTAGAGCCATATTAACCTCGGTCTGCAGCCTGTCCCCCAAGGGCACAGGGAAGAGAGGCCAGGAGTGGGCTCCAGGGAAAGGATGTTGAGTTGCAGCCCACGTAATGAATGGCACCAACCGAACAGGCAGGAGACTCTTGTAGGAATCAGCCTGCTCTAAAAGCAGGACCCGGACTGCTGCGTTCTGAGTACATGAAGCCCATCCTCATCCATCTATCTTCACACCTGAGAGAGAGAAGGTGCAATAACAAGCATCTTGATATATATGCGTCTACAATCTGGTTATGAGGTTATCAAGCAAGAAAGACGCCCCCAGGGAATGCATATGCTTTTTTTCATGGAGGAATCGGAGAGTAAATAGCTGAAATTTATCTTGAGGGAGATAATAGAAGCACTTTTTTAAATTGTGGAAAAAACAATATTTTTCCCCAGAGCATTCAAGCCCTTCCAGGTTTTGATCATGTTTCTCATTAATGGGCCTCCACGCCAGATTCATCTTAGGTTCATGGGAAAAGAAAGGAAGTGGATCTGTTTTGGCCAGTGGTTTTAATCCAAGCCAAGTATGGGGAGGGGAGAGAAGAGAAGCCCAGCCACCCCAAACCAGGCCTCTGTTTTGCCCAGCCTCAGGGAGTCTAAGAAGGTGGCCCAAGAGCATACACTGCCAGTGACCTCAGGGGCACTGTACATTCTGGAAGAAGGCATGGCTTCTAAGTCTGTCTGTCTGCTGGGATCTCTATATGCCATCACTGCCTTGGTGAGAGACATTGGTCTCTTTGCCTGCATAAATGTAAATACCAAATGTATTTACTCTACTGACCTATTTGTGTAAGAACTATCTTTGCTGGCTGAAACAGTCAATGAGATCATGAATATGGAAGCTTTTATGAACCAAAAAGAACTGGTGGTGGGGGAGGCTGGGGGTGGTGGTTACAAAGGAGGTGGTAGGGATAAGCATTTTACTGAATACAGTCAGGCATCAAGCTCTTTCCTTTTATTTTATAAATATTTATTTTTTAAAAAGCTTGCAAGGTAGACATTTCCACTTACACAGGGAGAAACGGAGGCTTAAAAATTACACATGGCATGTCTGACCCAGTCTATAATTGGCAGTGCGAGATTTGAACCCCAGGTCTGTAGGACTCCAAATCCACAGCTGGCCCTGAAGATTGGCCATGGATGTTATTAGACTAAAAGTACCTTTGGGACCATGACTGGCACTGGACTCCTTCCTGTTTGGAGTTTCAAGCAAACCACTGTGCTGCCGGGGATGCAAAAATATCCTCCGAGTCACTAGCACAGCAGTCCTGGTATCTCTGACTTGTCGTTTAGAAATCCTCTTTGATCTCTTCTTCCTCTGCTTAGCGAGCAAGTCCCTAACTCAAAGCACTCAGATGGTCCCCTCCCCAGGAGAGGTAGGAAGAGGGTGAGGGGTTGGGGTGGTTCCTGTCCCTGGCTTAGCCATCATCTTTTTTCAGAGGTGGCAGATGCTTGTCCAGGCTCAGCACTCAACCTCTCTGAGTCTTGATCTCCAAACTGAAAGGTTGGACCAGGTTGATGCTTTTCAAACTTAGGTCACCACAACTCTCAGTAAGAAATATATGTTCTCTGACAACTCAGTTCAAGTGCAGGCATTTTTCTTTCCACAAAACAAAGCTAATCCATGCTACACATGCATATGTATATGCACTCTACTATTTTTCTATTTTACTCTGTTTTTTTAATCCTGGTCACAGTCCATTAATTGGTTTGATTTCACTTCCCAAAGGGATTGAGACCCACAGTTTGGAAGATCCCATTCTAGACACTCTCTAATGACCATTCCAGCTGTGACACTTGATGAATCTTTACCCAGCCTTCCCCTCCTTCAGAGGGGGTCCTTCTGAGCTGATGAGCTACTGTGGAGCCAGCCAGGGCTCTCTCCCTCCCTGTCCTTGGGAATGTTTCTCCTGCCAACCTGTTTCTTGTGTACATGTTACCTTCATGAATTCCTCAAAGTAAAAAGACTCACTCAAGGCCACAGCACTAGTAGCTGGAACAAGGACTTTAACCTGCACAGCCTGATTGCATGCCCCAGCCTTTCACACCAAGACCTGCCTCCTGACAAGCACCCTGTGGTCTGGCAGCACCCAGGCCTTCCAGGAAGAAGCCCCCTTCCCTCCTGTTTCACTTCTGAATCCAGCTCTTGTCTTTCTACATCCAGCATCCTCAGCTTTTTGTTGCCTCTCAGCACACACTCTCCAGCCTGTCTCTGATATCTGTCAGTGTCGGGGTATACCTGGGTTGTGTGTGTGTGTTTAGGGATGAGGGAAAGGTAAGTCAGTCCATTTTGATCCATCTTGTCCATGGGCATATTTCTGAATTAGTCCCACGGGAGAAGACATTCTGCATTCTGCAGGTTTTAACTGGTCAAATAGAATATGTGTCATTAAAGTTGTATCTTCTAGTTCCCAAGTGGACCTTTGACTCCTCTCACCAAAGATCACCCCCATGCCATTTGTGATGTGGCCAGATTTTATTTTCTTGGAGTCCAAAATCAATGTGGACATTGACTACAGCCACAAAATTAAAGGATGCTTGCTCCTTGGAAGGAAAGCTATGACAAATCCAGACAGCATATTAAAAAGCAGAGACATCACTTTGCCAACAAAGGTCCATATAGTCAAAGCTATGGTTTTTCTAGTAGTCATGTACAGATGTGAGACTTGAACTATATAGAAGGCTGAGCACTGAAAAATTGATGCTTTCAAATCATGGTGCTTGAGAAGACTCTTGAGAGCCCCTTGGTCTACAAAGAGATCAAACCAGCCAATCCTAAAGGAAATCAACCCTGAATATTCACTGGAAGAACTGATGTTAAAGCTGAAGCTCCAATACTTTGGCCACCTGACGTGAAGAGTCAAATCACTGGAAAAGACCCTGATACTGGGAAAGACTGAAGGCAAAAGAGGAAGGAAGCAGCAGAGGATGAGATGATTAGATAGCATCACCAACTCAATGGACATGAGCCTGAGCAAACTCCAGGAGACAGTGAAGGACACAGAAGCCTATCATGCTGCAGTCCATAGGGTTGCAAAGAGTCAAACATGACTTAGCGACTGAACAACAAGCCAGGAGTCTCACAGAGGCAGAGCTAGGGATGCTGGGAGAGGTGGAGAGATGCCGTGTATGGCATCCTGGCTGTGAATACACAGGAGGCCATCATGGACATTGCCACTCAAAACTTCACATGGCAGGGATTTCCCTGATGGTCCAGTGACTGAGACTTTGCACTCCCAATGCAGTGGGCCCAGGTTTGATCCCTAGTCGGGGAACTAAATCCCAGATGCTGCATGTAAGAGTTCACAGAATGCAACTAAAGATCCCACAAGCCACAGTGAAGATCGACGATCCCAAGTGTCCCAACCAAGACTTGGCACAGTCAAATAAATAAATAAATAAAACACTTTTTTAAAAAAAGAACTTACATGGCAGACATGAGTCTCTCACCCCAGAAGGACATCTGCAAGCAAAGTTCTGGCTTGAGAATTTTAATGGCTATTAATTACTGTGTATGAGAGCTTAGGTATCAAGGACAGATGGAGAATGATAGCTAGATAACAGTTGAAGGCTGTTAAATAATAGTAGCAGTTAGATGGTAGGTAACTATAGATAGTAGAGAATAAAAAGTAGCTGATAGATTAGAGCACATAGCAGATAATAGATAGTAGCCAATAGTAGATCACAGATAACAAATGGAAGATACTGGATAATGGTTTAAGATAATAGAAGCTGATAGTGGATAATAGTGGATGGTTGATAAGAGTAGCTAATAATGGATAATAGGAGCTGGGTGATAATGGTAGCTAATGGTGGCTAATAGTCCGTAAGTGATAATAGTTGCTAATAGAGGGCAGTGCTAATAGCGGATAATAGTGGCCGGCTGTAGATCACAGCTGATAGCTCACAGGTAGTGGCCTGCTCACTAAATACCGAGCAGCGTGGAGTTCCATTTATCATCCTAAAAGGCTTTAGGACTCTCTTGGACATTCTTGGGTAAGCCTGTTCTGATGTCTCTGTAACTAAGATAGGGGTGGGGTGGTCAGAGATACTCAGCCCAGTTAGTCACAAAAACTGGTTTCCAGTTTAAGTTCCTTCATTAGCCAGCTGCAGGATCTTGGACCCACCATGTAACCCCTATGATTTCTCATGTCTAAAGGAGGAGGTGGTTCCTATTCCTTGTCCAGCCACTGCAGAGGGCAAAATGAGGGTAACTGGCAGCTGCAAGGACACATCATCATTTCATAGTAAGATGCAGAATCAAACGGTTGGCGGAGCTGGCAAAGGCCCAGCTACAAGAGGCCAACCTCTAGGCCCTGGTTTGTGGGCAGGAGGATGACAATGTTTTCCATGCTCACAGTGAGCAGGTTCATAGCCAGGGCAGGGATGGCACATGATTGACAGGCTAACCCAACCGCAGGAGGGCCAGGGATGCCCTTCCCTGGCCTTTCACCAGTGTTCACATTCTGGACGTTCTCCTAACACTGCCCAGTGGATTCTGTCACTTGCTGACGGCGTCCTCCATTCTACTTCAAACAAAATCCAGACACTTCATCGGGACCTACAAGGTCCTTTCTTTTTTTTTTTTTTTGGACTGTGCTGGGTCTTCATTGCAGTGCTCAAGCTTCTCTTGTTGCAGAGCACAGGCTCTAGAGTGCACAGGCTCAGTAATCGCAGCCCATGGCTTAGCTACTCTGTGGCATGTGGGATCATAGTTCAGGCATCAAACCACATCCCTTGCATTGG